>NW_026558110.1:0-290815 GCF_026930045.1 Uloborus diversus | reverse complement strand
CTCAGTCAGTCAGTTAGTCCTTCAGCCAGTCAGTCAAGCAGTCAGTCATTTAGTCTCAGTCAGTCAGTCATTCAGTCAGTCAGTCAGTCAGGCAGTCAGTCAGTCAGTCAGTCGGTCAGTCCTGTGCAGTCAGTTAGTCACTAAAGCAGTCAGTCAGTCTCAGTCAGTCAGTCAGTCAGTCAGTCCAGTCCAGTCTCAGTCAGTCAGTCAGTCAGTCTCGGTCAGTCAGTCAGTCAGTCATTCAGTCAGTCAGTCAGTCAGGCAGTCAGTCGGTCAGCCTTATTCAGTCAGTCTGTCAGTCAGTCTGTCAGTCATCCTTATTCAGTCAGTCTGTCAGTCAGTCAGTCAGTCAGCCTTATTCAGTCAGTCTGTCAGTCATCCTTATTCAGTCAGTCTGTCAGTCAGTCAGTCAGTCGGTCAGTCCTGTCCAGTCAGTTAGTCAGTCAAGCAGTCAGTCAGGTAGTCAAGCAGCCAGTCAGTCAGTGTCAGTCAGTCATTTAGTCATTCAGTCAGTCAGTGAAATAGCCAGTCAGAGAGTAAAGCAGTCAGTCAGTCAGTCTCAGTCAGTCAGTTAGTCAGTCAGTCAGTCAGTCAGTCAGTCAGTCCAGTCTCAGTCAGTCAGGCAGTTATTCAGTCAGTCTCGGTCAGTCAGTGAGTCAGTCAGTCAGTATCAGTCAGTCAGTGAGTCAGTCTGTCAGTCAGGCAGTATTAGTCAGGCAGTAAGACTCCGCTCGACAGAACTCCGATAGCCTAATGGCTAAACCGCTGGTCTTCCAAGCGAGTGGCCTGGGTTCGAGTCCCAGCCGGAGCGAATATCTTCAATGTATATATTTCTTTTCTAATTTGAAAATTCTTTTTTTTTCAATTTCTTTCCTTTGCAATTATTGATTATTTATGTAGGGAAGAAAATTCTGAGTCAGTTTAATTTTTCGACACGAAGATTTCAAAGTGTTTAAATAAACAATTACCAAGGTGCATTTTTTGTTTTTATTATATTTAAAACTCCCACCGACAGAGCTCCCATAGACTAATGGCCCCATAGAATAACTGTTAGGCTTCCAAGCGAGTGGCCCTGGGTTCGAGTCCCAGCCTGAACGAAAATCTTCAATGTATACTTTTAGTTTCTAATTTGAAATTTCTTCTTCTTTTTTTTTAATTTTTCTCTTTTGCGAATATTGATTATTTATGTAGGGAGAAAAATTCTGAGTCAGTTTAATTATTCGACCTGTAAATTTCAAAGTGTTTGAATCAATAATTACCAAGGTGCATTTTTTGTTTTTATTATATTTAAGACTTCCATCGACAGAGCTCCGATAGCCTAATGGCTAGACCGTTGGGTTCCAAGCGCGTGGTACTGGGTTCGAGTCCCGGCCGGAACGAAAATCTTCCATGTATATATTTCTCTTCTAATTTGAAGATTCTTTTTTTTTTCAATTTCTTTCTTTTGCAAATATGGATTATTTATGTACGGAAGAAAATTCTGAGTCAGTTTAATCATTCGACCTTTAGATTTCAAAGATTTTAGATCAATAATTACTAAGGTGCATTTTTTGTTTTTATTATAATTAAGACACCGATCAACAGAGATCCGATAGTATATTGGTTAGAGCGTTGGGCTTCCATGAGTGTCGCCCTGGGTTCAAATCCCAGCCGGAAAGGAAATCATAAATGCAAATATTTTTTTCTAATTTTATAATTCTTTTTTTTTTATTTTTCCCTTTTGCGAAGTCAGTCAGTCAGTCTGACAGTCAATCAGTCAAGCACTCAGTCATTCAGTCTCAGTCAGTCAGTCCAGTCAGTCAGTCACTCAGTCAGTCAGTTAGTCCTTCAGCCAGTCAGTCAAGCAGTCAGTCATTTAGTCTCAGTCAGTCAGTCATTCAGTCAGTCAGTCAGTCAGGCAGTCAGTCAGTCAGTCAGTCGGTCAGTCCTGTGCAGTCAGTTAGTCACTAAAGCAGTCAGTCAGTCTCAGTCAGTCAGTCAGTCAGTCAGTCCAGTCCAGTCTCAGTCAGTCAGTCAGTCAGTCTCGGTCAGTCAGTCAGTCAGTCATTCAGTCAGTCAGTCAGTCAGGCAGTCAGTCGGTCAGCCTTATTCAGTCAGTCTGTCAGTCAGTCTGTCAGTCATCCTTATTCAGTCAGTCTGTCAGTCATCCTTATTCAGTCAGTCTGTCAGTCAGTCAGTCAGTCAGCCTTATTCAGTCAGTCTGTCAGTCATCCTTATTCAGTCAGTCTGTCAGTCAGTCAGTCAGTCGGTCAGTCCTGTCCAGTCAGTTAGTCAGTCAAGCAGTCAGTCAGGTAGTCAAGCAGCCAGTCAGTCAGTGTCAGTCAGTCATTTAGTCATTCAGTCAGTCAGTGAAATAGCCAGTCAGAGAGTAAAGCAGTCAGTCAGTCAGTCTCAGTCAGTCAGTTAGTCAGTCAGTCAGTCAGTCAGTCAGTCAGTCCAGTCTCAGTCAGTCAGGCAGTTATTCAGTCAGTCTCGGTCAGTCAGTGAGTCAGTCAGTCAGTATCAGTCAGTCAGTGAGTCAGTCTGTCAGTCAGGCAGTATTAGTCAGGCAGTAAGACTCCGCTCGACAGAACTCCGATAGCCTAATGGCTAAACCGCTGGTCTTCCAAGCGAGTGGCCTGGGTTCGAGTCCCAGCCGGAGCGAATATCTTCAATGTATATATTTCTTTTCTAATTTGAAAATTCTTTTTTTTTCAATTTCTTTCCTTTGCAATTATTGATTATTTATGTAGGGAAGAAAATTCTGAGTCAGTTTAATTTTTCGACACGAAGATTTCAAAGTGTTTAAATAAACAATTACCAAGGTGCATTTTTTGTTTTTATTATATTTAAAACTCCCACCGACAGAGCTCCCATAGACTAATGGCCCCATAGAATAACTGTTAGGCTTCCAAGCGAGTGGCCCTGGGTTCGAGTCCCAGCCTGAACGAAAATCTTCAATGTATACTTTTAGTTTCTAATTTGAAATTTCTTCTTCTTTTTTTTTAATTTTTCTCTTTTGCGAATATTGATTATTTATGTAGGGAGAAAAATTCTGAGTCAGTTTAATTATTCGACCTGTAAATTTCAAAGTGTTTGAATCAATAATTACCAAGGTGCATTTTTTGTTTTTATTATATTTAAGACTTCCATCGACAGAGCTCCGATAGCCTAATGGCTAGACCGTTGGGTTCCAAGCGCGTGGTACTGGGTTCGAGTCCCGGCCGGAACGAAAATCTTCCATGTATATATTTCTCTTCTAATTTGAAGATTCTTTTTTTTTTCAATTTCTTTCTTTTGCAAATATGGATTATTTATGTACGGAAGAAAATTCTGAGTCAGTTTAATCATTCGACCTTTAGATTTCAAAGATTTTAGATCAATAATTACTAAGGTGCATTTTTTGTTTTTATTATAATTAAGACACCGATCAACAGAGATCCGATAGTATATTGGTTAGAGCGTTGGGCTTCCATGAGTGTCGCCCTGGGTTCAAATCCCAGCCGGAAAGGAAATCATAAATGCAAATATTTTTTTCTAATTTTATAATTCTTTTTTTTTTATTTTTCCCTTTTGCGAAGTCAGTCAGTCAGTCTGACAGTCAATCAGTCAAGCACTCAGTCATTCAGTCTCAGTCAGTCAGTCCAGTCAGTCAGTCACTCAGTCAGTCAGTTAGTCCTTCAGCCAGTCAGTCAAGCAGTCAGTCATTTAGTCTCAGTCAGTCAGTCATTCAGTCAGTCAGTCAGTCAGGCAGTCAGTCAGTCAGTCAGTCGGTCAGTCCTGTGCAGTCAGTTAGTCACTAAAGCAGTCAGTCAGTCTCAGTCAGTCAGTCAGTCAGTCAGTCCAGTCCAGTCTCAGTCAGTCAGTCAGTCAGTCTCGGTCAGTCAGTCAGTCAGTCATTCAGTCAGTCAGTCAGTCAGGCAGTCAGTCGGTCAGCCTTATTCAGTCAGTCTGTCAGTCAGTCTGTCAGTCATCCTTATTCAGTCAGTCTGTCAGTCATCCTTATTCAGTCAGTCTGTCAGTCAGTCAGTCAGTCAGCCTTATTCAGTCAGTCTGTCAGTCATCCTTATTCAGTCAGTCTGTCAGTCAGTCAGTCAGTCGGTCAGTCCTGTCCAGTCAGTTAGTCAGTCAAGCAGTCAGTCAGGTAGTCAAGCAGCCAGTCAGTCAGTGTCAGTCAGTCATTTAGTCATTCAGTCAGTCAGTGAAATAGCCAGTCAGAGAGTAAAGCAGTCAGTCAGTCAGTCTCAGTCAGTCAGTTAGTCAGTCAGTCAGTCAGTCAGTCAGTCAGTCAGTCCAGTCTCAGTCAGTCAGGCAGTTATTCAGTCAGTCTCGGTCAGTCAGTGAGTCAGTCAGTCAGTATCAGTCAGTCAGTGAGTCAGTCTGTCAGTCAGGCAGTATTAGTCAGGCAGTAAGACTCCGCTCGACAGAACTCCGATAGCCTAATGGCTAAACCGCTGGTCTTCCAAGCGAGTGGCCTGGGTTCGAGTCCCAGCCGGAGCGAATATCTTCAATGTATATATTTCTTTTCTAATTTGAAAATTCTTTTTTTTTTCAATTTCTTTCCTTTGCAATTATTGATTATTTATGTAGGGAAGAAAATTCTGAGTCAGTTTAATTTTTCGACACGAAGATTTCAAAGTGTTTAAATAAACAATTACCAAGGTGCATTTTTTGTTTTTATTATATTTAAAACTCCCACCGACAGAGCTCCCATAGGCTAATGTCCCCATAGAATAACTGTTAGGCTTCCAAGCGAGTGGCCCTGGGTTCGAGTCCCAGCCTGAACGAAAATCTTCAATGTATACTTTTAGTTTCTAATTTGAAATTTCTTCTTCTTTTTTTTTAATTTTTCTCTTTTGCGAATATTGATTATTTATGTAGGGAGAAAAATTCTGAGTCAGTTTAATTATTCGACCTGTAAATTTCAAAGTGTTTGAATCAATAATTACCAAGGTGCATTTTTTGTTTTTATTATATTTAAGACTTCCATCGACAGAGCTCCGATAGCCTAATGGCTAGACCGTTGGGTTCCAAGCGCGTGGTACTGGGTTCGAGTCCCGGCCGGAACGAAAATCTTCCATGTATATATTTCTCTTCTAATTTGAAGATTCTTTTTTTTTTTCAATTTCTTTCTTTTGCAAATATGGATTATTTATGTACGGAAGAAAATTCTGAGTCAGTTTAATCATTCGACCTTTAGATTTCAAAGATTTTAGATCAATAATTACTAAGGTGCATTTTTTGTTTTTATTATAATTAAGACACCGATCAACAGAGATCCGATAGTATATTGGTTAGAGCGTTGGGCTTCCATGAGTGTCGCCCTGGGTTCAAATCCCAGCCGGAAAGGAAATCATAAATGCAAATATTTTTTTCTAATTTTATAATTCTTTTTTTTTTATTTTTCCCTTTTGCGAAGTCAGTCAGTCAGTCTGACAGTCAATCAGTCAAGCACTCAGTCATTCAGTCTCAGTCAGTCAGTCCAGTCAGTCAGTCACTCAGTCAGTCAGTTAGTCCTTCAGCCAGTCAGTCAAGCAGTCAGTCATTTAGTCTCAGTCAGTCAGTCATTCAGTCAGTCAGTCAGTCAGGCAGTCAGTCAGTCAGTCAGTCGGTCAGTCCTGTGCAGTCAGTTAGTCACTAAAGCAGTCAGTCAGTCTCAGTCAGTCAGTCAGTCAGTCAGTCCAGTCCAGTCTCAGTCAGTCAGTCAGTCAGTCTCGGTCAGTCAGTCAGTCAGTCATTCAGTCAGTCAGTCAGTCAGGCAGTCAGTCGGTCAGCCTTATTCAGTCAGTCTGTCAGTCAGTCTGTCAGTCATCCTTATTCAGTCAGTCTGTCAGTCATCCTTATTCAGTCAGTCTGTCAGTCAGTCAGTCAGTCAGCCTTATTCAGTCAGTCTGTCAGTCATCCTTATTCAGTCAGTCTGTCAGTCAGTCAGTCAGTCGGTCAGTCCTGTCCAGTCAGTTAGTCAGTCAAGCAGTCAGTCAGGTAGTCAAGCAGCCAGTCAGTCAGTGTCAGTCAGTCATTTAGTCATTCAGTCAGTCAGTGAAATAGCCAGTCAGAGAGTAAAGCAGTCAGTCAGTCAGTCTCAGTCAGTCAGTTAGTCAGTCAGTCAGTCAGTCAGTCAGTCAGTCCAGTCTCAGTCAGTCAGGCAGTTATTCAGTCAGTCTCGGTCAGTCAGTGAGTCAGTCAGTCAGTATCAGTCAGTCAGTGAGTCAGTCTGTCAGTCAGGCAGTATTAGTCAGGCAGTAAGACTCCGCTCGACAGAACTCCGATAGCCTAATGGCTAAACCGCTGGTCTTCCAAGCGAGTGGCCTGGGTTCGAGTCCCAGCCGGAGCGAATATCTTCAATGTATATATTTCTTTTCTAATTTGAAAATTCTTTTTTTTTCAATTTCTTTCCTTTGCAATTATTGATTATTTATGTAGGGAAGAAAATTCTGAGTCAGTTTAATTTTTCGACACGAAGATTTCAAAGTGTTTAAATAAACAATTACCAAGGTGCATTTTTTGTTTTTATTATATTTAAAACTCCCACCGACAGAGCTCCCATAGACTAATGGCTAGAGTGTTAGGCTTCCAAGCGAGTGGCCCTGGGTTCGAGTCCCAGCCTGAACGGAAATCTTCAATGTATACTTTTAGTTTCTAATTTGAAATTTCTTCTTCTTTTTTTTTAATTTTTCTCTTTTGCGAATATTGATTATTTATGTAGGGAGAAAAATTCTGAGTCAGTTTAATTATTCGACCTGTAAATTTCAAAGTGTTTGAATCAATAATTACCAAGGTGCATTTTTTGTTTTTATTATATTTAAGACTTCCATCGACAGAGCTCCGATAGCCTAATGGCTAGACCGTTGGGTTCCTAGCGCGTGGTACTGGGTTCGAGTCCCGGCCGAAACGAAAATCTTCCATGTATATATTTCTCTTCTAATTTGAAGATTCTTTTTTTTTTCAATTTCTTTCTTTTGCAAATATGGATTATTTATGTACGGAAGAAAATTCTGAGTCAGTTTAATCATTCGACCTTTAGATTTCAAAGATTTTAGATCAATAATTACTAAGGTGCATTTTTTGTTTTTATTATAATTAAGACACCGATCAACAGAGATCCGATAGTATATTGGTTAGAGCGTTGGGCTTCCATGAGTGTCGCCCTGGGTTCAAATCCCAGCCGGAAAGGAAATCATAAATGCAAATATTTTTTTCTAATTTTATAATTCTTTTTTTTTTATTTTTCCCTTTTGCGAAGTCAGTCAGTCAGTCTGACAGTCAATCAGTCAAGCACTCAGTCATTCAGTCTCAGTCAGTCAGTCCAGTCAGTCAGTCACTCAGTCAGTCAGTTAGTCCTTCAGCCAGTCAGTCAAGCAGTCAGTCATTTAGTCTCAGTCAGTCAGTCATTCAGTCAGTCAGTCAGTCAGGCAGTCAGTCAGTCAGTCAGTCGGTCAGTCCTGTGCAGTCAGTTAGTCACTAAAGCAGTCAGTCAGTCTCAGTCAGTCAGTCAGTCAGTCAGTCCAGTCCAGTCTCAGTCAGTCAGTCAGTCAGTCTCGGTCAGTCAGTCAGTCAGTCATTCAGTCAGTCAGTCAGTCAGGCAGTCAGTCGGTCAGCCTTATTCAGTCAGTCTGTCAGTCAGTCTGTCAGTCATCCTTATTCAGTCAGTCTGTCAGTCATCCTTATTCAGTCAGTCTGTCAGTCAGTCAGTCAGTCAGCCTTATTCAGTCAGTCTGTCAGTCATCCTTATTCAGTCAGTCTGTCAGTCAGTCAGTCAGTCGGTCAGTCCTGTCCAGTCAGTTAGTCAGTCAAGCAGTCAGTCAGGTAGTCAAGCAGCCAGTCAGTCAGTGTCAGTCAGTCATTTAGTCATTCAGTCAGTCAGTGAAATAGCCAGTCAGAGAGTAAAGCAGTCAGTCAGTCAGTCTCAGTCAGTCAGTTAGTCAGTCAGTCAGTCAGTCAGTCAGTCAGTCAGTCCAGTCTCAGTCAGTCAGGCAGTTATTCAGTCAGTCTCGGTCAGTCAGTGAGTCAGTCAGTCAGTATCAGTCAGTCAGTGAGTCAGTCTGTCAGTCAGGCAGTATTAGTCAGGCAGTAAGACTCCGCTCGACAGAACTCCGATAGCCTAATGGCTAAACCGCTGGTCTTCCAAGCGAGTGGCCTGGGTTCGAGTCCCAGCCGGAGCGAATATCTTCAATGTATATATTTCTTTTCTAATTTGAAAATTCTTTTTTTTTCAATTTCTTTCCTTTGCAATTATTGATTATTTATGTAGGGAAGAAAATTCTGAGTCAGTTTAATTTTTCGACACGAAGATTTCAAAGTGTTTAAATAAACAATTACCAAGGTGCATTTTTTGTTTTTATTATATTTAAAACTCCCACCGACAGAGCTCCCATAGACTAATGGCCCCATAGAATAACTGTTAGGCTTCCAAGCGAGTGGCCCTGGGTTCGAGTCCCAGCCTGAACGAAAATCTTCAATGTATACTTTTAGTTTCTAATTTGAAATTTCTTCTTCTTTTTTTTTAATTTTTCTCTTTTGCGAATATTGATTATTTATGTAGGGAGAAAAATTCTGAGTCAGTTTAATTATTCGACCTGTAAATTTCAAAGTGTTTGAATCAATAATTACCAAGGTGCATTTTTTGTTTTTATTATATTTAAGACTTCCATCGACAGAGCTCCGATAGCCTAATGGCTAGACCGTTGGGTTCCAAGCGCGTGGTACTGGGTTCGAGTCCCGGCCGGAACGAAAATCTTCCATGTATATATTTCTCTTCTAATTTGAAGATTCTTTTTTTTTTCAATTTCTTTCTTTTGCAAATATGGATTATTTATGTACGGAAGAAAATTCTGAGTCAGTTTAATCATTCGACCTTTAGATTTCAAAGATTTTAGATCAATAATTACTAAGGTGCATTTTTTGTTTTTATTATAATTAAGACACCGATCAACAGAGATCCGATAGTATATTGGTTAGAGCGTTGGGCTTCCATGAGTGTCGCCCTGGGTTCAAATCCCAGCCGGAAAGGAAATCATAAATGCAAATATTTTTTTCTAATTTTATAATTCTTTTTTTTTTATTTTTCCCTTTTGCGAAGTCAGTCAGTCAGTCTGACAGTCAATCAGTCAAGCACTCAGTCATTCAGTCTCAGTCAGTCAGTCCAGTCAGTCAGTCACTCAGTCAGTCAGTTAGTCCTTCAGCCAGTCAGTCAAGCAGTCAGTCATTTAGTCTCCGTCAGTCAGTCATTCAGTCAGTCAGTCAGTCAGGCAGTCAGTCAGTCAGTCAGTCGGTCAGTCCTGTGCAGTCAGTTAGTCACTAAAGCAGTCAGTCAGTCTCAGTCAGTCAGTCAGTCAGTCAGTCCAGTCCAGTCTCAGTCAGTCAGTCAGTCAGTCTCGGTCAGTCAGTCAGTCAGTCATTCAGTCAGTCAGTCAGTCAGGCAGTCAGTCGGTCAGCCTTATTCAGTCAGTCTGTCAGTCAGTCTGTCAGTCATCCTTATTCAGTCAGTCTGTCAGTCATCCTTATTCAGTCAGTCTGTCAGTCAGTCAGTCAGCCTTATTCAGTCAGTCTGTCAGTCATCCTTATTCAGTCAGTCTGTCAGTCAGTCAGTCAGTCGGTCAGTCCTGTCCAGTCAGTTAGTCAGTCAAGCAGTCAGTCAGGTAGTCAAGCAGCCAGTCAGTCAGTGTCAGTCAGTCATTTAGTCATTCAGTCAGTCAGTGAAATAGCCAGTCAGAGAGTAAAGCAGTCAGTCAGTCAGTCTCAGTCAGTCAGTTAGTCAGTCAGTCAGTCAGTCAGTCAGTCAGTCCAGTCTCAGTCAGTCAGGCAGTTATTCAGTCAGTCTCGGTCAGTCAGTGAGTCAGTCAGTCAGTATCAGTCAGTCAGTGAGTCAGTCTGTCAGTCAGGCAGTATTAGTCAGGCAGTAAGACTCCGCTCGACAGAACTCCGATAGCCTAATGGCTAAACCGCTGGTCTTCCAAGCGAGTGGCCTGGGTTCGAGTCCCAGCCGGAGCGAATATCTTCAATGTATATATTTCTTTTCTAATTTGAAAATTCTTTTTTTTTCAATTTCTTTCCTTTGCAATTATTGATTATTTATGTAGGGAAGAAAATTCTGAGTCAGTTTAATTTTTCGACACGAAGATTTCAAAGTGTTTAAATAAAAAATTACCAAGGTGCATTTTTTGTTTTTATTATATTTAAAACTCCCACCGACAGAGCTCCCATAGACTAATGGCTAGAGTGTTAGGCTTCCAAGCGAGTGGCCCTGGGTTCGAGTCCCAGCCTGAACGGAAATCTTCAATGTATACTTTTAGTTTCTAATTTGAAATTTCTTCTTCTTTTTTTTTAATTTTTCTCTTTTGCGAATATTGATTATTTATGTAGGGAGAAAAATTCTGAGTCAGTTTAATTATTCGACCTGTAAATTTCAAAGTGTTTGAATCAATAATTACCAAGGTGCATTTTTTGTTTTTATTATATTTAAGACTTCCATCGACAGAGCTCCGATAGCCTAATGGCTAGACCGTTGGGTTCCTAGCGCGTGGTACTGGGTTCGAGTCCCGGCCGGAAAGGAAATCTTAAATGCAAATATTTTTTTCTAATTTTATAATTCTTTTTTTTTTATTTTTCCCTTTTGCGAAGTCAGTCAGTCAGTCTGACAGTCAATCAGTCAAGCACTCAGTCAGTCAGTCCAGTCAGTCAGTCACTCAGTCAGTCAGTTAGTCCTTCAGCCAGTCAGTCAAGCAGTCAGTCATTTAGTCTCAGTCAGTCAGTCAGTCAGTCGGTCAGTCCTGTGCAGTCAGTTAGTCACTAAAGCAGTCAGTCAGTCTCAGTCAGTCAGTCAGTCAGTCAGTCCAGTCCAGTCTCAGTCAGTCAGTCAGTCAGTCTCGGTCAGTCAGTCAGTCAGTCATTCAGTCAGTCAGTCAGTCAGGCAGTCAGTCAGTCGGTCAGCCTTATTCAGTCAGTCTGTCAGTCAGTCAGTCAGTCAGCCTTATTCAGTCAGTCTGTCAGTCATCCTTATTCAGTCAGTCTGTCAGTCAGTCAGTCGGTCAGTCCTGTCCAGTCAGTTAGTCAGTCAAGCAGTCAGTCAGGTAGTCAAGCAGTCAGTCAGTCAGTGTCAGTCAGTCATTTAGTCATTCAGTCAGTCAGTGAAATAGCCAGTCAGAGAGTCAAGCAGTCAGTCAGTCAGTCTCAGTCAGTCAGTTAGTCAGTCAGTCAGTCAGTCAGTCAGTCAGTCAGTCACTCAGTCCAGTCTCAGTCAGTCAGTCTCGGTCAGTCAGTGAGTCAGTCAGTCAGTGAGTCAGTCTGTCAGTCAGGCAGTATCA
Organism: Uloborus diversus; assembly: GCF_026930045.1. Classification (NCBI taxonomy): domain Eukaryota; kingdom Metazoa; phylum Arthropoda; class Arachnida; order Araneae; family Uloboridae; genus Uloborus; species Uloborus diversus. The sequence continues at coordinate 279,533 of NW_026558110.1, read as the reverse complement.
GTCAGGCAGTAAGACTCCGCTCGACAGAACTCCGATAGCCTAATGGCTGGACCGCTGGTCTTCCAAGCGAGTGGCCTGGGTTCGAGTCCCAGCCGGAGCGAATATCTTCAATGTATATATTTCTTTTCTAATTTGAAAATTCTTTTTTTTTTCAATTTCTTTCCTTTGCAATTATTGATTATTTATGTAGGGAAGAAAATTCTGAGTCAGTTTAATTTTTCGACACGAAGATTTCAAAGTGTTTAAATAAACAATTACCAAGGTGCATTTTTTGTTTTTATTATATTTAAAACTCCCACCGACAGAGCTCCCATAGACTAATGGCTAGAGTGTTAGGCTTCCAAGCGAGTGGCCCTGGGTTCGCGTCCCAGCCTGAACGAAAATCTTCAATGTATACTTTTAGTTTCTAATTTGAAATTTCTTCTTCTTTTTTTTTAATTTTTCTCTTTTGCGAATATTGATTATTTATGTAGGGAGAAAAATTCTGAGTCAGTTTAATTATTCGACGTGTAAATTTCAAAGTGTTTGAATCAATAATTACCAAGGTGCATTTTTTGTTTTTATTATATTTAAGACTTCCATCGACAGAGCTCCGATAGCCTAATGGCTAGACCGTTGGGTTCCTAGCGCGTGGTACTGGGTTCGAGTCCCGGCCGGAAAGGAAATCTTAAATGCAAATATTTTTTTCTAATTTTATAATTCTTTTTTTTTTATTTTTCCCTTTTGCGAAGTCAGTCAGTTAGTCTGACAGTCAATCAGTCAAGCACTCAGTCATTCAGTCTCAGTCAGTCAGTCCAGCCAGTCAGTCACTCAGTCAGTCAGTTAGTCCTTCAGCCAGTCAGTCAAGCAGTCAGTCATTTAGTCTCAGTCAGTCAGTCATTCAGTCAGTCAGTCAGTCAGGCAGTCAGTCAGTCAGTCGGTCAGTCCTGTGCAGTCAGTTAGTCACTAAAGCAGTCAGTCAGTCTCAGTCAGCAAGTCCAGTCCAGTCTCAGTCAGTCAGTCAGTCAGTCTCGGTCAGTCAGTCAGTCAGTCATTCAGTCAGTCAGTCAGTCAGGCAGTCAGTCAGTCGGTCAGCCTTATTCAGTCAGTCTGTCAGTCAGTCAGTCAGTCAGCCTTATTCAGTCAGTCTGTCAGTCATCCTTATTCAGTCAGTCTGTCAGTCAGTCAGTCGGTCAGTCCTGTCCAGTCAGTTAGTCAGTCAAGCAGTCAGTCAGGTAGTCAAGCAGTCAGTCAGTCAGTGTCAGTCAGTCATTTAGTCATTCAGTCAGTCAGTGAAATAGCCAGTCAGAGAGTCAAGCAGTCAGTCAGTCAGTCTCAGTCAGTCAGTTAGTCAGTCAGTCAGTCAGTCAGTCAGTCAGTCAGTCCAGTCTCAGTTAGTCAGGCAGTTAGTCAGTCAGTCTCGGTCAGTCAGTGAGTCAGTCAGTCAGTATCAGTCAGTCAGTGAGTCAGTCTGTCAGTCAGGCAGTATCAGTCAGGCAGTAAGACTCCGCTCGACAGAACTCCGATAGCCTAATGGCTAGACCGCTGGTCTTCCAAGCGAGTGGCCTGGGTTCCAGTCCCAGCCGGAGCGAATTTCTTCAATGTATATATTTCTTTTCTAATTTGAAAATTCTTTTTTTTTCAATTTCTTTCCTTTGCAATTATTGATTATTTATGTAGGGAAGAAAATTCTGAGTCAGTTTAATTTTTCGACACGAAGATTTCAAAGTGTTTAAATAAACAATTATCAAGGTGCATTTTTTGTTTTTATTACATTTAAAACTCCCACCGACAGAGCTCCCATAGACTAATGGCTAGAGTGTTAGGCTTCCAAGCGAGTGGCCCTGGGTTCGAGTCCCAGCCTGAACGAAAATCTTCAATGTATACTTTTAGTTTCTAATTTGAAATTTCTTCTTCTTTTTTTTTAATTTTTCTCTTTTGCGAATATTGATTATTTATGTAGGGAGAAAAATTCTGAGTCAGTTTAATTATTTGACCTGTAAATTTCAAAGTGTTTGAATCAATAATTACCAAGGTGCATTTTTTGTTTTTATTATATTTAAGACTTCCATCGACAGAGCTCCGATAGCCTAATGGCTAGACCGTTGGGTTCCTAGCGCGTGGTACTGGGTTCGAGTCCCGGCCGGAAAGGAAATCTTAAATGCAAATATTTTTTTCTAATTTTATAATTCTTTTTTTTTTATTTTTCCCTTTTGCGAAGTCAGTCAGTCAGTCTGACAGTCAATCAGTCAAGCACTCAGTCAGTCAGTCCAGTCAGTCAGTCACTCAGTCAGTCAGTTAGTCCTTCAGCCAGTCAGTCAAGCAGTCAGTCATTTAGTCTCAGTCAGTCAGTCAGTCAGTCGGTCAGTCCTGTGCAGTCAGTTAGTCACTAAAGCAGTCAGTCAGTCTCAGTCAGTCAGTCAGTCAGTCAGTCCAGTCCAGTCTCAGTCAGTCAGTCAGTCAGTCTCGGTCAGTCAGTCAGTCAGTCATTCAGTCAGTCAGTCAGTCAGGCAGTCAGTCAGTCGGTCAGCCTTATTCAGTCAGTCTGTCAGTCAGTCAGTCAGTCAGCCTTATTCAGTCAGTCTGTCAGTCATCCTTATTCAGTCAGTCTGTCAGTCAGTCAGTCGGTCAGTCCTGTCCAGTCAGTTAGTCAGTCAAGCAGTCAGTCAGGTAGTCAAGCAGTCAGTCAGTCAGTGTCAGTCAGTCATTTAGTCATTCAGTCAGTCAGTGAAATAGCCAGTCAGAGAGTCAAGCAGTCAGTCAGTCAGTCTCAGTCAGTCAGTTAGTCAGTCAGTCAGTCAGTCAGTCAGTCAGTCAGTCACTCAGTCCAGTCTCAGTCAGTCAGTCTCGGTCAGTCAGTGAGTCAGTCAGTCAGTGAGTCAGTCTGTCAGTCAGGCAGTATCAGTCAGGCAGTAAGACTCCGCTCGACAGAACTCCGATAGCCTAATGGCTAGACCGCTGGTCTTCCAAGCGAGTGGCCTGGGTTCGATTCCCAGCCGGAGCGAATATCTTCAATGTATATATTTCTTTTCTAATTTGAAAATTCTTTTTTTTTTCAATTTCTTTCCTTTGCAATTATTGATTATTTATGTAGGGAAGAAAATTCTGAGTCAGTTTAATTTTTCGACACGAAGATTTCAAAGTGTTTAAATAAACAATTACCAAGGTGCATTTTTTGTTTTTATTATATTTAAAACTCCCACCGACAGAGCTCCCATAGACTAATGGCCCCATAGAATAACTGTTAGGCTTCCAAGCGAGTGGCCCTGGGTTCGAGTCCCAGCCTGAACGAAAATCTTCAATGTATACTTTTAGTTTCTAATTTGAAATTTCTTCTTCTTTTTTTTTAATTTTTCTCTTTTGCGAATATTGATTATTTATGTAGGGAGAAAAATTCTGAGTCAGTTTAATTATTCGACCTGTAAATTTCAAAGTGTTTGAATCAATAATTACCAAGGTGCATTTTTTGTTTTTATTATATTTAAGACTTCCACCGACAGAGCTCCGATAGCCTAATGGCTAGACCGTTGGGTTCCAAGCGCGTGGTACTGGGTTCGAGTCCCGGCCGGAACGAAAATCTTCCATGTATATATTTCTCTTCTAATTTGAAGATTCTTTTTTTTTCAATTTCTTTCTTTTGCAAATATGGATTATTTATGTACGGAAGAAAATTCTGAGTCAGTTTAATCATTCGACCTTTAGATTTCAAAGATTTTAGATCAATAATTACTAAGGTGCATTTTTTGTTTTTATTATAATTAAGACACCGATCAACAGAGATCCGATAGTATATTGGCGAAGGCGTTGGGCTTCCATGAGTGTCGCCCTGGGTTCAAATCCCAGCCGGAAAGGAAATCATAAATGCAAATATTTTTTTCTAATTTTATAATTCTTTTTTTTTTATTTTTCCCTTTTGCGAAGTCAGTCAGTCAGTCTGACAGTCAATCAGTCAAGCACTCAGTCATTCAGTCTCAGTCAGTCAGTCCAGTCAGTCAGTCACTCAGTCAGTCAGTTAGTCCTTCAGCCAGTCAGTCAAGCAGTCAGTCATTTAGTCTCAGTCAGTCAGTCATTCAGTCAGTCAGTCAGTCAGGCAGTCAGTCAGTCAGTCAGTCGGTCAGTCCTGTGCAGTCAGTTAGTCACTAAAGCAGTCAGTCAGTCTCAGTCAGTCAGTCAGTCAGTCTCGGTCAGTCAGTCAGTCAGTCATTCAGTCAGTCAGTCAGTCAGGCAGTCAGTCGGTCAGCCTTATTCAGTCAGTCTGTCAGTCAGTCTGTCAGTCATCCTTATTCAGTCAGTCTGTCAGTCATCCTTATTCAGTCAGTCTGTCAGTCAGTCAGTCAGTCAGCCTTATTCAGTCAGTCTGTCAGTCATCCTTATTCAGTCAGTCTGTCAGTCAGTCAGTCAGTCGGTCAGTCCTGTCCAGTCAGTTAGTCAGTCAAGCAGTCAGTCAGGTAGTCAAGCAGTCAGTCAGTCAGTGTCAGTCAGTCATTTAGTCATTCAGTCAGTCAGTGAAATAGCCAGTCAGAGAGTCAAGCAGTCAGTCAGTCAGTCTCAGTCAGTCAGTTAGTCAGTCAGTCAGTCAGTCAGTCAGTCCAGTCTCAGTCAGTCAGGCAGTTAGTCAGTCAGTCTCGGTCAGTCAGTGAGTCAGTCAGTCAGTATCAGTCAGTCAGTGAGTCAGTCTGTCAGTCAGGCAGTATCAGTCAGGCAGTAAGACTCCGCTCGACAGAACTCCGATAGCCTAATGGCTAGACCGCTGGTCTTCCAAGCGAGTGGCCTGGGTTCGAGTCTCAGCCGGAGCGAATATCTTCAATGTATATATTTCTTTTCTAATTTGAAAATTCTTTTTTTTTTCAATTTCTTTCCTTTGCAATTATTGATTATTTATGTAGGGAAGAAAATTCTGAGTCAGTTTAATTTTTCGACACGAAGATTTCAAAGTGTTTAAATAAACAATTACCAAGGTGCATTTTTTGTTTTTATTATATTTAAAACTGCCACCGACAGAGCTCCCATAGACTAATGGCTAGAGTGTTAGGCTTCCAAGCGAGTGGCCCTGGGTTCGAGTCCCAGCCTGAACGAAAATCTTCAATGTATACTTTTAGTTTCTAATTTGAAATTTCTTCTTCTTTTTAATTTTTCTCTTTTGCGAATATTGATTATTTATGTAGGGAGAAAAATTCTGAGTCAGTTTAATTATTCGACCTGTAAATTTCAAAGTGTTTGAATCAATAATTACCAAGGTGCATTTTTTGTTTTTATTATATTTAAGACTTCCATCGACAGAGCTCCGATAGCCTAATGCCTAGACCGTTGGGTTCCTAGCGCGTGGTACTGGGTTCGAGTCCCGGCCGGAAAGGAAATCTTAAATGCAAATATTTTTTTCTAATTTTATAATTCTTTTTTTTTATTTTTCCCTTTTGCGAAGTCAGTCAGTCAGTCTGACAGTCAATCAGTCAAGCACTCAGTCATTCAGTCTCAGTCAGTCAGTCCAGTCAGTCAGTCACTCAGTCAGTCAGTTAGTCCTTCAGCCAGTCAGTCAAGCAGTCAGTCATTTAGTCTCAGTCAGTCAGTCATTCAGTCAGTCAGTCAGTCAGGCAGTCAGTCAGTCAGTCAGTCGGTCAGTCCTGTGCAGTCAGTTAGTCACTAAAGCAGTCAGTCAGTCTCAGTCAGTCAGTCAGTCAGTCAGTCCAGTCCAGTCTCAGTCAGTCAGTCAGTCAGTCTCGGTCAGTCAGTCAGTCAGTCATTCAGTCAGTCAGTCAGTCAGGCAGTCAGTCAGTCGGTCAGCCTTATTCAGTCAGTCTGTCAGTCAGTCAGTCAGTCAGCCTTATTCAGTCAGTCTGTCAGTCATCCTTATTCAGTCAGTCTGTCAGTCAGTCAGTCGGTCAGTCCTGTCCAGTCAGTTAGTCAGTCAAGCAGTCAGTCAGGTAGTCAAGCAGTCAGTCAGTCAGTCTCAGTCAGTCAGTTAGTCAGTCAGTCAGTCAGTCAGTCAGTCAGTCAGTCAGTCAGTCCAGTCTCAGTCAGTCAGTCTCGGTCAGTCAGTGAGTCAGTCAGTCAGTGAGTCAGTCTGTCAGTCAGGCAGTATCAGTCAGGCAGTAAGACTCCGCGCGACAGAACTCCGATAGCCTAATGGCTAGACCGCTGGTCTTCCAAGCGAGTGGCCTGGGTTCGAGTCCCAGCCGGAGCGAATATCTTCAATGTATATATTTCTTTTCTAATTTGAAAATTCTTTTTTTTTCAATTTCTTTCCTTTGCAATTATTGATTATTTATGTAGGGAAGAAAATTCTGAGTCAGTTTAATTTTTCGACACAAAGATTTCAAAGTGTTTAAATAAACAATTACCAAGGTGCATTTTTTGTTTTTATTATATTTAAAACTCCCACCGACAGAGCTCCCATAGACTAATGGCTAGAGTGTTAGGCTTCCAAGCGAGTGGCCCTGGGTTCGCGTCCCAGCCTGAACGAAAATCTTCAATGTATACTTTTAGTTTCTAATTTGAAATTTCTTCTTCTTTTTTTTTTAATTTTTCTCTTTTGCGAATATTGATTATTTATGTAGGGAGAAAAATTCTGAGTCAGTTTAATTATTCGACCTGTAAATTTCAAAGTGTTTGAATCAATAATTACCAAGGTGCATTTTTTGTTTTTATTATATTTAAGACTTCCATCGACAGAGCTCCGATAGCCTAATGGCTAGACCGTTGGGTTCCTAGCGCGTGGTACTGGGTTCGAGTCCCGGCCGGAACGAAAATCTCCATGTAAATATTTCTCTTCTAATTTGAAGATTCTTTTTTTTTTTTCAATTTCTTTCTTTTGCAAATATGGATTATTTATGTACGGAAGAAAATTCTGAGTCAGTTTAATCATTCGACCTTTAGATTTCAAAGATTTTAGATCAATAATTACTAAGGTGCATTTTTTGTTTTTATTATAATTAAGACACCGATCAACAGAGATCCGATAGTATATTGGCGAGAGCGTTGGGCTTCCATGAGTGTCCCCCTGGGTTCAAATCCCAGCCGGAAAGGAAATCTTAAATGCAAATATTTTTTTCTAATTTTATAATCCTTTTTTTTTTTATTTTTCCCTTTTGCGAAGTCAGTCAGTCAGTCTGACAGTCAATCAGTCAAGCACTCAGTCATTCAGTCTCAGTCAGTCAGTCCAGTCAGTCAGTCACTCAGTCAGTCAGTTAGTCCTTCAGCCAGTCAGTCAAGCAGTCAGTCATTTAGTCTCAGTCAGTCAGTCAGTCAGGCAGTCAGTCAGTCAGTCAGTCGGTCAGTCCTGTGCAGTCAGTTAGTCACTAAAGCAGTCAGTCAGTCTCACTCAGTCAGTCAGTCAGTCAGTCCAGTCCAGTCTCAGTCAGTCAGTCAGTCAGTCTCGGTCAGTCAGTCAGTCAGTCAGTCAGGCAGGCAGTCAGTCAGTCGGTCAGCCTTATTCAGTCAGTCTGTCAGTCAGTCAGTCAGTCAGCCTTATTCAGTCAGTCTGTCAGTCATCCTTATTCAGTCAGTCTGTCAGTCAGTCAGTCGGTCAGTCCTGTCCAGTCAGTTAGTCAGTCAAGCAGTCAGTCAGGTAGTCAAGCAGTCAGTCAGTGAGTGTCAGTCAGTCATTTAGTCATTCAGTCAGTCAGTGAAATGGCCAGTCAGAGAGTCAAGCAGTCAGTCAGTCTCAGTCAGTCAGTTAGTCAGTCAGTCAGTCAGTCAGTCAGTCAGTCCAGTCTCAGTCAGTCAGGCAGTTAGTCAGTCAGTCTCGGTCAGTCAGTGAGTCAGTCAGTCAGTATCAGTCAGTCAGTGAGTCAGTCTGTCAGTCAGGCAGTATCAGTCAGGCAGTAAGACTCCGCTCGACAGAACTCCGATAGCCTAATGGCTAGACCGCTGGTCTTCCAAGCGAGTGGCCTGGGTTCGAGTCCCAGCCGGAGCGAATATCTTCAATGTATATATTTCTTTTCTAATTTGAAAATTCTTTTTTTTTTTCAATTTCTTTCCTTTGCAATTATTGATTATTTATGTAGGGAAGAAAATTCTGAGTCAGTTTAATTTTTCGACACGAAGATTTCAAAGTGTTTAAATAAACAATTACCAAGGTGCATTTTTTGTTTTTATTATATTTAAAACTCCCACCGACAGAGCTCCCATAGACTAATGGCTAGAGTGTTAGGCTTCCAAGCGAGTGGCCCTGGGTTCGAGTCCCAGCCTGAACGAAAATCTTCAATGTATACTTTTAGTTTCTAATTTGAAATTTCTTCTTCTTTTTTTTTTTTTAATTTTTCTCTTTTGCGAATATTGATTATTTATGTAGGGAGAAAAATTCTGAGTCAGTTTAATTATTCGACCTGTAAATTTCAAAGTGTTTGAATCAATAATTACCAAGGTGCATTTTTTGTTTTTATTATATTTAAGACTTCCATCGATAGAGCTCCGATAGCCTAATGGCTAGACCGTTGGGTTCCTAGCGCGTGGTACTGGGTTCGAGTCCCGGCCGGAACGAAAATCTTCCATGTATATATTTCTCTTCTAATTTGAAGATTCTTTTTTTTTTCAATTTCTTTCTTTTGCAAATATGGATTATTTATGTACGGAAGAAAATTCTGAGTCAGTTTAATCATTCGACCTTTAGATTTCAAAGATTTTAGATCAATAATTACTAAGGTGCATTTTTTGTTTTTATTATAATTAAGACACCGATCAACAGAGATCCGATAGTATATTGGCGAGAGCGTTGGGCTTCCATGAGTGTCGCCCTGGGTTCAAATCCCAGCCGGAAAGGAAATCTTAAATGCAAATATTTTTTTCTAATTTTATATTCCTTTTTTTTTTATTTTTCCCTTTTGCGAAGTCAGTCAGTCAGTCTGACAGTCAATCAGTTAAGCACTCAGTCATTCAGTCTCAGTCAGTCAGTCCAGTCAGTCAGTCACTCAGTCAGTCAGTTAGTCCTTCAGCCAGTCAGTCAAGCAGTCAGTCATGTAGTCTCAGTCAGTCAGTCAGTCGGTCAGTCCTGTGCAGTCAGTTAGTCACTAAAGCAGTCAGTCAGTCTCACTCAGTCAGTCAGTCAGTCAGTCCAGTCCAGTCTCAGTCAGTCAGTCAGTCAGTCTCGGTCAGTCAGTCAGTCAGTCATTCAGTCAGTCAGTCAGTCAGTCAGTCCAGTCTCAGTCAGTCAGGCAGTTAGTCAGTCAGTCTCGGTCAGTCAGTGAGTCAGTCAGTCAGTATCAGTCAGTCAGTGAGTCAGTCTGTCAGTCAGGCAGTATCAGTCAGGCAGTAAGACTCCGCTCGACAGAACTCCGATAGCCTAATGGCTAGACCGCTGGTCTTCCAAGCGAGTGCCCTGGGTTCGAGTCCCAGCCGGAGCGAATATCTTCAATGTATATATTTCTTTTCTAATTTGAAAATTCTTTTTTTTTTCAATTTCTTTCCTTTGCAATTATTGATTATTTATGTAGGGAAGAAAATTCTGAGTCAGTTTAATTTTTCGACACGAAGATTTCAAAGTGTTTAAATAAACAATTACCAAGGTGCATTTTTTGTTTTTATTATATTTAAAACTCCCACCGACAGAGCTCCCATAGACTAATGGCTAGAGTGTTAGGCTTCCAAGCGAGTGGCCCTGGGTTCGAGTCCCAGCCTGAACGAAAATCTTCAATGTATACTTTTAGTTTCTAATTTGAAATTTCTTCTTCTTTTTTTTAAATTTTTCTCTTTTGCGAATATTGATTATTTATGTAGGGAGAAAAATTCTGAGTCAGTTTAATTATTCGACCTGTAAATTTCAAAGTGTTTGAATCAATAATTACCAAGGTGCATTTTTTGTTTTTATTATATTTAAGACTTCCATCGACAGAGCTCCGATAGCCTAATGGCTAGACCGTTGGGTTCCTAGCGCGTGGTACTGGGTTCGAGTCCCGGCCGGAACGAAAATCTCCATGTAAATATTTCTCTTCTAATTTGAAGATTCTTTTTTTTTTTTCAATTTCTTTCTTTTGCAAATATGGATTATTTATGTACGGAAGAAAATTCTGAGTCAGTTTAATCATTCGACCTTTAGATTTCAAAGATTTTAGATCAATAATTACTAAGGTGCATTTTTTGTTTTTATTATAATTAAGACACCGATCAACAGAGATCCGATAGTATATTGGCGAGAGCGTTGGGCTTCCATGAGTGTCCCCCTGGGTTCAAATCCCAGCCGGAAAGGAAATCTTAAATGCAAATATTTTTTTCTAATTTTATAATCCTTTTTTTTTTTATTTTTCCGTTTTGCGAAGTCAGTCAGTCAGTCTGACAGTCAATCAGTCAAGCACTCAGTCATTCAGTCTCAGTCAGTCAGTCCAGTCAGTCAGTCACTCAGTCAGTCAGTTAGTCCTTCAGCCAGTCAGTCAAGCAGTCAGTCATTTAGTCTCAGTCAGTCAGTCAGTCAGGCAGTCAGTCAGTCAGTCAGTCGGTCAGTCCTGTGCAGTCAGTTAGTCACTAAAGCAGTCAGTCAGTCTCACTCAGTCAGTCAGTCAGTCAGTCCAGTCCAGTCTCAGTCAGTCAGTCAGTCAGTCTCGGTCAGTCAGTCAGTCAGTCAGTCAGTCAGGCAGTCAGTCAGTCGGTCAGCCTTATTCAGTCAGTCTGTCAGTCAGTCAGTCAGTCAGCCTTATTCAGTCAGTCTGTCAGTCATCCTTATTCAGTCAGTCTGTCAGTCAGTCAGTCGGTCAGTCCTGTCCAGTCAGTTAGTCAGTCAAGCAGTCAGTCAGGTAGTCAAGCAGTCAGTCAGTGAGTGTCAGTCAGTCATTTAGTCATTCAGTCAGTCAGTGAAATGGCCAGTCAGAGAGTCAAGCAGTCAGTCAGTCTCAGTCAGTCAGTTAGTCAGTCAGTCAGTCAGTCAGTCAGTCAGTCCAGTCTCAGTCAGTCAGGCAGTTAGTCAGTCAGTCTCGGTCAGTCAGTGAGTCAGTCAGTCAGTATCAGTCAGTCAGTGAGTCAGTCTGTCAGTCAGGCAGTATCAGTCAGGCAGTAAGACTCCGCTCGACAGAACTCCGATAGCCTAATGGCTAGACCGCTGGTCTTCCAAGCGAGTGGCCTGGGTTCGAGTCCCAGCCGGAGCGAATATCTTCAATGTATATATTTCTTTTCTAATTTGAAAATTCTTTTTTTTTTCAATTTCTTTCCTTTGCAATTATTGATTATTTATGTAGGGAAGAAAATTCTGAGTCAGTTTAATTTTTCGACACGAAGATTTCAAAGTGTTTAAATAAACAATTACCAAGGTGCATTTTTTGTTTTTATTATATTTAAAACTCCCACCGACAGAGCTCCCATAGACTAATGGCTAGAGTGTTAGGCTTCCAAGCGAGTGGCCCTGGGTTCGAGTCCCAGCCTGAACGAAAATCTTCAATGTATACTTTTAGTTTCTAATTTGAAATTTCTTCTTCTTTTTTTTTTAAATTTTTCTCTTTTGCGAATATTGATTATTTATGTAGGGAGAAAAATTCTGAGTCAGTTTAATTATTCGACCTGTAAATTTCAAAGTGTTTGAATCAATAATTACCAAGGTGCATTTTTTGTTTTTATTATATTTAAGACTTCCATCGACAGAGCTCCGATAGCCTAATGGCTAGACCGTTGGGTTCCTAGCGCGTGGTACTGGGTTCGAGTCCCGGCCGGAAAGGAAATCTTAAATGCAAATATCTTTTTCTAATTTTATAATTCTTTTTTTTTATTTTTCCCTTTTGCGAAGTCAGTCAGTCAGTCTGACAGTCAATCAGTCAAGCACTCAGTCATTCAGTCTCAGTCAGTCAGTCCAGTCAGTCAGTCACTCAGTCAGTCAGTTAGTCTTTCAGCCAGTCAGTCAAGCAGTCAGTCATTTAGTCTCAGTCAGTCAGTCATTCAGTCAGTCAGTCAGTCAGGCAGTCAGTCAGTCAGTCAGTCGGTCAGTCCTGTGCAGTCAGTTAGTCACTAAAGCAGTCAGTCAGTCTCAGTCAGTCAGTCTCAGTCAGTCAGTCAGTCCAGTCCAGTCTCAGTCAGTCAGTCAGTCAGTCTCGGTCAGTCAGTCAGTCAGTCATTCAGTCAGTCAGTCAGTCAGGCAGTCAGTCAGTCGGTCAGCCTTATTCAGTCAGTCTGTCAGTCAGTCAGTCAGTCAGCCTTATTCAGTCAGTCTGTCAGTCATCCTTATTCAGTCAGTCTGTCAGTCAGTCAGTCGGTCAGTCCTGTCCAGTCAGTTAGTCAGTCAAGCAGTCAGTCAGGTAGTCAAGCAGTCAGTCAGTCAGTGTCAGTCAGTCATTTAGTCATTCAGTCAGTCAGTGAAATAGCCAGTCAGAGAGTCAAGCAGTCAGTCAGTCAGTCTCAGTCAGTCAGTTAGTCAGTCAGTCAGTCAGTCAGTCAGTCAGTCAGTCAAGTCTCAGTCAGTCAGACAGTTAGTCAGTCAGTCTCGGTCAGTCAGTGAGTCAGTCAGTCAGTATCAGTCAGTCAGTGAGTCAGTCTGTCAGTCAGGCAGTATCAGTCAGGCAATAAGACTCCGCTTGACAGAACTCCGATAGCCTAATGGCTAGACCGCTGGTCTTCCAAGCAAGTGGCCTGGGTTCGAGTCCCAGCCGGAGCGAATATCTTCAATGTATATATTTCTTTTCTAATTTGAAAATTCTTTTTTTTTTTCAATTTCTTTCCTTTGCAATTATTGATTATTTATGTAGGGAAGAAAATTCTGAGTCAGTTTAATTTTTCGACACGAAGATTTCAAAGTGTTTAAATAAACAATTACCAAGGTGCATTTTTTGTTTTTATTATATTTAAAACTCCCACCAACAGAGCTCCCATAGACTAATGGCTAGAGTGTTAGGCTTCCAAGCGAGTGGCCCTGGGTTCGAGTCCCAGCCTGATCGAAAATCTTCAATGTATACTTTTAGTTTCTAATTTGAAATTTCTTCTTTTTTTTTTAATTTTTCTCTTTTGCGAATATTGATTATTTATGTAGGGAGAAAAATTCTGAGTCAGTTTAATTATTCGACCTGTAAATTTCAAAGTGTTTGAATCAATAATTACCAAGGTGCATTTTTTGTTTTTATTATATTTAAGACTTCCATCGACAGAGCTCCGATAGCCTAATGGCTAGACCGTTGGGTTCCTAGCGCGTGGTACTGGGTTCGAGTCCCGGCCGGAACGGAAATCTTAAATGCAAATATTTTTTTCTAATTTTATAATTCTTTTTTTTTATTTTTCCCTTTTGCTAAGTCAGTCAGTCAGTCTGACAGTCAATCAGTCAAGCACTCAGTCATTCAGTCTCAGTCAGTCAGTCCAGTCAGTCAGTCACTCAGTCAGTCAGTTAGTCCTTCAGCCAGTCAGTCATTTAGTCTCAGTCAGTCAGTCATTCAGTCAGTCAGTCAGTCAGGCAGTCAGTCAGTCAGTCAGTCGGTCAGTCCTGTGCAGTCAGTTAGTCACTAAAGCAGTCAGTCAGTCTCAGTCAGTCAGTCAGTCAGTCAGTCCAGTCCAGTCTCAGTCAGTCAGTCAGTCAGTCTCGGTCAGTCAGTCAGTCAGTCATTCAGTCAGTCAGTCAGTCAGGCAGTCAGTCAGTCGGTCAGCCTTATTCAGTCAGTCTGTCAGTCAGTCAGTCAGTCAGCCTTATTCAGTCAGTCTGTCAGTCAGTCAGTCAGTCAGCCTTATTCAGTCAGTCTGTCAGTCATCCTTATTCAGTCAGTCTGTCAGTCAGTCAGTCGGTCAGTCCTGTCCAGTCAGTTAGTCAGTCAAGCAGTCAGTCAGGTAGTCAAGCAGTCAGTCAGTCAGTGTCAGTCAGTCATTTAGTCATTCAGTCAGTCAGTGAAATGGCCAGTCAGAGAGTCAAGCAGTCAGTCAGTCTCAGTCAGTCAGTTAGTCAGTCAGTCAGTCAGTCAGTCAGTCAGTCCAGTCTCAGTCAGTCAGGCAGTTAGTCAGTCAGTCTCGGTCAGTCAGTGAGTCAGTCAGTCAGTATCAGTCAGTCAGTGAGTCAGTCTGTCAGTCAGGCAGTATCAGTCAGGCAGTAAGACTCCGCTCGACAGAACTCCGATAGCCTAATGGCTAGACCGCTGGTCTTCCAAGCGAGTGGCCTGGGTTCGAGTCCCAGCCGGAGCGAATATCTTCAATGTATATATTTCTTTTCTAATTTGAAAATTCTTTTTTTTTTCAATTTCTTTCCTTTGCAATTATTGATTATTTATGTAGGGAAGAAAATTCTGAGTCAGTTTAATTTTTCGACACGAAGATTTCAAAGTGTTTAAATAAACAATTACCAAGGTGCATTTTTTGTTTTTATTATATTTAAAACTCCCACCGACAGAGCTCCCATAGACTAATGGCTAGAGTGTTAGGCTTCCAAGCGAGTGGCCCTGGGTTCGAGTCCCAGCCTGAACGAAAATCTTCAATGTATACTTTTAGTTTCTAATTTGAAATTTCTTCTTCTTTTTTTTTAAATTTTTCTCTTTTGCGAATATTGATTATTTATGTAGGGAGAAAAATTCTGAGTCAGTTTAATTATTCGACCTGTAAATTTCAAAGTGTTTGAATCAATAATTACCAAGGTGCATTTTTTGTTTTTATTATATTTAAGACTTCCATCGACAGAGCTCCGATAGCCTAATGGCTAGACCGTTGGGTTCCTAGCGCGTGGTACTGGGTTCGAGTCCCGGCCGGAACGCAAATCTCCATGTAAATATTTCTCTTCTAATTTGAAGATTCTTTTTTTTTTTTCAATTTCTTTCTTTTGCAAATATGGATTATTTATGTACGGAAGAAAATTCTGAGTCAGTTTAATCATTCGACCTTTAGATTTCAAAGATTTTAGATCAATAGTTACTAAGGTGCATTTTTTGTTTTTATTATAATTAAGACACCGATCAACAGAGATCCGATAGTATATTGGCGAGAGCGTTGGGCTTCCATGAGTGTCCCCCTGGGTTCAAATCCCAGCCGGAAAGGAAATCTTAAATGCAAATATTTTTTTCTAATTTTATAATCCTTTTTTTTTATTTTTCCCTTTTGCGAAGTCAGTCAGTCAGTCTGACAGTCAATCAGTCAAGCACTCAGTCATTCAGTCTCAGTCAGTCAGTCCAGTCAGTCAGTCACTCAGTCAGTCAGTTAGTCCTTCAGCCAGTCAGTCAAGCAGTCAGTCATTTAGTCTCAGTCAGTCAGTCAGTCAGGCAGTCAGTCAGTCAGTCAGTCGGTCAGTCCTGTGCAGTCAGTTAGTCACTAAAGCAGTCAGTCAGTCTCACTCAGTCAGTCAGTCAGTCAGTCCAGTCCAGTCTCAGTCAGTCAGTCAGTCAGTCTCGGTCAGTCAGTCAGTCAGTCAGTCAGTCAGGCAGTCAGTCAGTCGGTCAGCCTTATTCAGTCAGTCTGTCAGTCAGTCAGTCAGTCAGCCTTATTCAGTCAGTCTGTCAGTCATCCTTATTCAGTCAGTCTGTCAGTCAGTCAGTCGGTCAGTCCTGTCCAGTCAGTTAGTCAGTCAAGCAGTCAGTCAGGTAGTCAAGCAGTCAGTCAGTGAGTGTCAGTCAGTCATTTAGTCATTCAGTCAGTCAGTGAAATGGCCAGTCAGAGAGTCAAGCAGTCAGTCAGTCTCAGTCAGTCAGTTAGTCAGTCAGTCAGTCAGTCAGTCCAGTCTCAGTCAGTCAGGCAGTTAGTCAGTCAGTCTCGGTCAGTCAGTGAGTCAGTCAGTCAGTATCAGTCAGTCAGTGAGTCAGTCTGTCAGTCAGGCAGTATCAGTCAGGCAGTAAGACTCCGCTCGACAGAACTCCGATAGCCTAATGGCTAGACCGCTGGTCTTCCAAGCGAGTGGCCTGGGTTCGAGTCCCAGCCGGAGCGAATATCTTCAATGTATATATTTCTTTTCTAATTTGAAAATTCTTTTTTTTTTCAATTTCTTTCCTTTGCAATTATTGATTATTTATGTAGGGAAGAAAATTCTGAGTCAGTTTAATTTTTCGACACGAAGATTTCAAAGTGTTTAAATAAACAATTACCAAGGTGCATTTTTTCTTTTTATTATATTTAAAACTCCCACCGACAGAGCTCCCATAGACTAATGGCTAGAGTGTTAGGCTTCCAAGCGAGTGGCCCTGGGTTCGAGTCCCAGCCTGAACGAAAATCTTCAATGTATACTTTTAGTTTCTAATTTGAAATTTCTTCTTCTTTTTTTTTTTAATTTTTCTCTTTTGCGAATATTGATTATTTATGTAGGGAGCAAAATTCTGAGTCAGTTTAATTATTCGACCTGTAAATTTCAAAGTGTTTGAATCAATAATTACCAAGGTGCATTTTTTGTTTTTATTATATTTAAGACTTCCATCGATAGAGCTCCGATAGCCTAATGGCTAGACCGTTGGGTTCCTAGCGCGTGGTACTGGGTTCGAGTCCCGGCCGGAACGAAAATCTTCCATGTATATATTTCTCTTCTAATTTGAAGATTCTTTTTTTTTTCAATTTCTTTCTTTTGCAAATATGGATTATTTATGTACGGAAGAAAATTCTGAGTCAGTTTAATCATTCGACCTTTAGATTTCAAAGATTTTAGATCAATAGTTACTAAGGTGCATTTTTTGTTTTTATTATAATTAAGACACCGATCAACAGAGATCCGATAGTATATTGGCGAGAGCGTTGGGCTTCCATGAGTGTCGCCCTGGGTTCAAATCCCAGCCGGAAAGGAAATCTTAAATGCAAATATTTTTTTCTGATTTTATATTCCTTTTTTTTTTATTTTTCCCTTTTGCGAAGTCAGTCAGTCAGTCTGACAGTCAATCAGTTAAGCACTCAGTCATTCAGTCTCAGTCAGTCAGTCCAGTCAGTCAGTCACTCAGTCAGTCAGTTAGTCCTTCAGCCAGTCAGTCAAGCAGTCAGTCATTTAGTCTCAGTCAGTCAGTCAGTCGGTCAGTCCTGTGCAGTCAGTTAGTCACTAAAGCAGTCAGTCAGTCTCACTCAGTCAGTCAGTCAGTCAGTCCAGTCCAGTCTCAGTCAGTCAGTCAGTCAGTCTCGGTCAGTCAGTCAGTCAGTCATTCAGTCAGTCAGTCAGTCAGTTAGTCCAGTCTCAGTCAGTCAGGCAGTTAGTCAGTCAGTCTCGGTCAGTCAGTGAGTCAGTCAGTCAGTATCAGTCAGTCAGTGAGTCAGTCTGTCAGTCAGGCAGTATCAGTCAGGCAGTAAGACTCCGCTCGACAGAACTCCGATAGCCTAATGGCTAGACCGCTGGTCTTCCAAGCGAGTGCCCTGGGTTCGAGTCCCAGCCGGAGCGAATATCTTCAATGTATATATTTCTTTTCTAATTTGAAAATTCTTTTTTTTTTCAATTTCTTTCCTTTGCAATTATTGATTATTTATGTAGGGAAGAAAATTCTGAGTCAGTTTAATTTTTCGACACCAAGATTTCAAAGTGTTTAAATAAACAATTACCAAGGTGCATTTTTTGTTTTTATTATATTTAAAACTCCCACCGACAGAGCTCCCATAGACTAATGGCTAGAGTGTTAGGCTTCCAAGCGAGTGGCCCTGGGTTCGAGTCCCAGCCTGAACGAAAATCTTCAATGTATACTTTTAGTTTCTAATTTGAAATTTCTTCTTCTTTTTTTTTAAATTTTTCTCTTTTGCGAATATTGATTATTTATGTAGGGAGAAAAATTCTGAGTCAGTTTAATTATTCGACCTGTAAATTTCAAAGTGTTTGAATCAATAATTACCAAGGTGCATTTTTTGTTTTTCTTATATTTAAGACTTCCATCGACAAAGCTCCGATAGCCTAATGGCTAGACCGTTGGGTTCCTAGCGCGTGGTACTGGGTTCGAGTCCCGGCCGGAACGAAAATCTCCATGTAAATATTTCTCTTCTAATTTGAAGATTCTTTTTTTTTTTTTCAATTTCTTTCTTTTGCAAATATGGATTATTTATGTACGGAAGAAAATTCTGAGTCAGTTTAATCATTCGACCTTTAGATTTCAAAGATTTTAGATCAATAATTACTAAGGTGCATTTTTTGTTTTTATTATAATTAAGACACCGATCAACAGAGATCCGATAGTATATTGGCGAGAGCGTTGGGCTTCCATGAGTGTCCCCCTGGGTTCAAATCCCAGCCGGAAAGGAAATCTTAAATGCAAATATTTTTTTCTAATTTTATAATCCTTTTTTTTTATTTTTCCGTTTTGCGAAGTCAGTCAGTCAGTCTGACAGTCAATCAGTCAAGCACTCAGTCATTCAGTCTCAGTCAGTCAGTCCAGTCAGTCAGTCACTCAGTCAGTCAGTTAGTCCTTCAGCCAGTCAGTCAAGCAGTCAGTCATTTAGTCTCAGTCAGTCAGTCAGTCAGGCAGTCAGTCAGTCAGTCAGTCGGTCAGTCCTGTGCAGTCAGTTAGTCACTAAAGCAGTCAGTCAGTCTCACTCAGTCAGTCAGTCAGTCAGTCCAGTCCAGTCTCAGTCAGTCAGTCAGTCAGTCTCGGTCAGTCAGTCAGTCAGTCAGTCAGTCAGGCAGTCAGTCAGTCGGTCAGCCTTATTCAGTCAGTCTGTCAGTCAGTCAGTCAGTCAGCCTTATTCAGTCAGTCTGTCAGTCATCCTTATTCAGTCAGTCTGTCAGTCAGTCAGTCGGTCAGTCCTGTCCAGTCAGTTAGTCAGTCAAGCAGTCAGTCAGGTAGTCAAGCAGTCAGTCAGTGAGTGTCAGTCACTCATTTAGTCATTCAGTCAGTCAGTGAAATGGCCAGTCAGAGAGTCAAGCAGTCAGTCAGTCTCAGTCAGTCAGTTAGTCAGTCAGTCAGTCAGTCAGTCAGTCAGTCCAGTCTCAGTCAGTCAGGCAGTTAGTCAGTCAGTCTCGGTCAGTCAGTGAGTCAGTCAGTCAGTATCAGTCAGTCAGTGAGTCAGTCTGTCAGTCAGGCAGTATCAGTCAGGCAGTAAGACTCCGCTCGACAGAACTCCGATAGCCTAATGGCTAGACCGCTGGTCTTCCAAGCGAGTGGCCTGGGTTCGAGTCCCAGCCGGAGCGAATATCTTCAATGTATATATTTCTTTTCTAATTTGAAAATTCTTTTTTTTTCAATTTCTTTCCTTTGCAATTATTGATTATTTATGTAGGGAAGAAAATTCTGAGTCAGTTTAATTTTTCGACACGAAGATTTCAAAGTGTTTAAATAAACAATTACCAAGGTGCATTTTTTGTTTTTATTATATTTAAAACTCCCACCGACAGAGCTCCCATAGACTAATGGCTAGAGTGTTAGGCTTCCAAGCGAGTGGCCCTGGGTTCGAGTCCCAGCCTGAACGAAAATCTTCAATGTATACTTTTAGTTTCTAATTTGAAATTTCTTCTTCTTTTTTTTTTTAATTTTTCTCTTTTGCGAATATTGATTATTTATGTAGGGAGAAAAATTCTGAGTCAGTTTAATTATTCGACCTGTAAATTTCAAAGTGTTTGAATCAATAATTACCAAGGTGCATTTTTTGTTTTTATTATATTTAAGACTTCCATCGATAGAGCTCCGATAGCCTAATGGCTAGACCGTTGGGTTCCTAGCGCGTGGTACTGGGTTCGAGTCCCGGCCGGAACGAAAATCTTCCATGTATATATTTCTCTTCTAATTTGAAGATTTTTTTTTTTTTTTTCAATTTCTTTCTTTTGCAAATATGGATTATTTATGTACGGAAGAAAATTCTGAGTCAGTTTAATCATTCAACCTTTAGATTTCAAAGATTTTAGATCAATAATTACTAAGGTGCATTTTTTGTTTTTATTATAATTAAGACACCGATCAACAGAGATCCGATAGTATATTGGCGAGAGCGTTGGGCTTCCATGAGTGTCGCCCTGGGTTCAAATCCCAGCCGGAAAGGAAATCTTAAATGCAAATATTTTTTTCTAATTTTATATTCCTTTTTTTTTATTTTTCCCTTTTGCGAAGTCAGTCAGTCAGTCTGACAGTCAATCAGTTAAGCACTCAGTCATTCAGTCTCAGTCAGTCAGTCCAGTCAGTCAGTCACTCAGTCAGTCAGTTAGTCCTTCAGCCAGTCAGTCAAGCAGTCAGTCATTTAGTCTCAGTCAGTCAGTCAGTCGGTCAGTCCTGTGCAGTCAGTTAGTCACTAAAGCAGTCAGTCAGTCTCACTCAGTCAGTCAGTCAGTCAGTCCAGTCCAGTCTCAGTCAGTCAGTCAGTCGGTCTCGGTCAGTCAGTCAGTCAGTCATTCAGTCAGTCAGTCAGTCAGTCAGTCCAGTCTCAGTCAGTCAGGCAGTTAGTCAGTCAGTCTCGGTCAGTCAGTGAGTCAGTCAGTCAGTATCAGTCAGTCAGTGAGTCAGTCTGTCAGTCAGGCAGTATCAGTCAGGCAGTAAGACTCCGCTCGACAGAACTCCGATAGCCTAATGGCTAGACCGCTGGTCTTCCAAGCGAGTGCCCTGGGTTCGAGTCCCAGCCGGAGCGAATATCTTCAATGTATATATTTCTTTTCTAATTTGAAAATTCTTTTTTTTTTCAATTTCTTTCCTTTGCAATTATTGATTATTTATGTAGGGAAGAAAATTCTGAGTCAGTTTAATTTTTCGACACGAAGATTTCAAAGTGTTTGAATCAATAATTACCAAGGTGCATTTTTTGTTTTTATTATATTTAAGACTTCCATCGACAGAGCTCCGATAGCCTAATGGCTAGACCGTTGGGTTCCTAGCGCGTGGTACTGGGTTCGAGTCCCGGCCGGAAAGGAAATCTTAAATGCAAATATTTTTTTCTAATTTTATAATTCTTTTTTTTTTATTTTTCCCTTTTGCGAAGTCAGTCAGTCAGTCTGACAGTCAATCAGTCAAGCACTCAGTCATTCAGTCTCAGTCAGTCAGTCCAGTCAGTCAGTCACTCAGTCAGTCAGTTAGTCCTTCAGCCAGTCAGTCAAGCAGTCAGTCATTTAGTCTCAGTCAGTCAGTCATTCAGTCAGTCAGTCAGTCAGGCAGTCAGTCAGTCAGTCAGTCGGTCAGTCCTGTGCAGTCAGTTAGTCACTAAAGCAGTCAGTCAGTCTCAGTCAGTCAGTCAGTCAGTCTCGGTCAGTCAGTCAGTCAGTCAGTCAGGCAGTCAGTCAGTCGGTCAGCCTTATTCAGTCAGTCTCTCAGTCAGTCAGTCTGTCAGTCAGTCAGTCGGTCAGTCCTGTCCAGTCAGTTAGTCAGTCAAGCAGTCAGTCAGGTAGTCAAGCAGTCAGTCAGTCAGTGTCAGTCAGTCATTTAGTCATTCAGTCAGTCAGTGAAATAGCCAGTCAGAGAGTCAAGCAGTCAATCAGTCAGTCTCAGTCAGTCAGTTAGTCAGTCAGTCAGTCAGTAAGTCAGTCAGTCCAGTCTCAGTCAGTCAGGCAGTTAGTCAGTCAGTCTCGGTCAGTCAGTGAGTCAGTCAGTCAGTATCAGTCAGTCAGTGAGTCAGTCTGTCAGTCAGGCAGTATCAGTCAGGCAGTAAGACTCCGCTCGACAGAACTCCGATAGCCTAATGGCTAGACCGCTGTTCTTCCAAGCGAGTGGCCTGGGTTCGAGTCCCAGCCGGAGCGAATATCTTCAATGTATATATTTCTTTTCTACTTTGAAAATTCTTTTTTTTTTCAATTTCTTTCCTTTGCAATTATTGATTATTTATGTAGGGAAGAAAATTCTGAGTCAGTTTAATTTTTCGACACGAAGATTTCAAAGTGTTTAAATAAACAATTACCAAGGTGCATTTTTTGTTTTTATTATATTTAAAACTCCCACCGACAGAGCTCCCATAGACTAATGGCTAGAGTGTTAGGCTTCCAAGCGAGTGGCCCTGGGTTCGAGTCCCAGCCTGAACGAAAATCTTCAATGTATACTTTTAGTTTCTAATTTGAAATTTCTTCTTCTTTTTTTTTAATTTTTCTCTTTTGCGAATATTGATTATTTATGTAGGGAGAAAAATTCTGAGTCAGTTTAATTATTCGACCTGTAAATTTCAAAGTGTTTGAATCAATAATTACCAAGGTGCATTTTTTGTTTTTATTATATTTAAGACTTCCATCGACAGAGCTCCGATAGCCTAATGGCTAGACCGTTGGGTTTCTAGCGCGTGGTACTGGGTTCGAGTCCCGGCCGGAAAGGAAATCTTAAATGCAAATATTTTTTTCTAATTTTATAATTCTTTTTTTTTTATTTTTCCCTTTTGCGAAGTCAGTCAGTCTGACAGTCAATCAGTCAAGCACTCAGTCATTCAGTCTCAGTCAGTCAGTCCAGTCAGTCAGTCACTCAGTCAGTCAGTTAGTCCTTCAGCCAGTCAGTCAAGCAGTCAGTCATTTAGTCTCAGTCAGTCAGTCATTCAGTCAGTCAGTCAGTCAGGCAGTCAGTCAGTCAGTCAGTCGGTCAGTCCTGTGCAGTCAGTTAGTCACTAAAGCAGTCAGTCAGTCTCAGTCAGTCAGTCTCATTCAGTCAGTCAGTCAGTCAGTCCAGTCCAGTCTCAGTCAGTCAGTCAGTCAGTCTCGGTCAGTCAGTCAGTCAGTCATTCATTCAGTCAGTCAGTCAGGCAGTCAGTCAGTCGGTCAGCCTTATTCAGTCAGTCTGTCAGTCAGTCAGTCAGTCAGCCTTATTCAGTCAGTCTGTCAGTCATCCTTATTCAGTCAGTCTGTCAGTCAGTCAGTCGGTCAGTCCTGTCCAGTCAGTTAGTCAGTCAAGCAGTCAGTCAGGTAGTCAAGCAGTCAGTCAGTCAGTGTCAGTCAGTCATTTAGTCATTCAGTCAGTCAGTGAAATAGCCAGTCAGAGAGTCAAGCAGTCAGTCAGTCAGTCTCAGTCAGTCAGTTAGTCAGTCAGGCAGTCAGTCAGTCAGTCAGTCAAGTCTCAGTCAGTCAGACAGTTAGTCAGTCAGTCTCGGTCAGTCAGTGAGTCAGTCAGTCAGTATCAGTCAGTCAGTGAGTCAGTCTGTCAGTCAGGCAGTATCAGTCAGGCAATAAGACTCCGCTCGACAGAACTCCGATAGCCTAATGGCTAGACCGCTGGTCTTCCAAGCAAGTGGCCTGGGTTCGAGTCCCAGCCGGAGCGAATATCTTCAATGTATATATTTCTTTTCTAATTTGAAAATTCTTTTTTTTTTCAATTTCTTTCCTTTGCAATTATTGATTATTTATGTAGGGAAGAAAATTCTGAGTCAGTTTAATTTTTCGACACGAAGATTTCAAAGTGTTTAAATAAACAATTACCAAGGTGCATTTTTTGTTTTTATTATATTTAAAACTCCCACCGACAGAGCTCCCATAGACTAATGGCTAGAGTGTTAGGCTTCCAAGCGAGTGGCCCTGGGTTCGAGTCCCAGCCTGAACGAAAATCTTCAATGTATACTTTTAGTTTCTAATTTGAAATTTCTTCTTCTTTTTTTTTAATTTTTCTCTTTTGCGAATATTGATTATTTATGTAGGGAGAAAAATTCTGAGTCAGTTTAATTATTCGACCTGTAAATTTCAAAGTGTTTGAATCAATAATTACCAAGGTGCATTTTTTGTTTTTATTATATTTAAGACTTCCATCGACAGAGCTCCGATAGCCTAATGGCTAGACCGTTGGGTTTCTATCGCGTGGTACTGGGTTCGAGTCCCAGCCGGAAAGGAAATCTTAAATGCAAATATTTTTTTCTAATTTTATAATTCTTTTTTTTTTATTTTTCCCTTTTGCGAAGTCAGTCAGTCTGACAGTCAATCAGTCAAGCACTCAGTCATTCAGTCTCAGTCAGTCAGTCCAGTCAGTCAGTCACTCAGTCAGTCAGTTAGTCCTTCAGCCAGTCAGTCAAGCAGTCAGTCATTTAGTCTCAGTCAGTCAGTCAGGCAGTCAGTCAGTCAGTCAGTCGGTCAGTCCTGTGCAGTCAGTTAGTCACTAAAGCAGTCAGTCAGTCTCAGTCAGTCAGTCTCAGTCAGTCAGTCAGTCAGTCAGTCCAGTCCAGTCTCAGTCAGTCAGTCAGTCAGTCTCGGTCAGTCAGTCAGTCAGTCATTCATTCAGTCAGTAAGTCAGGCAGTCAGTCAGTCGGTCAGCCTTATTCAGTCAGTCTGTCAGTCAGTCAGTCAGTCAGCCTTATTCAGTCAGTCTGTCAGTCATCCTTATTCAGTCAGTCTGTCAGTCAGTCAGTCGGTCAGTCCTGTCCAGTCAGTTAGTCAGTCAAGCAGTCAGTCAGGTAGTCAAGCAGTCAGTCAGTCAGTGTCAGTCAGTCATTTAGTCATTCAGTCAGTCAGTGAAATAGCCAGTCAGAGAGTCAAGCAGTCAGTCAGTCAGTCTCAGTCAGTCAGTTAGTCAGTCAGGCAGTCAGTCAGTCAGTCAGTCAAGTCTCAGTCAGTCAGACAGTTAGTCAGTCAGTCTCGGTCAGTCAGTGAGTCAGTCAGTCAGTATCAGTCAGTCAGTGAGTCAGACTGTCAGTCAGGCAGTATCAGTCAGGCAATAAGACTCCGCTCGACAGAACTCCGATAGCCTAATGGCTAGACCGCTGGTCTTCCAAGCAAGTGGCCTGGGTTCGAGTCCCAGCCGGAGCGAATATCTTCAATGTATATATTTCTTTTCTAATTTGAAAATTCTTTTTTTTTTCAATTTCTTTCCTTTGCAATTATTGATTATTTATGTAGGGAAGAAAATTCTGAGTCAGTTTAATTTTTCGACACGAAGATTTCAAAGTGTTTAAATAAACAATTACCAAGGTGCATTTTTTGTTTTTATTATATTTAAAACTCCCACCGACAGAGCTCCCATAGACTAATGGCTAGAGTGTTAGGCTTCCAAGCGAGTGGCCCTGGGTTCGAGTCCCAGCCTGAACGAAAATCTTCAATGTATACTTTTAGTTTCTAATTTGAAATTTCTTCTTCTTTTTTTTAATTTTTCTCTTTTGCGAATATTGATTATTTATGTAGGGAGAAAAATTCTGAGTCAGTTTAATTATTCGACCTGTAAATTTCAAAGTGTTTGAATCAATAATTACCAAGGTGCATTTTTTGTTTTTATTATATTTAAGACTTCCATCGACAGAGCTCCGATAGCCTAATGGCTAGACCGTTGGGTTTCTATCGCGTGGTACTGGGTTCGAGTCCCAGCCGGAAAGGAAATCTTAAATGCAAATATTTTTTTCTAATTTTATAATTCTTTTTTTTTTATTTTTCCCTTTTGCGAAGTCAGTCAGTCTGACAGTCAATCAGTCAAGCACTCAGTCATTCAGTCTCAGTCAGTCAGTCCAGTCAGTCAGTCACTCAGTCAGTCAGTTAGTCCTTCAGCCAGTCAGTCAAGCAGTCAGTCATTTAGTCTCAGTCAGTCAGTCATTCAGTCAGTCAGTCAGTCAGGCAGTCAGTCAGTCAGTCAGTCGGTCAGTCCTGTGCAGTCAGTTAGTCACTAAAGCAGTCAGTCAGTCTCAGTCAGTCAGTCTCAGTCAGTCAGTCAGTCAGTCCAGTCCAGTCTCAGTCAGTCAGTCAGTCAGTCTCGGTCAGTCAGTCAGTCAGTCATTCATTCAGTCAGTAAGTCAGGCAGTCAGTCAGTCGGTCAGCCTTATTCAGTCAGTCTGTCAGTCAGTCAGTCAGTCAGCCTTATTCAGTCAGTCTGTCAGTCATCCTTATTCAGTCAGTCTGTCAGTCAGTCAGTCGGTCAGTCCTGTCCAGTCAGTTAGTCAGTCAAGCAGTCAGTCAGGTAGTCAAGCAGTCAGTCAGTCAGTGTCAGTCAGTCATTTAGTCATTCAGTCAGTCAGTGAAATAGCCAGTCAGAGAGTCAAGCAGTCAGTCAGTCAGTCTCAGTCAGTCAGTTAGTCAGTCAGGCAGTCAGTCAGTCAGTCAGTCAAGTCTCAGTCAGTCAGACAGTTAGTCAGTCAGTCTCGGTCAGTCAGTGAGTCAGTCAGTCAGTATCAGTCAGTCAGTGAGTCAGACTGTCAGTCAGGCAGTATCAGTCAGGCAATAAGACTCCGCTCGACAGAACTCCGATAGCCTAATGGCTAGACCGCTGGTCTTCCAAGCAAGTGGCCTGGGTTCGAGTCCCAGCCGGAGCGAATATCTTCAATGTATATATTTCTTTTCTAATTTGAAAATTCTTTTTTTTTTCAATTTCTTTCCTTTGCAATTATTGATTATTTATGTAGGGAAGAAAATTCTGAGTCAGTTTAATTTTTCGACACGAAGATTTCAAAGTGTTTAAATAAACAATTACCAAGGTGCATTTTTTGTTTTTATTATATTTAAAACTCCCACCAACAGAGCTCCCATAGACTAATGGCTAGAGTGTTAGGCTTCCAAGCGAGTGGCCCTGGGTTCGAGTCCCAGCCTGAACGAAAATCTTCAATGTATACTTTTAGTTTCTAATTTGAAATTTCTTCTTTTTTTTTAATTTTTCGCTTTTGCGAATATTGATTATTTATGTAGGGAGAAAAATTCTGAGTCAGTTTAATTATTCGACCTGTAAATTTCAAAGTGTTTGAATCAATAATTACCAAGGTGCATTTTTTGTTTTTATTATATTTAAGACTTCTATCGACAGAGCTCCGATAGCCTAATGGCTAGACCGTTGGGTTCCTAGCGCGTGGTACTGGGTTCGAGTCCCGGCCGGAACGGAAATCTTAAATGCAAATATTTTTTTCTAATTTTATAATTCTTTTTTTTTTATTTTTCCCTTTTGCGAAGTCAGTCAGTCAGTCTGACAGTCAATCAGTCAAGCACTCAGTCATTCAGTCTCAGTCAGTCAGTCCAGTCAGTCAGTCACACAGTCAGTCAGTTAGTCCTTCAGCCAGTCAGTCAAGCAGTCAGTCATTTAGTCTCAGTCAGTCAGTCATTCAGTCAGTCAGTCAGTCAGGCAGTCAGTCAGTCAGTCAGTCGGTCAGTCCTGTGCAGTCAGTTAGTCACTAAAGCAGTCAGTCAGTCTCAGTCAGTCAGTCAGTCAGTCAGTCCAGTCCAGTCTCAGTCAGTCAGTCAGTCAGTCTCGGTCAGTCAGTCAGTCAGTCATTCAGTCAGTCAGTCAGTCAGGCAGTCAGTCAGTCGGTCAGCCTTATTCAGTCAGTCTGTCAGTCAGTCAGTCAGTCAGCCTTATTCAGTCAGTCTGTCAGTCATCCTTATTCAGTCAGTCTGTCAGTCAGTCAGTCGGTCAGTCCTGTCCAGTCAGTTAGTCAGTCAAGCAGTCAGTCAGGTAGTCAAGCAGTCAGTCAGTCAGTGTCAGTCAGTCATTTAGTCATTCAGTCAGTCAGTGAAATGGCCAGTCAGAGAGTCAAGCAGTCAGTCAGTCTCAGTCAGTCAGTTAGTCAGTCAGTCAGTCAGTCAGTCAGTCAGTCCAGTCTCAGTCAGTCAGGCAGTTAGTCAGTCAGTCTCGGTCAGTCAGTGAGTCAGTCAGTCAGTATCAGTCAGTCAGTGAGTCAGTCTGTCAGTCAGGCAGTATCAGTCAGGCAGTAAGACTCCGCTCGACAGAACTCCGATAGCCTAATGGCTAGACCGCTGGTCTTCCAAGCGAGTGGCCTGGGTTCGAGTCCCAGCCGGAGCGAATATCTTCAATGTATATATTTCTTTTCTAATTTGAAAATTCTTTTTTTTTTCAATTTCTTTCCTTTGCAATTATTGATTATTTATGTAGGGAAGAAAATTCTGAGTCAGTTTAATTTTTCGACACGAAGATTTCAAAGTGTTTAAATAAACAATTACCAAGGTGCATTTTTTGTTTTTATTATATTTAAAACTCCCACCGACAGAGCTCCCATAGACTAATGGCTAGAGTGTTAGGCTTCCAAGCGAGTGGCCCTGGGTTCGAGTCAAAGCCTGAACGAAAATCTTCAATGTATACTTTTAGTTTCTAATTTGAAATTTCTTCTTCTTTTTTTTTAAATTTTTCTCTTTTGCGAATATTGATTATTTATGTAGGGAGAAAAATTCTGAGTCAGTTTAATTATTCGACCTGTAAATTTCAAAGTGTTTGAATCAATAATTACCAAGGTGCATTTTTTGTTTTTATTATATTTAAGACTTCCATCGACAGAGCTCCGATAGCCTAATGGCTAGACCGTTGGGTTCCTAGCGCGTGGTACTGGGTTCGAGTCCCGGCCGGAACGAAAATCTTCCATGTAAATATTTCTCTTCTAATTTGAAGATTCTTTTTTTTTTCAATTTCTTTCTTTTGCAAATATGGATTATTTATGTACGGAAGAAAATTCTGAGTCAGTTTAATCATTCGACCTTTAGATTTCAAAGATTTTAGATCAATAATTACTAAGGTGCATTTTTTGTTTTTATTATAATTAAGACACCGATCAACAGAGATCCGATAGTATCTTGGCGAGAGCGTTGGGCTTCCATGAGTGTCGCCCTGGGTTCAAATCCCAGCCGGAAAGGAAATCTTAAATGCAAATATTTTTTTCTAATTTTATAATCCTTTTTTTTTTATTTTTCCCTTTTGCGAAGTCAGTCAGTCAGTCTGACAGTCAATCAGTCAAGCACTCAGTCATTCAGTCTCAGTCAGTCAGTCCAGTCAGTCAGTCACTCAGTCAGTCAGTTACTCCTTCAGCCAGTCAGTCAAGCAGTCAGTCATTTAGTCTCAGTCAGTCAGTCATTCAGTCAGTCAGTCAGTCAGGCAGTCAGTCAGTCAGTCAGTCGGTCAGTCCTGTGCAGTCAGTTAGTCACTAAAGCAGTCAGTCAGTCTCACTCAGTCAGTCAGTCAGTCAGTCCAGTCCAGTCTCAGTCAGTCAGTCAGTCAGTCAGTCTCGGTCAGTCAGTCAGTCAGTCATTCAGTCAGTCAGTCAGTCAGGCAGTCACTCAGTCGGTCAGCCTTATTCAGTCAGTCTGTCAGTCAGTCAGTCAGTCAGCCTTATTCAGTCAGTCTGTCAGTCATCCTTATTCAGTCAGTCTGTCAGTCAGTCAGTCGGTCAGTCCTGTCCAGTCAGTTAGTCAGTCAAGCAGTCAGTCAGGTAGTCAAGCAGTCAGTCAGTCAGTGTCAGTCAGTCATTTAGTCATTCAGTCAGTCAGTGAAATGGCCAGTCAGAGAGTCAAGCAGTCAGTCAGTCTCAGTCAGTCAGTCATTCAGTCAGTCAGTCAGTCAGGCAGTCAGTCAGTCGGTCAGTCCTGTGCAGTCAGTTAGTCACTAAAGCAGTCAGTCAGTCTCAGTCAGTCAGTCAGTCAGTCTCGGTCAGTCAGTCAGTCAGTCAGTCAGGCAGTCAGTCAGTCGGTCAGCCTTATTCAGTCAGTCTGTCAGTCAGTCAGTCTGTCAGTCAGTCAGTCGGTCAGTCCTGTCCAGTCAGTTAGTCAGTCAATCAGTCAGTCAGGTAGTCAAGCAGTCAGTCAGTCAGTGTCAGTCAGTCATTTAGTCATTCAGTCAATCAGTGAAATAGCCAGTCAGAGAGTCAAGCAGTCAATCAGTCAGTCTCAGTCAGTCAGTTAGTCAGTCAGTCAGTCAGTAAGTCAGTCAGTCCAGTCTCAGTCAGTCAGGCAGTAGTCAGTCAGTCTCGGTCAGTCAGTGAGTCAGTCAGTCAGTATCAGTCAGTCAGTGAGTCAGTCTGTCAGTCAGGCAGTATCAGTCAGGCAGTAAGACTCCGCTCGACAGAACTCCGATAGCCTAATGGCTAGACCGCTGGTCTTCCAAGCGAGTGCCCTGGGTTCGAGTCCCAGCCGGAGCGAATATCTTCAATGTATATATTTCTTTTCTAATTTGAAAATTCTTTTTTTTTTCAATTTCTTTCCTTTGCAATTATTGATTATTTATGTAGGGAAGAAAATTCTGAGTCAGTTTAATTTTTCGACACGAAGATTTCAAAGTGTTTAAATAAACAATTACCAAGGTGCATTTTTTGTTTTTATTATATTTAAAACTCCCACCGACAGAGCTCC
Organism: Uloborus diversus; assembly: GCF_026930045.1. Lineage (NCBI taxonomy): Eukaryota > Metazoa > Arthropoda > Arachnida > Araneae > Uloboridae > Uloborus > Uloborus diversus. Next base: position 249,835 of record NW_026558110.1, on the reverse strand, counting down.
CATAGACTAATGGCTAGAGTGTTAGGCTTCCAAGCGAGTGGCCCTGTTTTCGAGTCCCAGCCTGAACGAAAATCTTCAATGTATACTTTTAGTTTCTAATTTGAAATTTCTTCTTCTTTTTTTTTTAATTTTTCTCTTTTGCGAATATTGATTATTTATGTAGGGAGAAAAATTCTGAGTCAGTTTAATTATTCGACCTGTAAATTTCAAAGTGTTTGAATCAATAATTACCAAGGTGCATTTTTTGTTTTAATTATATTTAAGACTTCCATCGACAGAGCTCCGATAGCCTAATGGCTAGACCGTTGGGTTCCTAGCGCGTGGTACTGGGTTCGAGTCCCGGCCGGAACGAAAATCTTCCATGTATATATTTCTCTTCTAATTTGAAGATTCTTTTTTTTTCAATTTCTTTCTTTTGCAAATATGGATTATTTATGTACGGAAGAAAATTCTGAGTCAGTTTAATCATTCGACCTTTAGATTTCAAAGATTTTAGATCAATAATTACTAAGGTGCATTTTTTGTTTTTATTATAATTAAGACACCGATCAACAGAGATCCGATAGTATATTGGCGAGAGCGTTGGGCTTCCATGAGTGTCGCCCTGGGTTCAAATCCCAGCCGGAAAGGAAATCTTAAATGCAAATTTTTTTTTCTAATTTTATAATTCTTTTTTTTTTATTTTTCCCTTTTGCGAAGTCAGTCAGTCAGTCTGACAGTCAATCAGTCAAGCACTCAGTCATTCAGTCTCAGTCAGTCAGTCCAGTCAGTCAGTCACTCAGTCAGTCAGTTAGTCCTTCAGCCAGTCAGTCAAGCAGTCAGTCATTTAGTCTCAGTCAGTCAGTCATTCAGTCAGTCAGTCAGTCAGGCAGTCAGTCAGTCAGTCAGTCGGTCAGTCCTGTGCAGTCAGTTAGTCACTAAAGCAGTCAGTCAGTCTCACTCAGTCAGTCAGTCAGTCAGTCCAGTCCAGTCTCAGTCAGTCAGTCAGTCAGTCTCGGTCAGTCAGTCAGTCAGTCATTCAGTCAGTCAGTCAGTCAGGCAGTCAGTCAGTCGGTCAGCCTTATTCAGTCAGTCTGTCAGTCAGTCAGTCAGTCAGCCTTATTCAGTCAGTCTGTCAGTCATCCTTATTCAGTCAGTCTGTCAGTCAGTCAGTCGGTCAGTCCTGTCCAGTCAGTTAGTCAGTCAAGCAGTCAGTCAGGTAGTCAAGCAGTCAGTCAGTCAGTGTCAGTCAGTCATTTAGTCATTCACTCAGTCAGTGAAATAGCCAGTCAGAGAGTCAAGCAGTCAGTCAGTCAGTCTCAGTCAGTCAGTTAGTCAGTCAGTCAGTCAGTCAGTCCAGTCTCAGTCAGTCAGGCAGTTAGTCAGTCAGTCTCGGTCAGTCAGTGAGTCAGTCAGTCAGTATCAGTCAGTCAGTGAGTCAGTCTGTCAGTCAGGCAGTATCAGTCAGGCAGTAAGACTCCGCTCGACAGAACTCCGATAGCCTAATGGCTAGACCGCTGGTCTTCCAAGCGAGTGCCCTGGGTTCGAGTCCCAGCCGGAGCGAATATCTTCAATGTATATATTTCTTTTCTAATTTGAAAATTCTTTTTTTTTTCAATTTCTTTCCTTTGCAATTATACATTATTTATGTAGGGAAGAAAATTCTGAGTCAGTTTAATTTTTCGACACGAAGATTTCAAAGTGTTTAAATAAACAATTACCAAGGTTCATTTTTTGTTTTTATTATATTTAAAACTCCTACCGACAGAGCTCCCATAGACTAATGGCTAGTGTGTTAGGCTTCCAAGCGAGTGGCCCTGGGTTCGAGTCCCAGCCTGAACGAAAATCTTCAATGTATACTTTTAGTTTCTAATTTGAAATTTCTTCTTCTTTTTTTTTTAATTTTTCTCTTTTGCGAATATTGATTATTTATGTAGGGAGAAAAATTCTGAGTCAGTTTAATTATTCGACCTGTAAATTTCAAAGTGTTTGAATCAATAATTACCAAGGTGCATTTTTTGTTTTTATTATATTTAAGACTTCCATCGACAGAGCTCCGATAGCCTAATGGCTAGACCGTTGGGTTCCTAGCGCGTGGTACTGGGTTCGAGTCCCGGCCGGAAAGGAAATCTTAAATGCAAATATTTTTTTCTAATTTTATAATTCTTTTTTTTTTTATTTTTCCCTTTTGCGAAGTCAGTCAGTCAGTCTGACAGTCAATCAGTCAAGCACTCAGTCATTCAGTCTCAGTCAGTCAGTCCAGTCAGTCAGTCACTCAGTCAGTCAGTTAGTCCTTCAGCCAGTCAGTCAAGCAGTCAGTCATTTAGTCTCAGTCAGTCAGTCATTCAGTCAGTCAGTCAGTCAGGCAGTCAGTCAGTCAGTCAGTCGGTCAGTCCTGTGCAGTCAGTTAGTCACTAAAGCAGTCAGTCAGTCTCAGTCAGTCAGTCAGTCAGTCAGTCCAGTCCAGTCTCAGTCAGTCATTCAGTCAGTCTCGGTCAGTCAGTCAGTCAGTCATTCAGTCAGTCAGTCAGTCAGGCATTCAGTCGGTCAGCCTTATTCAGTCAGTCATTCAGTCAGTCAGTCAGTCAGGCAGTCAGTCAGTCGGTCAGCCTTATTCAGTCAGTCTGTCAGTCAGTCAGTCAGCCTTATTCAGTCAGTCTGTCAGTCATCCTTATTCAGTCAGTCTGTCAGTCAGTCAGTCGGTCAGTCCTGTCCAGTCAGTTAGTCAGTCAAGCAGTCAGTCAGGTAGTCAAGCAGTCAGTCAGTCAGTGTCAGTCAGTCATTTAGTCATTCAGTCAATCAGTGAAATAGCCAGTCAGAGAGTCAAGCAGTCAGTCAGTCAGTCTCAGTCAGTCAGTTAGTCAGTCAGTCAGTCAGTCAGTCAGTCAGTCCAGTCTGACAGTCAATCAGTCAAGCACTCAGTCATTCAGTCTCAGTCAGTCAGTCCAGTCAGTCAGTCACTCAGTCAGTCAGTTAGTCCTTCAGCCAGTCAGTCAAGCAGTCAGTCATTTAGTCTCAGTCAGTCAGTCATTCAGTCAGTCAGTCAGTCAGGCAGTCAGTCAGGCAGTCAGTCAGTCAGTCAGTCGGTCAGTCCTGTGCAGTCAGTTAGTCACTAAAGCAGTCAGTCAGTCTCAGTCAGTCAGTCAGTCAGTCAGTCCAGTCCAGTCTCAGTCAGTCAGTCAGTCAGTCTCGGTCAGTCAGTCAGTCAGTCATTCAGTCAGTCGGTCAGCCTTATTCAGTCAGTCTGTCAGTCAGTCAGTCAGTCAGCCTTATTCAGTCAGTCTGTCAGTCATCCTTATTCAGTCAGTCTGTCAGTCAGTCAGTCGGTCAGTCCTGTCCAGTCAGTTAGTCAGTCAAGCAGTCAGTCAGGTAGTCAAGCAGTCAGTCAGTCAGTGTCAGTCAGTCATTCAGTCATTCAGTCAGTCAGTGAAATAGCCAGTCAGAGAGTCAAGCAGTCAGTCAGTCAGTCTCAGTCAGTCAGTTAGTCAGTCAGTCAGTCAGTCAGTCAGTCAGTCCAGTCTCAGTCAGTCAGGCAGTTAGTCAGTCAGTCTCGGTCAGTCAGTGAGTCAGTCAGTCAGTATCAGTCAGTCAGTGAGTCAGTCTGTCAGTCAGGCAGTATCAGTCAGGCAGTAAGACTCCGCTCGACAGAACTCCGATAGCCTAATGGCTAGACCGCTGGTCTTCCAAGCGAGTGGCCTGGGTTCGTGTCCCAGCCGGAGCGAATATCTTCAATGTATATATTTCTTTTCTAATTTGAAAATTCTTTTTTTTTTCAATTTCTTTCCTTTGCAATTATTGATTATTTATGTAGGGAAGAAAATTCTGAGTCAGTTTAATTTTTCGACACGAAGATTTCAAAGTGTTTAAATAAACAATTACCAAGGTGCATTTTTTGTTTTTATTATATTTAAAACTTCCACCGACAGAGCTCGCATAGACTAATGGCTAGAGTGTTAGGCTTCCAAGCGAGTGGCCCTGGGTTCGAGTCCCAGCCTGAACGAAAATCTTCAATGTATACTTTTAGTTTCTAATTTGAAATTTCTTCTTCTTCTTTTTTTAATTTTTCTCTTTTGCGAATATTGATTATTTATGTAGGGAGAAAAATTCTGAGTCAGTTTAATTATTCGACCTGTAAATTTCAAAGTGTTTGAATCAATAATTACCAAGGTGCATTTTTTGTTTTTATTATATTTAAGACTTCCATCGACAGAGCTCCGATAGCCTAATGGCTAGACCGTTGGGTTCCAAGCGCGTGGTACTGGGTTCGAGTCCCGGCCGGAACGAAAATCTTCCATGTATATATTTCTCTTCTAATTTGAAGATTCTTTTTTTTTCAATTTCTTTCTTTTGCAAATATGGATTATTTATGTACGGAAGAAAATTCTGAGTCAGTTTAATCATTCGACCTTTAGATTTCAAAGATTTTAGATCAATAATTACTAAGGTGCAATTTTTTGTTTTTATTATAATTAAGACACCGATTAACAGAGATCCGATAGTATATTGGCGAGAGCGTTGGGCTTCCATGAGTGTCGCCCTGGGTTCAAATCCCAGCCGGAAAGGAAATCTTAAATGCAAATATTTTTTTCTAATTTTATAATTCTTTTTTTTTTATTTTTCCCTTTTGCGAAGTCAGTCAGTCAGTCTGACAGTCAATCAGTCAAGCACTCAGTCATTCAGTCTCAGTCAGTCAGTCCAGTCAGTCAGTCACTCAGTCAGTCAGTTAGTCCTTCAGCCAGTCAGTCAAGCAGTCAGTCATTTAGTCTCAGTCAGTCAGTCATTCAGTCAGGCAGTCAGTCAGTCAGTCAGTCGGTCAGTCCTGTGCAGTCAGTTAGTCACTAAAGCAGTCAGTCAGTCTCAGTCAGTCAGTCAGTCAGTCAGTCCAGTCCAGTCTCAGTCAGTCAGTCCAGTCCAGTCTCAGTCAGTCAGTCAGTCAGTCTCGGTCAGTCAGTCAGTCAGTCATTCAGTCAGTCGGTCAGCCTTATTCAGTCAGTCTGTCAGTCAGTCAGTCAGTCAGCCTTATTCAGTCAGTCTGTCAGTCATCCTTATTCAGTCAGTCTGTCAGTCAGTCAGTCGGTCAGTCCTGTCCAGTCAGTTAGTCAGTCAAGCAGTCAGTCAGGTAGTCAAGCAGTCAGTCAGTCAGTGTCAGTCAGTCATTTAGTCATTCAGTCAGTCAGTGAAATAGCCAGTCAGAGAGTCAAGCAGTCAGTCAGTCAGTCAGTCTCAGTCAGTCAGTTAGTCAGTCAGTCAGTCAGTCAGTCAGTCAGTCCAGTCTCAGTCAGTCAGGCAGTTAGTCAGTCAGTCTCGGTCAGTCAGTGAGTCAGTCAGTCAGTATCAGTCAGTCAGTGAGTCAGTCTGTCAGTCAGGCAGTATCAGTCAGGCAGTAAGACTCCGCTCGACAGAACTCCGATAGCCTAATGGCTAGACCGCTGGTCTTCCAAGCGAGTGGCCTGGGTTTGAGTCCCAGCCGGAGCGAATATCTTCAATGTATATATTTCTTTTCTAATTTGAAAATTCTTTTTTTTTTCAATTTCTTTTCTTTGCAATTATTGATTATTTATGTAGGGAAGAAAATTCTGAGTCAGTTTAATTTTTCGACACGAAGATTTCAAAGTGTTTAAATAAACAATTACCAAGGTGCATTTTTTGTTTTTATTATATTTAAAACTCCCACCGACAGAGCTCCCATAGACTAATGGCTAGAGTGTTAGGCTTCCAAGCGAGTGGCCCTGGGTTCGAGTCCCAGCCTGAACGAAAATCTTCAATGTATACTTTTAGTTTCTAATTTGAAATTTCTTCTTCTTTTTTTTTTAATTTTTCTCTTTTGCGAATATTGATTATTTATGTAGGGAGAAAAATTCTGAGTCAGTTTAATTATTCGACCTGTAAATTTCAAAGTGTTTGAATCAATAATTACCAAGGTGCATTTTTTGTTTTTATTATATTTAAGACTTCCATCGACAGAGCTCCGATAGCCTAATGGCTAGACCGTTGGGTTCCAAGCGCGTGGTACTGGGTTCGAGTCCCGGCCGGAACGAAAATCTTCCATGTATATATTTCTCTTCTAATTTGAAGATTCTTTTTTTTTTCAATTTTTTCTTTTGCAAATATGGATTATTTATGTACGGAAGAAAATTCTGAGTCAGTTTAATCATTCGACCTTTAGATTTCAAAGATTTTAGATCAATAATTACTAAGGTGCATTTTTTGTTTTTATTATAATTAAGACACCGATCAACAGAGATCCGATAGTATATTGGCGAGAGCGTTGGGCTTCCATGAGTGTCGCCCTGGGTTCAAATCCCAGCCGAAAAGGAAATCTTAAATGCAAATATTTTTTTCTAATTTTATAATTCTTTTTTTTTTATTTTTCCCTTTTGCGAAGTCAGTCAGTCAGTCTGACAGTCAATCAGTCAAGCACTCAGTCATTCAGTCTCAGTCAGTCAGTCCAGTCAGTCAGTCACTCAGTCAGTCAGTTAGTCCTTCAGCCAGTCAGTCAAGCAGTCAGTCATTCAGTCAGTCAGTCAGTCAGTCATTCAGTCAGTCAGTCAGTCAGGCAGTCAGTCAGTCAGTCAGTCGGTCAGTCCTGTGCAGTCAGTTAGTCACTAAAGCAGTCAGTCAGTCTCAGTCAGTCAGTCAGTCCAGTCCAGTCTCAGTCAGTCAGTCCAGTCCAGTCTCAGTCAGTCAGTCAGTCAGTCTCGGTCAGTCAGTCAGTCAGTCATTCAGTCAGTCGGTCAGCCTTATTCAGTCAGTCTGTCAGTCAGTCAGTCAGTCAGCCTTATTCAGTCAGTCTGTCAGTCATCCTTATTCAGTCAGTCAGTCGGTCAGTCCTGTCCAGTCAGTTAGTCAGTCAAGCAGTCAGTCAGGTAGTCAAGCAGTCAGTCAGTCAGTGTCAGTCAGTCATTTAGTCATTCAGTCAGTCAGTGAAATAGCCAGTCAGAGAGTCAAGCAGTCAGTCAGTCAGTCTCAGTCAGTCAGTTAGTCAGTCAGGCAGTCAGTCAGTCAGTCAGTCCAGTCTCAGTCAGTCAGGCAGTTAGTCAGTCAGTCTCGGTCAGTCAGTGAGTCAGTCAGTCAGTTTCAGTCAGTCAGTGAGTCAGTCTGTCAGTCAGGCAGTATCAGTCAGGCAGTAAGACTCCGCTCGACAGAACTCCGATAGCCTAATGGCTAGACCGCTGGTCTTCCAAGCGAGTGGCCTGGGTTCGAGTCCCAGCCGGAGCGAATATCTTCAATGTATATATTTCTTTTCTAATTTGAAAATTCTTTTTTTTTTCAATTTCTTTCCTTTGCAATTATTGATTATTTATGTAGGGAAGAAAATTCTGAGTCAGTTTAATTTTTCGACACGAAGATTTCAAAGTGTTTAAATAAACAATTACCAAGGTGCATTTTTTGTTTTTATTATATTTAAAACTCCCACCGACAGAGCTCCCATAGACTAATGGCTAGAGTGTTAGGCTTCCAAGCGAGTGGCCCTGGGTTCGAGTCCCAGCCTGAACGAAAATCTTCAATGTATACTTTTAGTTTCTAATTTGAAATTTCTTCTTCTTTTTTTTTTAATTTTTCTCTTTTGCGAATATTGATTATTTATGTAGGGAGAAAAATTCTGAGTCAGTTTAATTATTCGACCTGTAAATTTCAAAGTGTTTGAATCAATAATTACCAAGGTGCATTTTTTGTTTTTATTATATTTAAGACTTCCATCGACAGAGCTCCGATAGCCTAATGGCTAGACCGTTGGGTTCCAAGCGCGTGGTACTGGGTTCGAGTCCCGGCCGGAACGAAAATCTTCCATGTATATATTTCTCTTCTAATTTGAAGATTCTTTTTTTTTTCAATTTCTTTCTTTTGTAAATATGGATTATTTATGTACGGAAGAAAATTCTGAGTCAGTTTAATCATTCGACCTTTAGATTTCAAAGATTTTAGATCAATAATTACTAAGGTGCATTTTTTGTTTTTATTATAATTAAGACACCGATCAACAGAGATCCGATAGTATATTGGCGAGAGCGTTGGGCTTCCATGAGTGTCGCCCTGGGTTCAAATCCCAGCCGAAAAGGAAATCTTAAATGCAAATATTTTTTTCTAATTTTATAATTCTTTTTTTTTATTTTTCCCTTTTGCGAAGTCAGTCAGTCAGTCTGACAGTCAATCAGTCAAGCACTCAGTCATTCAGTCTCAGTCAGTCAGTCCAGTCAGTCAGTCACTCAGTCAGTCAGTTAGTCCTTCAGCCAGTCAGTCAAGCAGTCAGTCATTCAGTCAGTCAGTCAGTCAGTCATTCAGTCAGTCAGTCAGTCAGGCAGTCAGTCAGTCAGTCAGTCGGTCAGTCCTGTGCAGTGAGTTAGTCACTAAAGCAGTCAGTCAGTCTCAGTCAGTCAGTCAGTCAGTCAGTCCAGTCCAGTCTCAGTCAGTCAGTCAGTCAGTCTCGGTCAGTCAGTCAGTCAGTCATTCAGTCAGTCAGTCAGTCAGGCAGTCAGTCAGTCGGTCAGCCTTATTCAGTCAGTCTGTCAGTCAGTCAGTCAGTCAGCCTTATTCAGTCAGTCTGTCAGTCATCCTTATTCAGTCAGTCTGTCAGTCAGTCAGTCGGTCAGTCCTGTCCAGTCAGTTAGTCAGTCAAGCAGTCAGTCAGGTAGTCAAGCAGTCAGTCAGTCAGTGTCAGTCAGTCATTTAGTCATTCAGTCAGTCAGTGAAATAGCCAGTCAGAGAGTCAAGCAGTCAGTCAGTCAGTCTCAGTCAGGCAGTTAGTCAGTCAGTCTCGGTCAGTCAGTGAGTCAGTCCAGTCTCAGTCAGTCAGGCAGTTAGTCAGTCAGTCTCGGTCAGTCAGTGAGTCAGTCAGTCAGTATCAGTCAGTCAGTGAGTCAGTCTGTCAGTCAGGCAGTATCAGTCAGGCAGTAAGACTCCGCTCGACAGAACTCCGATAGCCTAATGGCTAGACCGCTGGTCTTCCAAGCGAGTGGCCTGGGTTCGAGTCCCAGCCGGAGCGAATATCTTCAATGTATATATTTCTTTTCTAATTTGAAAATTCTTTTTTTTTTTCAATTTCTTTCCTTTGCAATTATTGATTATTTATGTAGGGAAGAAAATTCTGAGTCAGTTTAATTTTTCGACACGAAGATTTCAAAGTGTTTAAATAAACAATTACCAAGGTGCATTTTTTGTTTTTATTATATTTAAAACTCCCACCGACAGAGCTCCCATAGACTAATGGCTAGAGTGTTAGGCTTCCGAGCGAGTGGCCCTGGGTTCGAGTCCCAGCCTGAACGAAAATCTTCAATGTATACTTTTAGTTTCTAATTTGAAATTTCTTCTTCTTTTTTTTTTTAATTTTTCTCTTTTGCGAATATTGATTATTTATGTAGGGAGAAAAATTCTGAGTCAGTTTAATTATTCGACCTGTAAATTTCAAAGTGTTTGAATCAATAATTACCAAGGTGCATTTTTTGTTTTTATTATATTTAAGACTTCCATCGACAGAGCTCCGATAGCCTAATGGCTAGACCGTTGGGTTCCTAGCGCGTGGTACTGGGTTCGAGTCCCGGCCGGAAAGGAAATCTTAAATGCAAATATTTTTTTCTAATTTTCTAATTCTTTTTTTTTATTTTTCCCTTTTGCGAAGTCAGTCAGTCAGTCTGACAGTCAATCAGTCAAGCACTCAGTCATTCAGTCTCAGTCAGTCAGTCAGTCACTCAGTCAGTCAGTTAGTCCTTCAGCCAGTCAGTCAAACAGTCAGTAATTTAGTCTCAGTCAGTCAGTCATTCAGTCAGGCAGTCAGTCAGTCAGTCAGTCGGTCAGTCCTGTGCAGTCAGTTAGTCACTAAAGCAGCCAGTCAGTCTCAGTCAGTCACTCAGTCAGTCAGTTAGTCCTTCAGCCAGTCAGTCAAGCAGTCAGTCATTTAGTCTCAGTCAGTCAGTCATTCAGTCAGGCAGTCAGTCAGTCAGTCAGTCGGTCAGTCCTGTGCAGTCAGTTAGTCACTAAAGCAGGCAGTCAGTCTCAGTCAGTCAGTCAGTCAGTCAGTCCAGTCCAGTCTCAGTCAGTCAGTCAGTCTCGGTCAGTCAGTCAGTCAGTCAGTCAGGCAGTCATTCAGTCGGTCAGCCTTATTCAGTCAGTCTGTCAGTCAGTCAGTCAGTCAGCCTTATTCAGTCAGTCTGTCAGTCATCCTTATTCAGTCAGTCTGTCAGTCAGTCAGTCGGTCAGTCCTGTCCAGTCAGTTAGTCAGTCAAGCAGTCAGTCAGGTAGTCAAGCAGTCAGTCAGTCAGTGTCAGTCAGTCATTTAGTCATTCAGTCAGTCAGTGAAATAGCCAGTCAGAGAGTCAAGCAGTCAGTCAGTCAGTCTCAGTCAGTCAGTCAGTCAGTCAGTCAGTCAGTCAGTCAGTCAGTCCAGTCTCAGTCAGTCAGGCAGTTAGTCAGTCAGTCTCGGTCAGTCAGTGAGTCAGTCCAGTCTCAGTCAGTCAGGCAGTTAGTCAGTCAGTCTCGGTCAGTCAGTGAGTCAGTCAGTCAGTATCAGTCAGTCAGTGAGTCAGTCTGTCAGTCAGGCAGTATCAGTCAGGCAGTAAGACTCCGCTCGACAGAACTCCGATAGCCTAATGGCTAGACCGCTGGTCTTCCAAGCGAGTGGCCTGGGTTCGAGTCCCAGCCGGAGCGAATATCTTCAATGTATATATTTCTTTTCTAATTTGAAATTTCTTCTTCTTTTTTTTTTAATTTTTCTCTTTTGCGAATATTGATTATTTATGTAGGGAGAAAAATTCTGAGTCAGTTTAATTATTCGACCTGTAAATTTCAAAGTGTTTGAATCAATAATTACCAAGGTGCATTTTTTGTTTTTATTATATTTAAGACTTCCATCGACAGAGCTCCGATAGCCTAATGGCTAGACCGTTGGGTTCCAAGCGCGTGGTACTGGGTTCGAGTCCCGGCCGGAACGAAAATCTTCCATGTATATATTTCTCTTCTAATTTGAAGATTCTTTTTTTTTCAATTTCTTTCTTTTGCAAATATGGATTATTTATGTACGGAAGAAAATTCTGAGTCAGTTTAATCATTCGACCTTTAGATTTCAAAGATTTTAGATCAATAATTACTAAGGTGCATTTTTTGTTTTTATTATAATTAAGACACCGATCAACAGAGATCCGATAGTATATTGGCGAGAGCGTTGGTCTTCCATTAGTGTCGCCCTGGGTTCAAATCCCAGCCGGAAAGGAAATCTTAAATGCAAATATTTTTTTATAATTCTTTTTTTTTATTTTTCCCTTTTGCGAAGTCAGTCAGTCAGTCTGACAGTCAATCAGTCAAGCACTCTGTCATTCAGTCTCAGTCAGTCAGTCCAGTCAGTCAGTCACTCAGTCAGTCAGTTAGTCCATCAGCCAGTCAGTCAAGCAGTCAGTCATTTAGTCTCAGTCAGTCAGTCATTCAGTCAGTCAGTCAGGCAGTCAGTCAGTCAGTCAGTCGGTCAGTCGTGTGCAGTCAGTTAGTCACTAAAGCAGTCAGTCAGTCTCAGTCAGTCAGTCAGTCAGTCAGTCCAGTCCAGTCTCAGTCAGTCAGTCAGTCAGTCTCGGTCAGTCAGTCAGTCAGTCATTCAGTCAGTCAGTCAGTCAGGCAGTCAGTCAGTCGGTCAGCCTTATTCAGTCAGTCTGTCAGTCAGTCAGTCAGTCAGCCTTATTCAGTCAGTCTGTCAGTCATCCTTATTCAGTCAGTCTGTCAGTCAGTCAGTCGGTCAGTCCTGTCCAGTCAGTTAGTCAGTCAAGCAGTCAGTCAGGTAGTCAAGCAGTCAGTCAGTCAGTGTCAGTCAGTCATTTAGTCATTCAGTCAGTCAGTGAAATAGCCAGTCAGAGAGTCAAGCAGTCAGTCAGTCAGTCTCAGTCAGTCAGTTAGTCAGTCAGTCAGTCAGTCAGTCAGTCAGTCCAGTCTCAGTCAGTCAGGCAGTTAGTCAGTCAGTCTCGGTCAGTCAGTGAGTCAGTCCAGTCTCAGTCAGTCAGGCAGTTAGTCAGTCAGTCTCGGTCAGTCAGTGAGTCAGTCAGTCAGTATCAGTCAGTCAGTGAGTCAGTCTGTCAGTCAGGCAGTATCAGTCAGGCAGTAAGACTCCGCTCGACAGAACTCCGATAGCCTAATGGCTAGACCGCTGGTCTTCCAAGCGAGTGGCCTGGGTTCGAGTCCCAGCCGGAGCGAATATCTTCAATGTATATATTTCTTTTCTAATTTGAAATTTCTTCTTTTTTTTTTTAAATTTTTCTCTTTTGCGAATATTGATTATTTATGTAGGGAGAAAAATTCTGAGTCAGTTTAATTATTCGACCTGTAAATTTCAAAGTGTTTGAATCAATAATTACCAAGGTGCATTTTTTGTTTTTATTATATTTAAGACTTCCATCGACAGAGCTCCGATAGCCTAATGGCTAGACCGTTGGGTTCCAAGCGCGTGGTACTGGGTTCGAGTCCCGGCCGGAACGAAAATCTTCCATGTATATATTTCTCTTCTAATTTGAAGATTCTTTTTTTTTCAATTTCTTTCTTTTGCAAATATGGATTATTTATGTACGGAAGAAAATTCTGAGTCAGTTTAATCATTCGACCTTTAGATTTCAAAGATTTTAGATCAAGAATTACTAAGGTGCATTTTTTGTTTTTATTATAATTAAGACACCGATCAACAGAGATCCGATAGTATATTGGCGAGAGCGTTGGTCTTCCATTAGTGTCGCCCTGGGTTCAAATCCCAGCCGGAAAGGAAATCTTAAATGCAAATATTTTTTTATAATTCTTTTTTTTTATTTTTCCCTTTTGCGAAGTCAGTCAGTCAGTCTGACAGTCAATCAGTCAAGCACTCAGTCATTCAGTCTCAGTCAGTCAGTCCAGTCAGTCAGTCACTCAGTCAGTCAGTTAGTCCATCAGCCAGTCAGTCAAGCAGTCAGTCATTTAGTCTCAGTCAGTCAGTCATTCAGTCAGTCAGTCAGGCAGTCAGTCAGTCAGTCAGTCGGTCAGTCGTGTGCAGTCAGTTAGTCACTAAAGCAGTCAGTCAGTCTCAGTCAGTCAGTCAGTCAGTCAGTCCAGTCCAGTCTCAGTCAGTCAGTCAGTCAGTCTCGGTCAGTCAGTCAGTCAGTCATTCAGTCAGTCAGTCAGTCAGGCAGTCAGTCAGTCGGTCAGCCTTATTCAGTCAGTCTGTCAGTCAGTCAGTCAGTCAGCCTTATTCAGTCAGTCTGTCAGTCATCCTTATTCAGTCAGTCTGTCAGTCAGTCAGTCGGTCAGTCCTGTCCAGTCAGTTAGTCAGTCAAGCAGTCAGTCAGGTAGTCAAGCAGTCAGTCAGTCAGTGTCAGTCAGTCATTTAGTCATTCAGTCAGTCAGTGAAATAGCCAGTCAGAGAGTCAAGCAGTCAGTCAGTCAGTCTCAGTCAGTCAGTTAGTCACTCAGTCAGTCAGTCAGTCAGTCAGTCCAGTCTCAGTCAGTCAGGCAGTTAGTCAGTCAGTCTCGGTCAGTCAGTGAGTCAGTCAGTCAGTATCAGTCAGTCAGTGAGTCAGTCTGTCAGTCAGGCAGTATCAGTCAGGCAGTAAGACTCCGCTCGACAGAACTCCGATAGCCTAATGGCTAGACCGCTGGTCTTCCAAGCGAGTGGCCTGGGTTCGAGTCCCAGCCGGAGCGAATATCTTCAATGTATATATTTCTTTGCTAATTTGAAAATTCTTTTTTTTTTCAATTTCTTTCCTTTGCAATTATTGATTATTTATGTAGGGAAGAAAATTCTGAGTCAGTTTAATTTTTCGACACGAAGATTTCAAAGTGTTTAAATAAACAATTACCAAGGTGCATTTTTTGTTTTTATTATATTTAAAACTCCCACCGACAGAGCTCCCATAGACTAATGGCTAGACCGTTGGGTTCCTAGCGCGTGGTACTGGGTTCGAGTCCCGGCCGGAAAGGAAATCTTAAATGCAAATATTTTTTTCTAATTTTATAATTCTTTTTTTTTTATTTTTCCCTTTTGCGAAGTCAGTCAGTCAGTCTGACAGTCAATCAGTCAAGCACTCAGTCATTCAGTCTCAGTCAGTCAGTCCAGTCAGTCAGTCACTCAGTCAGTCAGTTAGTCCTTCAGCCAGTCAGTCAAGCAGTCAGTCATTTAGTCTCAGTCAGTCAGTCATTCAGTCAGGCAGTCAGTCAGTCAGTCAGTCGGTCAGTCCTGTGCAGTCAGTTAGTCACTAAAGCAGTCAGTCAGTCTCAGTCAGTCAGTCAGTCAGTCAGTCCAGTCCAGTCTCAGTCAGTCAGTCAGTCAGTCTCGGTCAGTCAGTCAGTCAGTCAGGCAGTCAGTCAGTCGGTCAGCCTTATTCAGTCAGTCTGTCAGTCAGTCAGTCAGTCAGCCTTATTCAGTCAGTCTGTCAGTCATCCTTATTCAGTCAGTCTGTCAGTCATCCTTATTCAGTCAGTCTGTCAGTCAGTCAGTCGGTCAGTCCTGTCCAGTCAGTTAGTCAGTCAAGCAGTCAGTCAGGTAGTCAAGCAGTCAGTCAGTCAGTGTCAGTCAGTCATTTAGTCATTCAGTCAGTCAGTGAAATAGCCAGTCAGAGAGTCAAGCAGTCAGTCAGTCAGTCTCAGTCAGTCAGTTAGTCAGTCAGTCAGTCAGTCAGTCAGTCAGTCCAGTCTCAGTCAGTCAGGCAGTTAGTCAGTCAGTCTCGGTCAGTCAGTGAGTCAGTCCAGTCTCAGTCAGTCAGGCAGTTAGTCAGTCAGTCTCGGTCAGTCAGTGAGTCAGTCAGTCAGTATCAGTCAGTCAGTGAGTCAGTCTGTCAGTCAGGCAGTATCAGTCAGGCAGTAAGACTCCGCTCGACAGAACTCCGATAGCCTAATGGCTAGACCGCTGGTCTTCCAAGCGAGTGGCCTGGGTTCGAGTCCCAGCCGGAGCGAATATCTTCAATGTATATATTTCTTTTCTAATTTGAAATTTCTTCTTCTTTTTTTTTAAATTTTTCTCTTTTGCGAATATTGATTATTTATGTAGGGAGAAAAATTCTGAGTCAGTTTAATTATTCGACCTGTAAATTTCAAAGTGTTTGAATCAATAATTACCAAGGTGCATTTTTTGTTTTTATTATATTTAAGACTTCCATCGACAGAGCTCCGATAGCCTAATGGCTAGACCGTTGGGTTCCAAGCGCGTGGTACTGGGTTCGAGTCCCGGCCGGAACGAAAATCTTCCATGTATATATTTCTCTTCTAATTTGAAGATTCTTTTTTTTTCAATTTCTTTCTTTTGCAAATATGGATTATTTATGTACGGAAGAAAATTCTGAGTCAGTTTAATCATTCGACCTTTAGATTTCAAAGATTTTAGATCAATAATTACTAAGGTGCATTTTTTGTTTTTATTATAATTAAGACACCGATCAACAGAGATCCGATAGTATATTGGCGAGAGCGTTGGTCTTCCATTAGTGTCGCCCTGGGTTCAAATCCCAGCCGGAAAGGAAATCTTAAATGCAAATATTTTTTTATAATTCTTTTTTTTTATTTTTCCCTTTTGCGAAGTCAGTCAGTCAGTCTGACAGTCAATCAGTCAAGCACTCAGTCATTCAGTCTCAGTCAGTCAGTCCAGTCAGTCAGTCACTCAGTCAGTCAGTTAGTCCATCAGCCAGTCAGTCAAGCAGTCAGTCATTTAGTCTCAGTCAGTCAGTCATTCAGTCAGTCAGTCAGGCAGTCAGTCAGTCAGTCAGTCGGTCAGTCGTGTGCAGTCAGTTAGTCACTAAAGCAGTCAGTCAGTCTCAGTCAGTCAGTCAGTCAGTCAGTCCAGTCCAGTCTCAGTCAGTCAGTCAGTCAGTCTCGGTCAGTCAGTCAGTCAGTCATTCAGTCAGTCAGTCAGTCAGGCAGTCAGTCAGTCGGTCAGCCTTATTCAGTCAGTCTGTCAGTCAGTCTGTCAGTCATCCTTATTCAGTCAGTCTGTCAGTCATCCTTATTCAGTCAGTCTGTCAGTCAGTCAGTCGGTCAGTCCTGTCCAGTCAGTTAGTCAGTCAAGCAGTCAGTCAGGTAGTCAAGCAGTCAGTCAGTCAGTGTCAGTCAGTCATTTAGTCATTCAGTCAGTCAGTGAAATAGCCAGTCAGAGAGTCAAGCAGTCAGTCAGTCAGTCTCAGTCAGTCAGTTAGTCACTCAGTCAGTCAGTCAGTCAGTCAGTCCAGTCTCAGTCAGTCAGGCAGTTAGTCAGTCAGTCTCGGTCAGTCAGTGAGTCAGTCAGTCAGTATCAGTCAGTCAGTGAGTCAGTCTGTCAGTCAGGCAGTATCAGTCAGGCAGTAAGACTCCGCTCGACAGAACTCCGATAGCCTAATGGCTAGACCGCTGGTCTTCCAAGCGAGTGGCCTGGGTTCGAGTCCCAGCCGGAGCGAATATCTTCAATGTATATATTTCTTTGCTAATTTGAAAATTCTTTTTTTTTTTCAATTTCTTTCCTTTGCAATTATTGATTATTTATGTAGGGAAGAAAATTCTGAGTCAGTTTAATTTTTCGACACGAAGATTTCAAAGTGTTTAAATAAACAATTACCAAGGTGCATTTTTTGTTTTTATTATATTTAAAACTCCCACCGACAGAGCTCCCATAGACTAATGGCTAGACCGTTGGGTTCCTAGCGCGTGGTACTGGGTTCGAGTCCCGGCCGGAAAGGAAATCTTAAATGCAAATATTTTTTTCTAATTTTATAATTCTTTTTTTTTTATTTTTCCCTTTTGCGAAGTCAGTCAGTCAGTCTGACAGTCAATCAGTCAAGCACTCAGTCATTCAGTCTCAGTCTGTCAGTCCAGTCAGTCAGTCACTCAGTCAGTCAGTTAGTCCTTCAGCCAGTCAGTCAAGCAGTCAGTCATTTAGTCTCAGTCAGTCAGTCATTCAGTCAGGCAGTCAGTCAGTCAGTCAGTCGGTCAGTCCTGTGCAGTCAGTTAGTCACTAAAGCAGTCAGTCAGTCTCAGTCAGTCAGTCAGTCAGTCAGTCCAGTCCAGTCTCAGTCAGTCAGTCAGTCAGTCTCGGTCAGTCAGTCAGTCAGTCAGGCAGTCAGTCAGTCGGTCAGCCTTATTCAGTCAGTCTGTCAGTCAGTCAGTCAGTCAGCCTTATTCAGTCAGTCTGTCAGTCATCCTTATTCAGTCAGTCTGTCAGTCATCCTTATTCAGTCAGTCTGTCAGTCAGTCAGTCGGTCAGTCCTGTCCAGTCAGTTAGTCAGTCAAGCAGTCAGTCAGGTAGTCAAGCAGTCAGTCAGTCAGTGTCAGTCAGTCATTTAGTCATTCAGTCAGTCAGTGAAATAGCCAGTCAGAGAGTCAAGCAGTCAGTCAGTCAGTCTCAGTCAGTCAGTTAGTCAGTCAGTCAGTCAGTCAGTCAGTCAGTCCAGTCTCAGTCAGTCAGGCAGTTAGTCAGTCAGTCTCGGTCAGTCAGTGAGTCAGTCCAGTCTCAGTCAGTCAGGCAGTTAGTCAGTCAGTCTCGGTCAGTCAGTGAGTCAGTCAGTCAGTATCAGTCAGTCAGTGAGTCAGTCTGTCAGTCAGGCAGTATCAGTCAGGCAGTAAGACTCCGCTCGACAGAACTCCGATAGCCTAATGGCTAGACCGCTGGTCTTCCAAGCGAGTGGCCTGGGTTCGAGTCCCAGCCGGAGCGAATATCTTCAATGTATATATTTCTTTTCTAATTTGAAAAGTCTTTTTTTTTTCAATTTCTTTCCTTTGCAATTATTGATTATTTATGTAGGGAAGAAAATTCTGAGTCAGTTTAATTTTTCGACACGAAGATTTCAAAGTGTTTAAATAAACAATTACCAAGGTGCATTTTTTGTTTTTATTATATTTAAAACTCCCACCGACAGAGCTGCAATAGACTAATGGCTAGAGTGTTAGGCTTCCAAGCGAGTGGCCCTGGGTTCGAGTCCCAGCCTGAATGAAAATCTTCAATGTGTACTTTTAGTTTCTAATTTGAAATTTCTTCTTCTTTTTTTTTAATTTTTCTCTTTTGCGAATATTGATTATTTATGTAGGGAGAAAAATTCTGAGTCAGTTTAATTATTCGACCTGTAAATTTCAAAGTGTTTGAATCAATAATTACCAAGGTGCATTTTTTGTTTTTATTATATTTAAGACTTCCATCGACAGAGCTCCGATAGCCTAATGGCTAGACCGTTGGGTTCCAAGCGCGTGGTACTGGGTTCGAGTCCCGGCCGGAACGAAAATCTTCCATGTATATATTTCTCTTCTAATTTGAAGATTCTTTTTTTTTCAATTTCTTTCTTTTGCAAATATGGATTATTTATGTACGGAAGAAAATTCTGAGTCAGTTTAATCATTCGACCTTTAGATTTCAAAGATTTTAGATAAATAATTACTAAGGTGCATTTTTTGTTTTTATTATAATTAAGACACCGATCAACAGAGATCCGATAGTATATTGGCGAGAGCGTTGGGCTTCCATGAGTGTCGCCCTGGGTTCAAATCCCAGCCGGAAAGGAAATCATAAATGCAAATATTTTTTTCTAATTTTATAATTCTTTTTTTTATTTTTCCCTTTTGCGAAGTCAGTCATTCAGTCTGACAGTCAATCAGTCAAGCACTCAGTCATTCAGTCTCAGTCAGTCAGTCCAGTCAGTCAGTCACTCAGTCAGTCAGTTAGTCCTTCAGCCAGTCAGTCAAGCAGTCAGTCATTTAGTCTCAGTCAGTCAGTCAGTCAGTCAGGCAGTCAGTCAGTCAGTCGGTCAGCCTTATTCAGTCAGTCAGTCAGTCAGTCAGTCAGTCAGCCTTATTCAGTCAGTCTGTCAGTCATCCTTATTCAGTCAGTCTGTCAGTCAGTCAGTCGGTCAGTCCTGTCCAGTCAGTTAGTCAGTCAAGCAGTCAGTCAGGTAGTCAAGCAGTCAGTCAGTCAGTGTCAGTCAGTCATTTAGTCATTCAGTCAGTCAGTGAAATAGCCAGTCAGAGAGTCAAGCAGTCAGTCAGTCAGTCTCAGTCAGTCAGTTAGTCAGTCAGTCAGTCAGTCAGTCAGTCAGTCCAGTCTCAGTCAGTCAGGCAGTTAGTCAGTCAGTCTCGGTCAGTCAGTGAGTCAGTCAGTCAGTATCAGTCAGTCAGTGAGTCAGTCTGTCAGTCAGGCAGTATCAGTCAGGCAGTAAGACTCCGCTCGACAGAACTCCGATAGCCTAATGGCTAGACCGCTGGTCTTCCAAGCGAGTGGCCTGGGTTCGAGTCCCAGCCGGAGCGAATAACTTCAATGTATATATTTCTTTTCTAATTTGAAAATTCTTTTTTTTTTCAATTTCTTTCCTTTGCAATTATTGATTATTTATGTAGGGAAGAAAATTCTGAGTCAGTTTAATTTTTCGACACGAAGATTTCAAAGTGTTTAAATAAACAATTACCAAGGTGCATTTTTTGTTTTTATTATATTTAAAACTCCCACCGACAGAGCTCCCATAGACTAATGGCTAGAGTGTTAGGCTTCCAAGCGAGTGGCCCTGGGTTCGAGTCCCAGCCTGAACGAAAATCTTCAATGTATACTTTTAGTTTCTAATTTGAAATTTCTTCTTCTTTTTTTTTTAATTTTTCTCTTTTGCGAATATTGATTATTTATATAGGGAGAAAAATTCTGAGTCAGTTTAATTATTCGACATGTAAATTTCAAAGTGTTTGAATCAATAATTACCAAGGTGCATTTTTAGTTTTTATTATATTTAAGACTTCCATCGACAGAGCTCCGATAGCCTAATGGCTAGACCGTTGGGTTCCAAGCGCGTGGTACTGGGTTCGAGTCCCGGCCGGAACGAAAATCTTCCATGTATATATTTCTCTTCTAATTTGAAGATTCTTTTTTTTTTTTCAATTTCTTTCTTTTGCAAATATGGATTATTTATGTACGGAAGAAAATTCTGAGTCAGTTTAATCATTCGACCTTTAGATTTCAAAGATTTTAGATCAATAATTACTAAGGTGCATTTTTTGTTTTTATTATAATTAAGACACCGATCAACAGAGATCCGATAGTATATTGGCGAGAGCGTTGGGCTTCCATGAGTGTCGCTCTGGGTTCAAATCCCAGCCGGAAAGGAAATCTTAAATGCAAATATTTTTTTCTAATTTTATAATTCTTTTTTTTTATTTTTCCCTTTTGCGAAGTCAGTCAGTCAGTCTGACAGTCAATCAGTCAATCACTCAGTCATTCAGTCTCAGTCAGTCAGTCCAGTCAGTCAGTCACTCAGTCAGTCAGTTAGTCCTTCAGCCAGTCAGTCAAGCAGTCAGTCATTTAGACTCAGTCAGTCAGTCATTTAGACTCAGTCAGTCAGTCATTCAGTCAGTCAGTCAGTCAGGCAGTCAGTCAGTCAGTCAGTCGGTCAGTCCTGTGCAGTCAGTTAGTCACTAAAGCAGTCAGTCAGTCTCAGTCAGTCAGTCAGTCAGTCAGTCCAGTCCAGTCTCAGTCAGTCAGTCAGTCAGTCTCGGTCAGTCAGTCAGTCAGTCATTCAGTCAGTCAGTCAGTCAGGCAGTCAGTCAGTCGGTCAGCCTTATTCAGTCAGTCAGTCAGTCAGTCATTCAGTCAGTCAGTCAGTCAGGCAGTCAGTCAGTCGGTCAGCCTTATTCAGTCAGTCAGTCAGTCAGTCAGTCAGTCAGCCTTATTCAGTCAGTCTGTCAGTCATCCTTATTCAGTCAGCCTGTCAGTCAGTCAGTCGGTCAGTCCTGTCCAGTCAGTTAGTCAGTCAAGCAGTCAGTCAGGTAGTCAAGCAGTCAGTCAGTCAGTGTCAGTCAGTCATTTAGTCATTCAGTCAGTCAGTGAAATAGCCAGTCAGAGAGTCAAGCAGTCAGTCAGTCAGTCTCAGTCAGTCAGTTAGTCAGTCAGTCAGTCAGTCAGTCAGTCAGTCCAGTCTCAGTCAGTCAGGCAGTTAGTCAGTCAGTCTCGTTCAGTCAGTGAGTCAGTCCAGTCTCAGTCAGTCAGGCAGTTAGTCAGTCAGTCTCGGTCAGTCAGTGAGTCAGTCAGTCAGTATCAGTCAGTCAGTGAGTCAGTCTGTCAGTCAGGCAGTATCAGTCAGGCAGTAAGACTCCGCTCGACAGAACTCCGATAGCCTAATGGCTAGACCGCTGGTCTTCCAAGCGAGTGGCCTGGGTTCGAGTCCCAGCCGGAGCGAATATCTTCAATGTATATATTTCTTTTCTAATTTGAAAATTCTTTTTTTTTCAATTTCTTTCCTTTGCAATTATTGATTATTTATGTAGGGAAGAAAATTCTGAGTCAGTTTAATTTTTCGACACTAAGATTTCAAAGTGTTTAAATAAACAATTACCAAGGTGCATTTTTTGTTTTTATTATATTTAAAACTCCCACCGACAGAGCTGCAATAGACTAATGGCTAGAGTGTTAGGCTTCCAAGCGAGTGGCCCTGGGTTCGAGTCCCAGCCTGAACGAAAATCTTCAATGTATACTTTTAGTTTCTAATTTGAAATTTCTTCTTTTTTTTTTAATTTTTCTCTTTTGCGAATATTGATTATTTATGTAGGGAGAAAAATTCTGAGTCAGTTTAATTATTCGACCTGTAAATTTCAAAGTGTTTGAATCAATAATTACCAAGGTGCATTTTTTGTTTTTATTATATTTAAGACCTCCATCGACAGAGCTCCGATAGCCTAATGGCTAGACCGTTGGGTTCCAAGCGCGTGGTACTGGGTTCGAGTCCCGGCCGGAACGAAAATCTTCCATGTATATATTTCTCTTCTAATTTGAAGATTCTTTTTTTTTCAATTTCTTTCTTTTGCAAATATGGATTATTTATGTACGGAAGAAAATTCTGAGTCAGTTTAATCATTCGACCTTTAGCGACCTTTCAAAGATTTTAGATCAATAATTACTAAGGTGCATTTTTGTTTTTATTATAATTAAGACACCGTTCAACAGAGATCCGATAGTATATTGGCGAGAGCGTTGGGCTTCCATGAGTGTCGCCCTGGGTTCAAATCCCAGCCGGAAAGGAAATCTTAAATGCAAATATTTTTTTCTAATTTTATAATTCTTTTTTTTTATTTTTCCCTTTTGCGAAGTCAGTCAGTCAGTCTGACAGTCAATCAGTCAAGCACTCAGTCATTCAGTCTCAGTCAGTCAGTCCAGTCAGTTAGTCACTCAGTCAGTCAGTTAGTCCTTCAGCCAGTCAGTCAAGCAGTCAGTCATTTAGTCTCAGTCAGTCAGTCATTCAGTCAGTCAGTCAGTCAGGCAGTCAGTCAGTCAGTCAGTCGGTCAGTCCTGTGCAGTCAGTTAGTCACTAAAGCAGTCAGTCAGTCTCAGTCAGTCAGTCAGTCAGTCAGTCCAGTCCAGTCTCAGTCAGTCAGTCAGTCAGTCTCGGTCAGTCAGTCAGTCAGTCATTCAGTCAGTCAGTCAGTCAGGCAGTCAGTCAGTCGGTCAGCCTTATTCAGTCAGTCAGTCAGTCAGTCAGTCAGTCAGTCAGCCTTATTCAGTCAGTCTGTCAGTCATCCTTATTCAGTCAGTCTGTCAGTCAGTCAGTCGGTCAGTCCTGTCCAGTCAGTTAGTCAGTCAAGCAGTCAGTCAGGTAGTCAAGCAGTCAGTCAGTCAGTGTCAGTCAGTCATTTAGTCATTCAGTCAGTCAGTGAAATAGCCAGTCAGAGAGTCAAGCAGTCAGTCAGTCAGTCTCAGTCAGTCAGTTAGTCAGTCAGTCAGTCAGTCAGTCAGTCAGTCCAGTCTCAGTCAGTCAGTCCAGTCTCAGTCAGTCAGTCTCGGTCAGTCAGTGAGTCAGTCCAGTCTCAGTCAGTCAGTGAGTGAGTCAGTCTGTCAGTCAGGCAGTATCAGTCAGGCAGTAAGACTCCGCTCGACAGAACTCCGATAGCCTAATGGCTAGACCGCTGGTCTTCCAAGCGAGTGGCCTGGGTTCGAGTCCCAGCCGGAGCGAATATCTTCAATGTATATATTTCTTTTCTAATTTGAAAATTCTTTTTTTTTTCAATTTCTTTCCTTTGAAATTATTATTGATTATTTATGTAGGGAGAAAAATTCTGAGTCAGTTTAATTATTCGACCTGTAAATTTCAAAGTGTTTGAATCAATAATGACCAAGGTGCATTTTTAGTTTTTATTATATTTAAGACTTCCATCGACAGAGCTCCGATAGCCTAATGGCTAGACCGTTGGGTTCCAAGCGCGTGGTACTGGGTTCGAGTCCCGGACAGAAGGAAAATCTTCCATGTATATATTTCTCTTCTAATTTGAAGATTCTTTTTTTTTTCAATTTCTTTCTTTTGCAAATATGGATTATTTATGTACGGAAGAAAATTCTGAGTCATTTTAATCATTCGACCTTTAGATTTCAAAGATTTTAGATCAATAATTACTAAGGTGCATTTTTTGTTTTTATTATAATTAAGACACCGATCAACAGAGATCCGATAGTATATTGGCGAGAGCGTTGGGCTTCCATGAGTGTCGCCCTGGGTTCAAATCCCAGCCGGAAAGGAAATCTTAAATGCAAATATTTTTTTCTAATTTTATAATTCTTTTTTTTTTTTTTTTTCCCTTTTGCGAAGTCAGTCAGTCAGTCTGACAGTCAATCAGTCAAGCACTCAGTCATTCAGTCTCAGTCAGTCAGTCCAGTCAGTCAGTCACTCAGTCAGTCAGTTAGTCCTTCAGCCAGTCAGTCAAGCAGTCAGTCATTTAGTCTCAGTCAGTCAGTCATTCAGTCAGTCAGTCAGTCAGGCAGTCAGTCAGTCAGTCAGTCGGTCAGTCCTGTGCAGTCAGTTAGTCACTAAAGCAGTCAGTCAGTCTCAGTCCGTCAGTCAGTCAGTCAGTGAAATAGCCAGTCAGAGAGTCAAGCAGTCAGTCAGTCAGTCTCAGTCAGTCAGTTAGTCAGTCAGTCAGTCCAGTCTCAGTCAGTCAGGCAGTTAGTCAGGCAGTCTCGGTCAGTCAGTGAGTCAGTCAGTCAGTATCAGTCAGTCAGTGAGTCAGTCTGTCAGTCAGGCAGTATCAGTCAGGCAGTAAGACTCCGCTCGACAGAACTCCGATAGCCTAATGGCTAGACCGCTGGTCTTCCAAGCGAGTGGCCTGGGTTCGAGTCCCAGCCGGAGCGAATATCTTCAATGTATATATTTCTTTTCTAATTTGAAAATTCTTTTTTTTTCAATTTCTTTCCTTTGCAATTATTGATTATTTATGTAGGGAAGAAAATTCTGAGTCAGTTTAATTTTTCGACACTAAGATTTCAAAGTGTTTAAATAAACAATTACCAAGGTGCATTTTTTGTTTTTATTATATTTAAAACTCCCACCGACAGAGCTCCCATAGACTAATGGCTAGAGTGTTAGGCTTCCAAGCGAGTGGCCCTGGGTTCGAGTCCCAGCCTGAACGAAAATCTTCAATGTATACTTTTAGTTTCAAATTTGAAATTTCTTCTTCTTTTTTTTTTAATTTTTCTCTTTTGCGAATATTGATTATTTATGTAGGGAGAAAAATTCTGAGTCAGTTTAATTATTCGACCTGTAAATTTCAAAGTGTTTGAATCAATAATTACCAAGGTGCATTTTTTGTTTTTATTATATTTAAGACTTCCATCGACAGAGCTCCGATAGCCTAATGGCTAGACCGTTGGGTTCCAAGCGCGTGGTACTGGGTTCGAGTCCCGGCCGGAACGAAAATCTTCCATGTATATATTTCTCTTCTAATTTGAAGATTCTTTTTTTTTCAATTTCTTTCTTTTGCAAATATGGATTATTTATGTACGGAAGAAAATTCTGAGTCAGTTTAATCATTCGACCTTTAGATTTCAAAGATTTTAGATCAATAATTACTAAGGTGCATTTTTTGTTTTTATTATAATTAAGACACCGATCAACAGAGATCCGGTAGTATATTGGCGAGAGCGTTGGGCTTCCATGAGTGTCGCCCTGGGTTCAAATCCCAGCCGGAAAGGAAATCTTAAATGCAAATATTTTTTTCTAATTTTATAATTCTTTTTTTTTATTTTTCCCTTTTGCGAAGTCAGTCATTCAGTCTGACAGTCAATCAGTCAAGCACTCAGTCATTCAGTCTCAGTCAGTCAGTCCAGTCAGTCAGTCACTCAGTCAGTCAGTTAGTCCTTCAGCCAGTCAGTCAAGCAGTCAGTCATTTAGTCTCAGTCAGTCAGTCATTCAGTCAGTCAGTCAGTCAGGCAGTCAGTCAGTCAGTCAGTCGGTCAGTCCTGTGCAGTCAGTTAGTCACTAAAGCAGTCAGTCAGTCTCAGTCAGTCAGTCAGTCAGTCAGTCCAGTCCAGTCTCAGTCAGTCAGTCAGTCAGTCTCGGTCAGTCAGTCAGTCAGTCATTCAGTCAGTCAGTCAGTCAGGCTGTCAGTCAGTCGGTCAGCCTTATTCAGTCAGTCAGTCAGTCAGTCAGTCAGTCAGCCTTATTCAGTCAGTCTGTCAGTCATCCTTATTCAGTCAGTCTGTCAGTCAGTCAGTCGGTCAGTCCTGTCCAGTCAGTTAGTCAGTCAAGCAGTCAGTCAGGTAGTCAAGCAGTCAGTCAGTCAGTGTCAGTCAGTCATTTAGTCATTCAGTCAGTCAGTGAAATAGCCAGTCAGAGAGTCAAGCAGCCAGTCAGTCAGTCTCAGTCAGTCAGTTAGTCAGTCAGTCAGTCAGTCAGTCAGTCAGTCCAGTCTCAGTCAGTCAGGCAGTTAGTCAGTCAGTCTCGGTCAGTCAGTGAGTCAGTCAGTCAGTATCAGTCAGTCAGTGAGTCAGTCTGTCAGTCAGGCAGTATCAGTCAGGCAGTAAGACTCCGCTCGACAGAGATCCGACAGCCTATTGGCGAGAGCGTTGGGCTTCCAAGCGAGTGACCCTGGGTTCGAGTCCCAGCCGGAACGAATAAATTCAATGTGTATATTTCTTTTCTAATTTAAAAATTTTTCTTTTTTAAATTTTTCTCTTATGCCAATATTGATTATTTATGTAGGGAAGAAAATTCTGAGTCAGTTTAATTACTCGACCGGTAAATTTCAAAGTGTTTTAATCAATAATTACCAAGGTGCATTTTTTCTTTTTATTATATTCATGACTCCAACCGGCAGAGCTTTGATAGACTAATGGCTAGAGTGTTGGGCTTCCAAGCGAGTGGCCATGGGTTCGAGTCCCAGCCTGAACGAAAATCTTCAATCCATATTTTTAGTTTCTATTTTGAAAATACTTTTTTTTTTAAATTTTTCTCTTTTGCGAATATTGATTATTTATGTAGGGAAGAAAATTCTGAGTCAGTTTAATTATTCGACCTGTTGATTTCAAAGTGTTTCAATTAATAATTACCAAGTTGCATTTTTTGTTTTTATTATAATTAAGATACCGACCGACAGAGATCCGATAGCCTATTGGTGAGAGCTATGCGCTTCTATAAGAGTGGCCATGGGTTCGAGTCCCAGCCGGAACGAAAAACTTCTATGCATATTTTTTTTTCTAATATGATTATCCTTTTTTTTTTAGTTTTTCTCTTTTGCGAAGTCTGTCAGTCAGTCCGTCGGTCTGTCCAGTCCAGTCCGTCAGTCAGTCAAGCAGTCCGTCAGTCAGTCTCAGTCAGTCAGTCAGTGATTCAGTCAGTCGGTCAGTCAGTCCAGTCCAGTCAGTGCAGTCCAATCAGTGCAGTCCAGTCAGTGCAGTCCAGTCAGTCCAGTCAGTGCAGTCCAGTCACTCAGTCATTCAGTCAGTCAGGCATTCAGTCTGTCAGGCAGTCAGTCAGTCAGTCAGTCAATCAATCAGTCTCATTTAATCAGTCAGTCAAACAGTCAAGCAGTCAGTCATTTTGTCATTCAGTCAGTCAGTAAGTCAGTTAGACAGACCAGTCCAGTCAGTCAGCCAGTCACTCAGTCAGTCAGTTAGGCAGTCAGTCTCGGTCAGTCAGTAAGTGTGTCAGTCAGTCAGTATCAGTCAGTCAGTCAATCTGTCAGTCAGGCAGTCTCAGTCAGGCAGTAAGACTCCGATCGACAGAGCTCCGATAGCCTAATTGCTAGCCCGTTGGGCTTCCAAGCGAGTGGCTCTGGGTTCGAGTCCCAGCCGGAGCGAATATATTCAAAGTATATATTTCTTTTCTAATTTGAAAATTCTTTTTTTTTTTTTAATTTTTCTCTTTTGCGAATATTGATTATTTATGTACGGAAGAAAATTCTGAGTCAGTTTAATTATTCGACCTGCAGATTTCAAAGTGTTTGAATTAATAATTACCAAGGTGCATTTTTTGTTTTTATTATAATTAAGATACCGACCGTCAGAGATCCGACAGCCTATTGGCAAAAGCTTTGGGCTTCTATACGAGTGGCCCTGGGTTCGAGTCCCAGCCGGAACGAAAAACTTCATTGCATATTTATTTTTCTAATTTGATAATTCTTTTTTTTTAATTTTTCTCTTTTGCGAAGTCTGTCAGTCAGTCCGTCGGTCAGTCCAGTCCAGTCCGTCAGTCAGTCAGGCAGACCGTCAGTCAGTCTCAGTCAGTCAGTCAGTCATTCAGTCAGTCGGTCAGACAGTCACGTCCAGTAAGTCCAGTTAGTCAGTAAGTCACTCAGTCAGTCAGGCATTCAGTCTGTCAGGCAGTCAGTCAGTCAGTCAGTCAATCAATCAGTCAGTTTGTCATTCAGTCAGTCAGTAAGTCAGTTAGTCAGTCCAGTCCAGTCGAATCCAGTCCAGTCCAGTCAGTCCGCCATTCACTCAGTCAGTCAGTTAGGCAGTCAGTCAGTCAGTCAGTCAGTCTCGGTCAGTCAGTGAGTCGGTCAGTCTGTCACTATCAGTCATTCAGTCAGTATCAGTCAGTCAATCAATCTGTCAGTCAGGCAGTAAGACTCCGACAGACAGAGCTCCGATAGCCTAATTGCTAGCCCGTTGGGCTTCCAAGCGTGTGGCCCTGGGTTCGAGTCCCAGCGGGAACGAAAATTTTCAATCCGTATTTTTAGTTTCTAATTTGAAAATTCTTTTTTTTTTAATTTTTCTCTTTTGCGAATATTGATTATTTATGTAGTGAAGAAAATTCTGAGTCAGTTTAATTATTCGACCTGTAGATTTCAAAGTGTTTGAATTAATAATTACCAAGGTGCATTTTTTGTTTTAATTATAATTAAGATACCGACCGTCAGAGATCCGACAGCCTATTGTCGAGAACTTTGGGCTTCTATAAGAGTGGCCCTGGGTTCGAGTCCCAGCCGGAACGAATATATTCAATGTATATATTTCTTTTCTAATTTGAAAATTCTTTTTTTTTTTTTAATTTTTCTCTTTTGCGAATATTGATTATTTATGTAGGGAAGAAAATTCTGAGTCAGTTTAATTATTCGACCGGTAAATTTCAAAGTGTTTGAATCAATAATTACCAAGGTGCATATTTTGTTTTTATTATATTCATGATTCTAACCGGCAGAGCTCTGACAAACTAATGGCTAGAGTGTTGGGCTTCCAAGCGAGTGGTCATGGGTTCGAGTTCCAGCCTGAACGAAAATCTTCCATCCATATTTTTAGTTTCTAATTTGAAAATTATTTTTTTTTAAATTTTTCTCTTTTGCGAATATTGATTATTTATGTAGGGAAGAAAATTCTGAGTCAGTTTAATTATTCGACCTGCAGATTTCAAAGTGTTTGAATTAATAATTACCAAGGTGCAATTTTTGTTTTTATTATAATTAAGATACCGACAGACAGAGATCCGATAGCCTCTTGGCGAGAGCTGTGAGCTTCTATACGAGTGGCCCGGGGTTCGAGTCCCAGCCGGAACGATTATATTCAATGTATATATTTCTTTTCTAATTTGAAAAATATTTTTTTTTAAATTTTTTTCTTTTGCGAATATTGATTATTTATGTAGGGAAGAAAATTCTGAGTCAGTTTAATTATTCGTCCTGTAGATTTTAAAGTGTTTGAATTAATAATTACCAAGGTGCATTTTTTGTTTTTATTATAATTAAGATACCGACCGTCAGAGATCCGACAGCCTATTGGCGAGAGCTTTGGGCTTCTGAACGAGTGGCCCTGGGTTCGAGTCCCAGCCGGAACGAGTATATTCAGTGTATATATTTCTTTTCTAATTTGAAAATTCTTTTTTTTTTAATTTTTCTCTTTTGCGAAGTCTGTCAGTCAGTCCGTCGGTCAGTCCAGTCCAGTCCGTCAGTCCGTCACTCAGTCTCAGTCAGTCAGTCAGTCATTCAGTCATTCGGTCTGTCAGTCCGGTCCAGTCAGTCCAGTCAGTCAGTAAGTCACTCAGTCAGTCAGTCAGTTAGTCAGTCCAGTCCAGTCTAGTCCAGTTAGTCAGTCAGTTAGGCAGTCAGGCAGTCAGTCAGTCAGTCTCGGTCAGTCAGTGAGTGGGTCAGTCAGTCCCTATCAGTCAGTCAGTATCAGTCGGTCAGTCAGTCAATCTGTCAGTCAGGCAGTCTCAGTCAGGCAGTAAGACTCCGACCGACAGAGCTCCGATAGCCTAATTGCTAGCCCGTTGGGCTTCCAAGCGAGTGACCCTGGGTTCGAGTCCCAGCCGGAACGAATAAATTCAATGTGTATATTTCTTTTCTAAATTGAAAATTTTTCTTTTTTAAATTTTTCTCTTATGCCAATATTGATTATTTATGTAGGGAAGAAAATTCTGAGTCAGTTTAATTATTCGACCGGTAAATTTCAAAGTGTTTGAATCAATAATTACCAAGGTGCATTTTTTCTTTTTATTATATTCATGACTCCAACCGGCAGAGCTTTGATAGAACAATGGCTAGAGTGTTGGGCTTCCAAGCGAGTGGCCATGGGTTCGAGTCCCAGCCTGAACGAAAATCTTCAATCCATATTTTTAGTTCCTATTTTGAAAATACTTTTTTTTTAAATTTTTCTCTTTTGCGAATATTGATTCTTTATGTAGGGAAGAAAATTCTGAGTCAGTTTAATTATTCGACCTGTTGATTTCAAAGTGTTTCAATTAATAATTACCAAGTTGCATTTTTTGTTTTTATTATAATTAAGATACCGACCGACAGAGATTCGATAGCCTATTGGTGAGAGCTATGCGCTTCTATAAGAGTGGCCATGGGTTCGAGTCCCAGCCGGAACGAAAAACTTCTATGCATATTTTTTTTTCTAATATGATTATCCTTTTTTTTTAGTTTTTCTCTTTTGCGAAGTCTGTCAGTCAGTCCGTCGGTCTGTCCAGTCCAGTCCGTCAGTCAGTCAAGCAGTCCGTCAGTCAGTCTCAGTCAGTCAGTCAGTGATTCAGTCAGTCGGTCAGTCAGTCCAGTCCAGTCAGTGCAGTCCAATCAGTGCAGTCCAGTCAGTGCAGTCCAGTCAGTCCAGTCAGTC
The DNA here is from genome assembly GCF_026930045.1 of Uloborus diversus. Lineage (NCBI taxonomy): Eukaryota > Metazoa > Arthropoda > Arachnida > Araneae > Uloboridae > Uloborus > Uloborus diversus. The sequence goes on along the minus strand of NW_026558110.1, from coordinate 219,624 downwards.
AGTAAGTCACTCAGTCAGTCAGTCAGTCAGGCATTCAGTCTGTCAGGCAGTCAGTCAGTCAGTCAGTCAATCAATCAGTCTCATTTAGTCAGTCAGTCAGTCAGTCAAGCAGTCAGTCATTTTGTCATTCAGTCAGTCAGTAAGTCAGTTAGACAGTCCAGTCCAGTCAGTCAGCCAGTCACTCAGTCAGTCAGTTAGGCAGTCAGTCAGTCAGTCTCGGTCAGTCAGTAAGTGTGTCAGTCAGTCAGTATCAGTCAGTCAGTCAATCTGTCAGTCAGGCAGTCTCAGTCAGGCAGTAAGACTCCGATCGACAGAGCTCCGATAGCCTAATTGCTAGCCCGTTGGGCTTCCAAGCGAGTGGCTCTGGGTTCGAGTCCCAGCCGGAGCGAATATATTCAAAGTATATATTTCTTTTCTAATTTGAAAATTCTTTTTTTTTTTTTTAATTTTTCTCTTTTGCGAATATTGATTATTTATGTACGGAAGAAAATTCTGAGTCAGTTTAATTATTCGACCTGCAGATTTCAAAGTGTTTGAATTAATAATTACCAAGGTGCATTTTTTGTTTTTATTATAATTAAGATACCGACCGTCAGAGATCCGACAGCCTATTGGCAAAAGCTTTGGGCTTCTATACGAGTGGCCCTGGGTTCGAGTCCCAGCCGGAACGAAAAACTTCATTGCATATTTATTTTTCTAATTTGATAATTCTTTTTTTTTAATTTTTCTCTTTTGCGAAGTCTGTCAGTCAGTCCGTCGGTCAGTCCAGTCCAGTCCGTCAGTCAGTCAGGCAGACCGTCAGTCAGTCTCAGTCAGTCAGTCAGTCATTCAGTCAGTCGGTCAGACAGTCACGTCCAGTAAGTCCAGTTAGTCAGTAAGTCACTCAGTCAGTCAGGCATTCAGTCTGTCAGGCAGTCAGTCAGTCAGTCAGTCAATCAATCAGTCAGTTTGTCATTCAGTCAGTCAGTAAGTCAGTTAGTCAGTCCAGTCCAGTCGAATCCAGTCCAGTCCAGTCAGTCCGCCATTCACTCAGTCAGTCAGTTAGGCAGTCAGGCAGTCAGTCAGTCAGTCTCGGTCAGTCAGTGAGTCGGTCAGTCTGTCACTATCAGTCATTCAGTCAGTATCAGTCAGTCAATCAATCTGTCAGTCAGGCAGTAAGACTCCGACAGACAGAGCTCCGATAGCCTAATTGCTAGCCCGTTGGGCTTCCAAGCGTGTGGCCCTGGGTTCGAGTCCCAGCGGGAACGAAAATTTTCAATCCGTATTTTTAGTTTCTAATTTGAAAATTCTTTTTTTTTTAATTTTTTTCTTTTGCGAATATTGATTATTTATGTAGTGAAGAAAATTCTTAGACAGTTTAATTATTCGACCTGTAGATTTCAAAGTGTTTGAATTAATAATTACCAAGGTGCATTTTTTGTTTTAATTATAATTAAGATACCGACCGTCAGAGATCCGACAGCCTATTGTCGAGAACTTTGGGCTTCTATAAGAGTGGCCCTGGGTTCGAGTCCCAGCCGGAACGAATATATTCAATGTATATATTTCTTTTCTAATTTGAAAATTCTTTTTTTTTTTTTTTAATTTTTCTCTTTTGCGAATATTGATTATTTATGTAGGGAAGAAAATTCTGAGTCAGTTTAATTATTCGACCTGCAGATTTCAAAGTGTTTGAATTAATAATTACCAAGGTGCAATTTTTGTTTTTATTATAATTAAGATACCGACAGACAGAGATCCGATAGCCTCTTGGCGAGAGCTGTGAGCTTCTATACGAGTGGCCCGGGGTTCGAGTCCCAGCCGGAACGATTATATTCAACGTATATATTTCTTTTCTAATTTGAAAAATATTTTTTTTTTAATTTTTTTCTTTTGCGAATATTGATTATTTATGTAGGGAAGAAAATTCTGAGTCAGTTTAATTATTCGTCCTGTAGATTTTAAAGTGTTTGAATTAATAATTACCAAGGTGCATTTTTTGTTTTTATTATAATTAAGATACCGACCGTCAGAGATCCGACAGCCTATTGGCGAGAGCTTTGGGCTTCTGAACGAGTGGCCCTGGGTTCGAGTCCCAGCCGGAACGAGTACATTCAGTGTATATATTTCTTTTCTAATTTGAAAATTCTTTTTTTTTTAATTTTTCTCTTTTGCGAAGTCTGTCAGTCAGTCCGTCGGTCAGTCCAGTCCAGTCCGTCAGTCAGTCAGGCAGTCCGTCACTCAGTCTCAGTCAGTCAGGCAGTCATTCAGTCAGTCGGTCTGTCAGTCCGGTCCAGTCAGTCCAGTCAGTCAGTAAGTCACTCAGTCAGTCAGTCAGTCAGGCATTCAGTCTGTCAGGCAGTCAGTCACTCAGTCAGTCGATCAATCAGTTTCATTCAGTCAGTCAGTCAATCAGTCAAGCAGTCAAGCAGTCAGTCAGTTAGTCATTCAGTAAGTCAGTTAGTCAGTCCAGTCCAGTCTAGTCCAGTTAGTCAGTCAGTCACTCAGTCAGTCAGTTAGGCAGTCAGGCAGTCAGTCAGTCAGTCTCGGTCAGTCAGTTAGTCATTCAGTCAGTCAGTAAGTCAGTTAGTCAGTCCAGTCCAGTCTAGTCCAGTTAGTCAGTCAGTCACTCAGTCAGTCAGTTAGGCAGTCAGGCAGTCAGTCATTCAGTCTCGGTCAGTCAGTTAGTCATTCAGTAAGTCAGTTAGTCAGTCCAGTCCAGTCTAGTCCAGTTAGTCAGTCAGTCACTCAGTCAGTCAGTTAGGCAGTCATGCAGTCAGTCAGTCAGTCTCGGTCAGTCAGTGAGTGGGTCAGTCAGTCCCTATCAGTCAGTCAGTATCAGTCGGTCAGTCAGTCAATCTGTCAGTCAGGCAGTCTCAGTCAGGCAGTAAGACTCCGACCGACAGAGCTCCGATAGCCTAATTGCTAGCCCGTTGGGCTTCCAAGCGAGTGACCCTGGGTTCGAGTCCCAGCCGGAACGAATAAATTCAATATATATATTTCTTTTCTAATTTGAAAATTTTTCTTTTTTTAAATTTTTCTCTTATGCCAATATTGATTATTTATGTAGGGAAGAAAATTCTGAGTCAGTTTAATTATTCGACCGGTAAATTTCAAAGTGTTTGAATCAATAATTACCAAGGTGCATTTTTTCTTTTTATTATATTCATGACTCCAACCGGCAGAGCTTTGATAGACTAATGGCTAGAGTGTTGGGCTTCCAAGCGAGTGGCCATGGGTTCGAGTCCCAGCCTGAACGAAAATCTTCAATCCAAATTTTTAGTTTCTATTTTGAAAATACTTTTTTTTAAAATTTTTCTCTTTTGCGAATATTGATTATTTATGTAGGGAAGAAAATTCTGAGTCAGTTTAATTATTCGACCTGTTGATTTCAAAGTGTTTCAATTAATAATTACCAAGTTGCATTTTTTGTTTTTATTATAATTAAGATACCGACCGACAGAGATCCGATAGCCTATTGGTGAGAGCTATGCGCTTCTATAAGAGTGGCCATGGGTTCGAGTCCCAGCCGGAACGAAAAACTTCTATGCATATTTTTTTTTTCTAATATGATTATCCTTTTTTTTTAAATTTTTCTCTTTTGCGAAGTCTGTCGGTCTGTCCAGTCCAGTCCGTCAGTCAGTCAAGCAGTCCGTCAGTCAGTCTCAGTCAGTCAGTCAGTGATTCAGTCAGTCTCATTCAGTCAGTCAGTCAGTCAGTCAAGCAGTCAGTCAGTTTGTCATTCAGTCAGTCAGTAAGTCAGTTAGTCAGTCCAGTCCAGTCCAATCCAGTCCAGTCCAGTCAGTCATCCATTCACTCAGTCAGTCAGTTAGGCAGTCAGGCAGTCAGTCAGTCAGTCTCGGTCAGTCAGTGAGTCGGTCAGTCTGTCACTATCAGTCAGTCAGTCAGTATCTGTCATTCTGTCAGTATCAGTCAGTCAGTCAATCTGTCAGTCAGGCAGTAAGACTCCGACAGACAGAGCTCCGATAGCCTAATTGCTAGCCCGTTGGGCTTCCAAGCGTGTGGCCCTAGGTTCGAGTCCCAGCGGGAACGAAAATTTTCAATCCATATTTTTAGTTTCTAATTTGAAAATTCTTTTTTTTTTTTAATTTTTCTCTTTTGCGAATATTGATTATTTATGTAGTGAAGAAAATTCTGAGTCAGTTTAATTATTCGACCTGTAGATTTCAAAGTGTTTGAATTAATAATTACCAAGGTGCATTTTTTGTTTTAATTATAATTAAGATACCGACCGTCAGAGATCCGACAGCCTATTGTCGAGAACTTTGGGCTTCTATACGAGTGGCCCTGGGTTCGAGTCCCAGCCGGAACGAATATATTCAATGTATATATTTCTTTTCTAATTTGAAAATTTTTTTTTTTTTTTTAATTTTTCTCTTTTGCGAATATTGATTATTTATGTAGGGAAGAAAATTCTGAGTCAGTTTAATTATTCGACCTGCAGATTTCAAAGTGTTTGAATTAATAATTACCAAGGTGCATTTTTTATTTTTATTATAATTAAGATACCGACTGACAGAGATCCGATAGCCTATTGGCGAGCGCTTTGAGCTTCTATACGAGTGACCCGGGGTTCGAGTCCCAGCCGGAAGGATTATATTCAATGTTTATGTTTCTTTTCTAATTTGAAAAATATTTTTTTTAATTTTTTTCTTTTGCGAATATTGATTATTTATGTAGGGAAGAAAATTCTGAGTCAGTTTAATTATTCGACCGGTAAATTTCAAAGTGTTTGAATCAATAATTACCAAGGTGCATTTTTTGTTTTTATTATATTCATGATTCTAACCGGCAGAGCTCTGATAAACTAATAGCTAGAGTGTTGGGCTTCCAAGCGAGTGGTCATGGGTTCGAGTTCCAGCCTGAACGAAAATCTTCCATCCATATTTTTAGTTTCTAATTTGAAAATTCTTTTTTTTTTAAATTTTTCTCTTTTGCGAATATTGATTATTTTTGTCGGGAAGAAAATTCTGAGTCAGTTTAATTATTCGACCTGTAGATTTCAAAGTGTTTGAATTAATAATTACCAAGGTGCATTTTTTGTTTTTATTATAATTAAGATACCGACCGTCAGAGATCCGACAGCCTATTGGCGAGAGCTTTGGGCTTCTTTACGAGTGGCCCTGGGTTCCAGTCCCAGCCGGAACGAAAAACTTCAATGCATATTTTTTTTCTAATTTGATTATTCTTTTTTTTTTATTTTTCTCTTTTGCGAAGTCTGTCAGTCAGTCCGTCGGTCAGTCCAGTCCAGTCCGTCAGTCAGTCAGGCAGTCCGTCAGTCAGTCTCAGTCAGTCAGTCAGTCATTCAGTCAGTCGGTCAGTCAGTCCAGTCCAGTCAGTCAGTAAGTCACTCAGTCAGTCAGTCAGTCAGGCATTCAGTCTGTCAGGCAGTCAGTCAGTCAATCAATCAGTCTCCTTCAGTCAGTCAGTCAAGCAGTCAGTCAGTTTGTCATTCAGTCAGTCAGTAAGTCAGTTAGTCAGTCCAGTCCAGTCCAATCCAGTCCAGTCCAGTCAGTCAGCCATTCACTCAGTCAGTCAGTTAGGCAGTCAGGCAGTCAGTCAGTCAGTCTCGGTCAGTCAGTGAGTCGGTCAGTCTGTCAGTATCAGTCAGTCAGTTAGTATCAGTAATTCAGTCAGTATCAGTCAGTCAGTCAGTCAATCTGTCAGTCAGGCAGTCTCAGTCAGGCAGTAAGACTCCGACAGACAGAGATCCGATAGCCTAATTGCTAGCCCGCTGGGCTTCCAAGCGTGTGGCTCTGGGTTCGAGTCCCCGCGGGAACGAAAATTTTCAATCCATATTTTTAGTTTCTAATTTAAAAACTCTTTTTTTTTTAATTTTTCTCTTTTGCAAATATTTATTATTTATGTAGGGAAGAAAATTCTGAGTCAGTTTAATTATTCGACTTGTAGATTTCAAAGTGTTTGAATTAATAATTACCAAGGTGAATTTTTTGTTTTAATTATAATGAAGATACCGACCGTCAGAGATCCGACAGCCTATTGGCGAGAGCTTTGGGCTTCTATACGAGTGGCCCTGGGTTCGAGTCCTAGCCGGAACGAATATATTCAATGTATATATTTCTTTTCTAATTTGAAATTTTTTTTTTTTTTAATTTTTCTCTTTTGCGAATATTGATTATTTACGTAGGGAAGAAAATTCTGAGTCAGTTTAATTATTCGACCTGCAGATTTCAAAGTGTTTGAATTAATAATTACCAAGGTGCATTTTTTGTTTTTATTATAATTAAGATACCGACCGTCAGAGATCCGACAGCCTATTGGCGAGAGCTTTGGGCTTCTTTACGAGTGGCCCTGGGTTCCAGTCCCAGCCGGAACGAAAAACTTCAATGCATATTTTTTTTCTAATTTGATTATTCTTTTTTTTTTATTTTTCTCTTTTGCGAAGTCTGTCAGTCAGTCCAGTCCAGTCAGTCAGTAAGTCACTCAGTCAGTCAGTCAGTCAATCAATCAGTCTCCTTCAGTCAGTCTGTCAAGCAGTCAGTCAGTTTGTCATTCAGTCAGTCAGTAAGTCAGTTAGTCAGTCCAGTCCAGTCCAATCCAGTCCAGTCCAGTCAGTCAGCCATTCACTCAGTCAGTCAGTTAGGCAGTCAGGCAGTCAGTCAGTCAGTCTCGATCAGTCAGTGAGTCGGTCAGTCTGTCAGTATCAGTCAGTCAGTCAGTATCAGTCAGTCAGTCAGTCAATCTGTCAGTCAGGCAGTCTCAGTCAGGCAGTAAGACTCCGACAGACAGAGATCCGATAGCCTTATTGCTAGCCCGCTGGGCTTCCAAGCGTGTGGCCCTGGGTTCGAGTCCCAGCGGGAACGAAAATTTTCAATCCATATTTTTAGTTTCTAATTTGAAAATTCTTTTTTTTTTTAATTTTTCTCTTTTGCGAATATTTATTATTTATGTAGGGAAGAAAATTCTGAGTCAGTTTAATTATTCGACCTGTAGATTTCAAAGTGTTTGAATTAATAATTACCAAGGTGAATTTTTTGTTTTAATTATAATGAAGATACCGACCGTCAGAGATCCGACAGCCTATTATCGAGAGCTTTGGGCTTCTATACGAGTGGCCCTGGGTTCGAGTCCCAGCCGGAACGAATATATTCAATGTGTAAGTATCTTTTCTAATTTGAAAATTCTTTTTTTTTTTTTAAATTTTTCTCTTTTGCGAATATTGATTATTTATGTAGGGAAGAAAATTCTAAGTCAGTTTAATTATTCGACCAGTAAATTTCAAAGTGTTTGAATCAATAATTACCAAGGTGCATTTTTTGTTTAATTATATTCATGACTCCAATCCGCAAAGCTCTAATAGACTAATGGCTAGAGTGTTGGGCTTCCAAGCGTGTGGCCATGGGTTCGAGTCCCAGCCTGAACGAAAATCTTCAATCCATATTTTTAGTTTCTAATTTGAAAATTACTTTTTTTTTAAAATTTTTCTCTTTTGCGAATATTGATTATTTATGTAGGGAAGAAAATTCTGAGTCAGTTTAATTATTCGACCTGCAGATTTTAAAGTGTTTGAATTAATAATTACCAAGGTGCATTTTTTGTTTTTATTATAATTAAGATACCGACTGACAGAAATCCGATAGCCTATTGGCGAGAGCTTTGAGCTTCTATACGAGTGGCCCGGGGTTCGAGTCCCAGCCGGAACGATTATATTCAATGTATATATTTCTTTTCTAATTTGAAAAATATTTTTTTTTAAATTTTTTTCTTTTGCGAATATTGATTATTTATGTAGGGAAGAAAATTCTGAGTCAGTTTAATTATTCGACCGGTAAATTTCAAAGTGTTTGAATCAATAACTACCAAGGTGCATTTTTTGTTTTTATTATATTCATGACTCCAATCGGCAGAGCTCTGATAGACTAATGGCTAGAGTGTTAGCCTTCCAAGCGAGTGGTCATGGGTTTGAGTTCCAGCCTGAACGAAAATCTTCCATCCATATTTTTAGTTTCTAATTTGAAATTTTTTTTTTTTTTTTAATTTTTCTCTCTTGCGAATATTCATTATTTATGTCGGGAAGAAAATTCTGAGTCAGTTTAATTATTCGACCTGTAGATTTCAAAGTGTTTGAATTAATAATTACCAAGGTGCATTTTTTGTTTTTATTATAATTAAGATACCGACCGTCAGAGATCCGACAGCCTATTGGCGAGAGCTTTGGGCTTCTATACGAATGGCCCTGGGTTCGAGTCCCAGCCGGAACGAAAAACTTCAATGCATATTTTCTTTTCTAATTTGATTATTCATTTTTTTTTTAAATTTTTCTCTTTTGCGAAGTCTGTCAGTCAGTCCGTCGGTCAGTCCAGTCCAGTCCGTCAGTCAGTCAGGCAGTCCGTCAGTCAGTCTCAGTCAGTCAGTCAGTCAGTCATTCAGTCAGTCGGTCAGTCAGTCACGTCCAGTAAGTCCAGTTAGTCAGTAAGTCACTCAGTCAGTCAGTCAGTCAGGCATTCAGTCTGTCAGGCAGTCAGTCAGTCAGTCAGTCAATCAATCAGTCAGTCAAGCAGTCAGTCAGTTTTTCATTCAGTCAGTCAGTAAGTCAGTTAGTCAGTCCAGTCCAGTCCAATCCAGTCCAGTCCAGTCAGTCAGCCATTCACTCAGTCAGTCAGTTAGGCAGTCAGGCAGTCAGTCAGTCAGTCTCGGTCAGTCAGTGAGTCGGTCAGTCTGTCAGTATCAGTCAGTCAGTCAGTATCAGTCATTCAGTCAGTATCAGTCAGTCAGTCAATCTGTCAGTCAGGCAGTAAGACTCCGACAGACTGAGCTCCGATAGCCTAATTGCTAGCCCGTTGGGCTTCCAAGCGTTTGGCCCTGGGTTCACGTCCCAGCGGGAACGAAAATTTTCAATCCATATTTTTAGTTTCTAATTTGAAAATTCTTTTTTTTTAATTTTTCTCTTTTGCGAATATTGATTATTTATGTAGTGAAGAAAATTCTGAGTCAGTTTAATTATTCGACCTGTAGATTTCAAAGTGTTTGAATTAATAATTACCAAGGTGCATTTTTTGTTTTAATTATAATTAAGATACCGACCGTCAGAGATCCGACAACCTATTGGCGAGAACTTTGGGCTTCTATACGAGTGGCCCTGGGTTCGAGTCCCAGCCGGAACGAATATATTCAATGTATATATTTCTTTTCTAATTTGAAAATTCTTTTTTTTTTTAAATTTTTCTCTTTTGCGAATATTGATGTAGGGAAGAGAATTCTGAGTCAGTTTTATTATTCGACCTGCAGATTTCAAAGTGTTTGAATTAATAATTACCAAGGTGCATTTTTATTTTTATTATAATTAAGATACCGACTGACAGAGATCCGATAGCCTATTGGCGAGAGCTTTGAGCTTCTATACGAGTGACCCGGGGTTCGAGTCCCAGCCGGAACGATTATATTCAATGTTTATGTTTCTTTTCTAATTTGAAAAATATTTTTTTTATTTTTTTTCTTTTGCGAATATTGATTATTTATGTGGGGAAGAAAATTCTGAGTCAGTTTAATTATTCGACCGGTAAATTTCAAAGTGTTTGAATCAATAATTACCAAGGTGCATTTTTTGTTTTTATTATATTCATGATTCTAACCGGCAGAGCTCTGATAAACTAATGGCTAGAGTGTTGGGCTTCCAAGCGAGTGGTCATGGGTTCGAGTTCCAGCCTGAACGAAAATCTTCCATCCATATTTTTAGTTTCTAATTTGAAAATTCTTTTTTTTTTAAATTTTTCTCTTTTGCGAATATTGATTATTTATGTCGGGAAGAAAATTCTGAGTCAGTTTAATTATTCGACTTGTAGATTTCAAAGTGTTTGAATTAATAATTACCAAGGTGCATTTTTTGTTTTTATTATAATTAAGATACCGACCTTTAGAGATCCGACAGCCTATTGGCGAGAGCTTTGAGCTTCTGAACAAGTGGCCCTCGGTTCGAGTCCCAGCCGGAACGAGTATATTCAGTGTATATATTTCTTTTCTAATTTGATTTTTTTTTTTAATTTTTCTCTTTTGCGAACATTGATTATTTATGTCGGGAAGAAAATTCTGAGTCAGTTTAATTATTCGACCTGTAGATTTCAAAGTGTTTGAATTAATAATTACCAAGGTGCATTTTTTGTTTTTATTATAATTAAGATACCGACCGTCAGAGATCCGACAGCCTATTGGCGAGAGCTTTGGGCTTCTATACGAGTGGCCCTGGGCTCGAGTCCCAGCCGGAACGAAAAACTTCAATGCATATTTTTTTTCTAATTTGATTATTCTTTTTTTTTTTTTTCTCTTTTGCGAAGTCTGTCAGTCAGTCCGTCGGTCAGTCCAGTCCAGTCCGTCAGTCAGTCAGGCAGTCCGTCAGTCCAGTCCAGTCAGTCAGTAAGTCACTCAGTCAGTCAGTCAGTCAGGCATTCAGTCTGTCAGGCAGTCAGTCAGTCAGTCAGTCAATCAATCAGTCTCCTTCAGTCAGTCTGTCAAGCAGTCAGTCAGTTTGTCATTTAGTCAGTCAGTAAGTCAGTTAGTCAGTCCAGTCCAGTCCAGTCCAGTCCAATCCAGTCCAGTCCAGTCAGTCAGCCATTCACTCAGTCAGTCAGTTAGGCAGTCAGGCAGTCAGTCAGTCAGTCTAGATCAGTCAGTGAGTCGGTCAGTCTGTCAGTATCAGTCAGTCAGTATCAGTCAGTCAGTCAGTCAATCTGTCAGTCAGGCAGTCTCAGTCAGGCAGTAAGACTCCGACCGACAGAGCTCCGATAGCCTAATTGCTAGCCCGCTGGGCTTCCAAGCGTGTGGCCCTGGGTTCGAGTCCCAGCGGGAACGAAAATTTTCAATCCATATTTTTAGTTTCTAATTTGAAAATTCTTTTTTTTTTTAAATTTTTCTCTTTTGCGAATATTTATTATTTATGTAGTGAAGAAAATTCTGAGTCAGTTTAATTATTCGACCAGTAAATTTCAAAGTGTTTGAATCAATAATTACCAAGGTGCATTTTTTGTTTAATTATATTCATGACTCCAATCCGCAAAGCTCTAATAGACTAATGGCTAGAGTGTTGGGCTTCCAAGCGTGTGGCCATGGGTTCGAGTCCCAGCCTGAACGAAAATCTTCAATCCATATTTTTAGTTTCTAATTTGAAAATTACTTTTTTTTTAAATTTTTCTCTTTTGCGAATATTGATTATTTATGTAGGGAAGAAAATTCTGATTCAGTTTAATTATTCGACCTGCAGATTTTAAAGTGTTTGAATTAATAATTACCAAGGTGCATTTTTCGTTTTTATTATAATTAAGATACCGACTGACAGAAATCCGATAGCCTATTGGCGAGAGCTTTGAGCTTCTATACGAGTGGCCCGGGGTTCGAGTCCCAGCCGGAACGATTATATTCAATGTATATATTTCTTTTCTAATTTGAAAAAGATTTTTTTTTTAATTTTTTTCTTTTGCGAATATTGATTATTTATGTAGGGAAGAAAATTCTGAGTCAGTTTAATTATTCGACCGGTAAATTTCAAAGTGTTTGAATCAATAATTACCAAGGTGCATTTTTTTGTTTTTATTATATTCATGATTCTAACCGGCAGAGCTCTGATACACTAATAGCTAGATTGTTGGGCTTCCAAGCGAGTGGTCATGGGTTTGAGTTCCAGCCTGAACGAAAATCTTCCATCCATATTTTTAGTTTCTAATTTGAAAATTCTTTTTTTCAAATTTTTCTCTTTTGCGAATATTGATTATTTATGTCGGGAAGAAAATTCTGAGTCAGTTTAATTATTCGACCTGTAGATTTCAAAGTGCTTGAATTAATAATTGCCAAGGTGCATTTTTTGTTTTTATTATAATTAAGATACCGACCGTCAGAGATCCGACAGCCTATTGGCGAGAGCTTTGGGCGTCTATACGAGTGGCCCTGGGTTCGAGTCCCAGCCGGAAGGAGTATATTCAGTGTATATATTTCTTTTCTAATTTGAAAATTTTTTTTTTTTTTTTTTTTTTTAATTTTTCTCTTTTGCGAATATTGATTATTTATGTAGGGAAGAATATTCTAAGTCAGTTTAATTTTTCGACCGGTAAATTTCAAAGTGTTTGAATCAATAATTACCAAGGTGCATTTTTTGTTTTTATTATAATTAAGATACCGACCGTCAGAGATCCGACAGCCTATTGGCGAGAGCTTTGGGCTTCTATACGAATGGCCCTGGGTTCGAGTCCCAGCCGGAACGAAAAACTTCAATGCATATTTTTTTTCTAATTTGATTATTCATTTTTTTTCTTAGATTTTTCTCTTTTGCGAAGTCTGTCAGTCAGTCCGTCGGTCAGTCCAGTCCAGTCCGTCAGTCAGTCAGGCAGTCCGTCAGTCAGTCTCAGTCAGTCAGTCAGTCATTCAGTCAGTCGGTCAGTCAGTCACGTCCAGTAAGTCCAGTTAGTCAGTAAGTCACTCAGTCAGTCAGTCAGTCAGTCAGGCATTCAGTCTGTCAGGCAGTCAGTCAGTCAGTCAGTCAATCAATCAGTCTCATTCAGTCAGTCAGTCAGTCAGTCAAGCAGTCAGTCAGTTTTTCATTCAGTCAGTCAGTAAGTCAGTTAGTCAGTCCAGTCCAGTCCAATCCAGTCCAGTCCAGTCAGTCAGCCATTCACTCAGTCAGTCAGTTAGGCAGTCAGGCAGTCAGTCAGTCAGTCTCGGTCAGTCAGTGAGTCGGTCAGTCTGTCAGTATCAGTCAGTCAGTCAGTATCAGTCATTCAGTCAGTATCAGTCAGTCAGTCAATCTGTCAGTCAGGCAGTAAGACTCCGACAGACTGAGCTCCGATAGCCTAATTGCTAGCCCGTTGGGCTTCCAAGCGTTTGGCCCTGGGTTCGAGTCCCAGCGGGAACGAAAATTTTCAATCCATATTTTTAGTTTCTAATTTGAAAATTCTTTTTTTTTAATTTTTCTCTTTTGCGAATATTGATTATTTATGTAGTGAAGAAAATTCTGAGTCAGTTTAATTATTCGACCTGTAGATTTCAAAGTGTTTGAATTAATAATTACCAAGGTGCATTTTTTGTTTTAATTATAATTAAGATACCGACCGTCAGAGATCCGACAACCTATTGGCGAGAACTTTGGGCTTCTATACGAGTGGCCCTGGGTTCGAGTCCCAGCCGGAACGAATATATTCAATGTATATATTTCTTATCTAATTTGAAAATTCTTTTTTTTTTTAATTTTTCTCTTTTGCGAATATTGATTATTTATGTAGGGAAGAGAATTCTGAGTCAGTTTAATTATTCGACCTGCAGATTTCAAAGTGTTTGAATTAATAATTACCAAGGTGCATTTTTATTTTTATTATAATTAAGATACCGACTGACAGAGATCCGATAGCCTATTGGCGAGAGCTTTGAGCTTCTATACGAGTGACCCGGGGTTCGAGTCCCAGCCGGAACGATTATATTCAATGTTTATGTTTCTTTTCTAATTTGAAAAATATTTTTTTTAATTTTTTCTTTTGCGAATATTGATTATTTATGTGGGGAAGAAAATTCTGAGTCAGTTTAATTATTCGACCGGTAAATTTCAAAGTGTTTGAATCAATAATTACCAAGGTGCATTTTTTGTTTTTATTATATTCATGATTCTAACCGGCAGAGCTCTGATAAACTAATGGCTAGAGTGTTGGGCTTCCAAGCGAGTGGTCATGGGTTCGAGTTCCAGCCTGAACGAAAATCTTCCATCCATATTTTTAGTTTCTAATTTGAAAATTCTTTTTTTTTTAAATTTTCTCTTTTGCGAACATTGATTATTTATGTCGGGAAGAAAATTCTGAGTCAGTTTAATTATTCGACTTGTAGATTTCAAAGTGTTTGAATTAATAATTACCAAGGTGCATTTTTTGTTTTTATTATAATTAAGATACCGACCTTTAGAGATCCGACAGCCTATTGGCGAGAGCTTTGAGCTTCTGAACAAGTGGCCCTGGGTTCGAGTCCCAGCCGGAACGAGTATATTCAGTGTATATATTTCTTTTCTAATTTGATTTTTTTTTTTTTTTTAATTTTTCTCTTTTGCGAACATTGATTATTTATGTCGGGAAGAAAATTCTGAGTCAGTTTAATTATTCGACCTGTAGATTTCAAAGTGTTTGAATTAATAATTACCAAGGTGCATTTTTTGTTTTTATTATAATTAAGATACCGACCGTCAGAGATCCGACAGCCTATTGGCGAGAGCTTTGGGCTTCTATACGAGTGGCCCTGGGCTCGAGTCCCAGCCGGAACGAAAAACTTCAATGCATATTTTTTTTTCTAATTTGATTATTCTTTTTTTTTTTTTCTCTTATGCGAAGTCTGTCAGTCAGTCCGTCGGTCAGTCCAGTCCAGTCCGTCAGTCAGTCAGGCAGTCCGTCAGTCCAGTCCAGTCAGTCAGTAAGTCACTCAGTCAGTCAGTCAGTCAGGCATTCAGTCTGTCAGGCAGTCAGTCAGTCAGTCAGTCAATCAATCAGTCTCCTTCAGTCAGTCTGTCAAGCAGTCAGTCAGTTTGTCATTTAGTCAGTCAGTAAGTCAGTTAGTCAGTCCAGTCCAGTCCAGTCCAGTCCAATCCAGTCCAGTCCAGTCAGTCAGCCATTCACTCAGTCAGTCAGTTAGGCAGTCAGGCAGTCAGTCAGTCAGTCTCGATCAGTCAGTGAGTCGGTCAGTCTGTCAGTATCAGTCAGTCAGTATCAGTCAGTCAGTCAGTCAATCTGTCAGTCAGGCAGTCTCAGTCAGGCAGTAAGACTCCGACAGACAGAGATCCGATAGCCTTATTGCTAGCCCGCTGGGCTTCCAAGCGTGTGGCCCTGGGTTCGAGTCCCAGCGGGAACGAAACTTTTCAATCCATATTTTTAGTTTCTAATTTGAAAATTCTTTTTTTTTTTAAATTTTTCTCTTTTGCGAATATTTATTATTTATGTAGTGAAGAAAATTCTGAGTCAGTTTAATTATTCGACCAGTAAATTTCAAAGTGTTTGAATCAATAATTACCAAGGTGCATTTTTTGTTTAATTATATTCATGACTCCAATCCGCAAAGCTCTAATAGACTAATGGCTAGAGTGTTGGGCTTCCAAGCGTGTGGCCATGGGTTCGAGTCCCAGCCTGAACGAAAATCTTCAATCCATATTTTTAGTTTCTAATTTGAAAATTACTTTTTTTTAAAATTTTTCTCTTTTGCGAATATTGATTATTTATGTAGGGAAGAAAATTCTGAGTCAGTTTAATTATTCGAAATGCAGATTTTAAAGTGTTTGAATTAATAATTACCAAGGTGCATTTTTCGTTTTTATTATAATTAAGATACCGACTGACAGAAATCCGATAGCCTATTGGCGAGAGCTTTGAGCTTCTATACGAGTGGCCCGGGGTTCGAGTCCCAGCCGGAAGGAGTATATTCAGTGTATATATTTCTTTTCTAATTTGAAATTTTTTTTTTTTTTTTTTTTAATTTTTCTCTTTTGCGAATATTGATTATTTATGTAGGGAAGAATATTCTAAGTCAGTTTAATTTTTCGACCGGTAAATTTCAAAGTGTTTGAATCAATAATTACCAAGGTGCATTTTTTGTTTTTATTATAATTAAGATACCGACCGACAGAGATCCGATAGCCTATTGGTGAGAGCTATGCGCTTCTATAAGAGTGGCCATGGGTTCGAGTCCCAGCCGGAACGAAAATCTTCTATGCATATTTTTTTTTTCTAATATGATTATCCTTTTTTTTTTTAATTTTTCTCTTTTGCGAAGTCTGTCAGTCAGTCCGTCGGTCTGTCCAGTCCGTCAGTCAGTCAAGCAGTCCGTCAGTCAGTCTCAGTCAGTCAGTCAGTGATTCAGTCAGTCGGTCAGTCAGTCCAGTCCAGTCAGTGCAGTCCAGTCAGTCCAGTCAGTCAGTAAGTCACTCAGTCAGTCAGTCAGTCAGGCATTCAGTCTGTCAGGCAGTCAGTCAGTCAGTCAGTCAATCAATCAGTCTCATTTAGTCAGTCAGTCAGTCAGTCAAGCAGTCAGTCATTTTGTCATTCAGTCAGTCAGTAAGTCAGTTAGACAGTCCAGTCCAGTCAGTCAGCCAGTCACTCAGTCAGTCAGTTAGGCAGTCAGTCAGTCAGTCTCGGTCAGTCAGTAAGTGTGTCAGTCAGTCAGTATCAGTCAGTCAGTCAATCTGTCAGTCAGGCAGTCTCAGTCAGGCAGTAAGACTCCGATCGACAGAGCTCCGATAGCCTAATTGCTAGCCCGTTGGGCTTCCAAGCGAGTGGCTCTGGGTTCGAGTCCCAGCCGGAGCGAATATATTCAAAGTATATATTTCTTTTCTAATTTGAAAAATCTTCTTTTTTTTAATTTTTCTCTTTTGCGAATATTGATTATTTATGTACGGAAGAAAATTCTGAGTCAGTTTAATTATTCGACCTGCAGATTTCAAAGTGTTTGAATTAATAATTACCAAGGAGCATTTTTTGTTTTTATTATAATTAAGATACCGACCGTCAGAGATCCGACAGCCTATTGGCGAGAGCTTTGGGCTTCTATACGAGTGGCCCTGGGTTCGAGTCCCAGCCGGAACGAAAAACTTCATTGCATATTTATTTTTCTAATTTGATTATTCTTTTTTTTTTAATTTTTCTCTTTTGCGAAGTCTGTCAGTCAGTCCGTCGGTCAGTCCAGTCCAGTCCGTCAGTCAGTCAGGCAGACCGTCAGTCAGTCTCAGTCAGTCAGTCAGTCATTCAGTCAGTCGGTCAGACAGTCACGTCCAGTAAGTCCAGTTAGTCAGTAAATCACTCAGTCAGTCAGGCATTCAGTCTGTCAGGCAGTCAGTCAGTCAGTCAGTCAATCAATCAGTCTCATTCAGTCAGTCAGTCAGTCAGTCAAGCAGTCAGTCAGTTTGTCATTCAGTCAGTCAGTAAGTCAGTTAGTCAGTCCAGTCCAGTCCAATCCAGTCCAGTCCAGTCAGTCCGCCATTCACTCAGTCAGTCAGTTAGGCAGTCAGGCAGTCAGTCAGTCAGTCTCGGTCAGTCAGTGAGTCGGTCTGTCTGTCACTATCAGTCAGTCAGTCAGTATCAGTCATTCAGTCAGTATCAGTCAGTCAGTCAATCTGTCAGTCAGGCAGTAAGACTCCGACAGACAGAGCTCCGATAGCCTAATTGCTAGCCCGTTGGGCTTCCAAGCGTGTGGCCCTGGGTTCGAGTCCCAGCGGGAACGAAAATTTTCAATCCATATTTTTAGTTTCTAATTTGAAAATTCTTTTTTTTTTAATTTTTCTCTTTTGCGAATATTGATTATTTATGTAGTGAAGAAAATTCTGAGTCAGTTTAATTATTCGACCTGCAGATTTCAAAGTGTATGAATTAATAATTACCAAGGTGCATTTTTTATTTTTATTATAATTAAGATACCGACTGACAGAGATCCGATAGCCTATTGGCGAGCGCTTTGAGCTTCTATACCAGTGACCCGGGGTTCGAGTCCCAGCCGGAACGATTATATTCAATGTTTATGTTTCTTTTCTAATTTGAAAAATATTTTTTTTTATTTTTTTCTTTTGCGAATATTAATTATTTATGTAGGGAAGAAAATTCTGAGTCAGTTTAATTATTCGACCGGTAAATTTCAAAGTGTTTGAATCAATAATTACCAAGGTGCATTTTTTGTTTTTATTATATTCGTGATTCTAACCGGCAGAGCTCTGATAAACTAATGGCTAGAGTGTTGGGCTTCCAAGCGAGTGGTCATGGGTTCGAGTTCCAGCCTGAACGAATATCTTCCATCCATATTTTTAGTTTCTAATTTGAAAATTCTTTTTTTTTTTTAATTTTTCTCTTTTGCGAATATTGATTATTTATGTAGGGAAGAAAATTCTGAGTCAGTTTAATTATTCGACCTGCAGATTTCAAAGTGTTTGAATTAATAATTACCAAGGTGCAATTTTTGTTTTTATTATAATTAAGATACCGACAGACAGAGATCCGATAGCCTATTGGCGAGAGCTGTGAGCTTCTATACGAGTGGCCCGGGGTTCGAGTCCCAGCCGGAACTATTATATTCAATGTATATATTTCTTTTCTAATTTGAAAAATATTTTTTTTTTAATTTTTTTCTTTTGCGAATATTGATTATTTATGTAGGGAAGAAAATTCTGAGTCAGTTTAATTATTCGTCCTGTAGATTTCAAAGTGTTTGAATTAATAATTACCAAGGTGCATTTTTTGTTTTTATTATAATTAAGATACCGACCGTCAGAGATCCGACAGCCTATTGGCGAGAGCTTTGGGCTTCTGAACGAGTGGCCCTGGGTTCGAGTCCCAGCCGGAACGAGTATATTCAGTGTATATATTTCTTTTCTAATTTGAAAATTCTTTTTTTTTTTAATTTTTCTCTTTTGCGAACATTGATTATTTATGTAGGGAAGAAAATTCTGAGTCAGTTTTATTATTCGTCCTGAAGATTTCAAAGTGTTTGCATTAATAATTACCAAGGTGCATTTTTTGTTTTTATTATAATTAAGATACCGACCGTCAGAGATCCGACAGCCTATTGGCGAGAGCTTTGGGCTTCTATACGAGTGTCCCTGGGCTCGAGTCCCAGCCGGAACGAAAAACTTCAATGCATATTTTTTTTTCTAATTTGATTATTCTTTTTTTTTTAATTTTTCTCTTTTGCGAAGTCTGTCAGTCATTCGGTCTGTCAGTCCGGTCCAGTCAGTCCAGTCAGTCAGTAAGTCACTCAGTCAGTCAGGCATTCAGTCTGTCAGGCAGTCAGTCACTCAGTCAGTCAATCAATCAGTTTCATTCAGTCAGTCAGTCAGTCAGTCAAGCAGTCAGTCAGTCAAGCAGTCAGTCAGTTAGTCATTCAGTCAGTCAGTAAGTCAGTTAGTCAGTCCAGTCCAGTCTAGTCCAGTTAGTCAGTCAGTCACTCAGTCAGTCAGTTAGGCAGTCAGGCAGTCAGTCAGTCAGTCTCGGTCAGTCAGTGAGTGGGTCAGTCAGTCCCTATCAGTCAGTCAGTATCAGTCGGTCAGTCAGTCAATCTGTCAGTCAGGCAGTCTCAGTCAGGCAGTAAGACTCCGACCGACAGAGCTCCGATATCCTAATTGCTAGCCCGTTGGGCTTCCAAGCGAGTGGCCTGGGTTCGAGTCCCAGCCGGAGCGAATATCTTCAATGTATATATTTCTTTTCTAATTTGAAAATTCTTTTTTTTTTCAATTTCTTTCCTTTGCAATTATTGATTATTTATGTAGGGAAGAAAATTCTGAGTCAGTTTAATTTTTCGACACGAAGATTTCAAAGTGTTTAAATAAACAATTACCAAGGTGCATTTTTTGTTTTTATTATATTTAAAACTCCCACCGACAG
The DNA here is from genome assembly GCF_026930045.1 of Uloborus diversus. Taxonomy (NCBI): domain Eukaryota; kingdom Metazoa; phylum Arthropoda; class Arachnida; order Araneae; family Uloboridae; genus Uloborus; species Uloborus diversus. The sequence continues at coordinate 200,296 of NW_026558110.1, read as the reverse complement.
AGCTCCCATAGACTAATGGCTAGAGTGTTAGGCTTCCAAGCGAGTGGCCCTGGGTTCGAGTCCCAGCCTGAACGAAAATCTTCAATGTATACTTTTAGTTTCTAATTTGAAATTTCTTCTTCTTTTTTTTTTAATTTTTCTCTTTTGCGAATATTGATTATTTATGTAGGGAGAAAAATTCTGAGTCAGTTTAATTATTCGACCTGTAAATTTGAAAGTGTTTGAATCAATAATTACCAAGGTGCATTTTTTGTTTTTATTATATTTAAGACTTCCATCGACAGAGCTCCGATAGCCTAATAGCTAGACCGTTGGGTTCCTAGCGCGTGGTACTGGGTTCGAGTATCGGCCGGAAAGGAAATCTTAAATGCAAATATTTTTTTCTAATTTTATAATTCTTTTTTTTTTATTTTTTCCTTTTGCGAAGTCAGTCAGTCAGTCTGACAGTCAATCAGTCAAGCACTCAGTCATTCAGTCTCAGTCAGTCAGTCCAGTCAGTCAGTCACTCAGTCAGTCAGTTAGTCCTTCAGCCAGTCAGTCAAGCAGTCAGTCATTTAGTCTCAGTCAGTCAGTCATTCAGTCAGTCAGTCAGTCAGGCAGTCAGTCAGTCAGTCAGTCGGTCAGTCCTGTGCAGTCAGTTAGTCACTAAAGCAGTCAGTCAGTCTCAGTCAGTCAGTCAGTCTCAGTCAGTCAGTCAGTCTCAGTCAGTCAGTTAGTCAGTCAGTCAGTCAGTCAGTCAGTCAGTCCAGTCTCAGTCAGTCAGGCAGTTAGTCAGTCAGTCTCGGTCAGTCAGTGAGTCAGTCAGTCAGTATCAGTCAGTCAGTGAGTCAGTCTGTCAGTCAGGCAGTATCAGTCAGGCAGTAAGACTCCGCTCGACAGAACTCCGATAGCCTAATGGCTAGACCGCTGGTCTTCCAAGCGAGTGGCCTGGGTTCGAGTCCCAGCCGGAGCGAATATCTTCAATGTATATATTTCTTTTCTAATTTGAAAATTCTTTTTTTTTCAATTTCTTTCCTTTGCAATTATTGATTATTTATGTAGGGAAGAAAATTCTGAGTCAGTTTAATTTTTCGACACGAAGATTTCAAAGTGTTTAAATAAACAATTACCAAGGTGCATTTTTTGTTTTTATTATATTTAAAACTCCCACCGACAGAGCTCCCATAGACTAATGGCTAGAGTGAAGCGAGTGGCCCTGGGTTCGAGTCCCAGCCTGAACGAAAATCTTCAATGTATACTTTTAGTTTCTAATTTGAAATTTCTTCTTCTTTTTTTTTAATTTTTCTCTTTTGCGAATATTGATTATTTATGTAGGGAGAAAAATTCTGAGTCAGTTTAATTATTCGACCTGTAAATTTCAAAGTGTTTGAATCAATAATTACCAAGGTGCATTTTTTGATTTTATTATATTTAAGACTTCCATCGACAGAGCTCCGATAGCCTAATGGCTAGACCGTTGGGCTCCTAGCGCGTGGTACTGGGTTCGAGTCCCGGCCGGAAAGGAAATCTTAAATGCAAATATTTTTTTCTAATTTTATAATTCTTTTTTTTTTTATTTTTCCCTTTTGCGAAGTCAGTCAGTCAGTCTGACAGTCAATCAGTCAAGCACTCAGTCATTCAGTCTCAGTCAGTCAGTCACTCAGTCAGTCAGTTAGTCCTTCAGCCAGTCAGTCAAGCAGTCAGTCATTTAGTCTCAGTCAGTCAGTCATTCAGTCAGTCAGTCAGTCAGGCAGTCAGTCAGTCAGTCAGTCGGTCAGTCCTGTGCAGTCAGTTAGTCACTAAAGCAGTCAGTCAGTCTCAGTCAGTCAGTCAGTCAGTCAGTCCAGTCCAGTCTCAGTCAGTCAGTCAGTCCAGTCCAGTCTCAGTCAGTCAGTCAGTCAGTCTCGGTCAGTCAGTCAGTCAGTCAGGCAGTCAGTCAGTCGGTCAGCCTTATTCAGTCAGTCTGTCAGTCAGTCAGTCAGTCAGCCTTATTCAGTCAGTCTGTCAGTCATCCTTATTCAGTCAGTCTGTCAGTCAGTCAGTCGGTCAGTCCTGTCCAGTCAGTTAGTCAGTCAAGCAGTCAGTCAGGTAGTCAAGCAGTCAGTCAGTCAGTGTCAGTCAGTCATTTAGTCATTCAGTCAGTCAGTGAAATAGCCAGTCAGAGAGTCAAGCAGTCAGTCAGTCAGTCTCAGTCAGTCAGTTAGTCAGTCAGTCAGTCAGTCAGTCAGTCAGTCCAGTCTCAGTCAGTCAGGCAGTTAGTCAGTCAGTCTCGGTCAGTCAGTGAGTCAGTCAGTCAGTATCAGTCAGTCAGTGAGTCAGTCTGTCAGTCAGGCAGTATCAGTCAGGCAGTAAGACTCCGCTCGACAGAACTCCGATAGCCTAATGGCTAGACCGCTGGTCTTCCAAGCGAGTGGCCTGGGTTCGAGTCCCAGCCGGTGCGAATATCTTCAATGTATATATTTCTTTTCTAATTTGAAAATTCTTTTTTTTTTCAATTTCTTTCCTTTGCAATTATTGATTATTTATGTAGGGAAGAAAATTCTGAGTCAGTTTAATTTTTCGACACGAAGATTTCAAAGTGTTTAAATAAACAATTACCAAGGTGCATTTTTTGTTTTTATTATATTTAAAACTCCCACCGACAGAGCTCCCTTAGACTAATGGCTAGAGTGTTAGGCTTCCAAGCGAGTGGCCCTGGGTTCGAGTCCCAGCCTGAACGAAAATCTTCAATGTATACTTTTAGTTTCTAATTTGAAATTCCTTCTTCTTTTTTTTTTAATTTTTCTCTTTTGCGAATATTGATTATTTATGTAGGGAGAAAAATTCTGAGTCAGTTTAATTATTCGACCTGTAAATTTCAAAGTGTTTGAATCAATAATTACCAAGGTGCATTTTTTGTTTTTATTATATTTAAGACTTCCATCGACAGAGCTCCGATAGCCTGATGGCTAGACCGTTGGGTTCCCAGCGCGTGGTACTGGGTTCGAGTCCCGGCCGGAAAGGAAATCTTAAATGCAAATATTTTTTTTCTAATTTTATAATTCTTTTTTTTTATTTTTCCCTTTTGCGAAGTCAGTCAGTCAGTCTGACAGTCAATCAGTCAAGCACTCAGTCATTCAGTCTCAGTCAGTCAGTCCAGTCAGTCAGTCACTCAGTCAGTCAGTTAGTCCTTCAGCCAGTCAGTCAAGCAGTCAGTCATTTAGTCTCAGTCAGTCAGTCATTCAGTCAGTCAGTCAGTCAGGCAGTCAGTCAGTCAGTCAGTCGGTCAGTCCTGTGCAGTCAGTTAGTCACTAAAGCAGTCAGTCAGTCTCAGTCAGTCAGTCAGTCAGTCAGTCCAGTCCAGTCTCAGTCAGTCAGTCAGTCAGTCTCGGTCAGTCAGTCAGTCAGTCATTCAGTCATTCAGTCAGTCAGGCAGTCAGTCAGTCGGTCAGCCTTATTCAGTCAGTCTGTCAGTCAGTCAGTCAGTCAGCCTTATTCAGTCAGTCTGTCAGTCATCCTTATTCAGTCAGTCTGTCAGTCAGTCAGTCGGTCAGTCCTGTCCAGTCAGTTAGTCAGTCAAGCAGTCAGTCAGGTAGTCAAGCAGTCAGTCAGTCAGTGTCAGTCAGTCATTTAGTCATTCAGTCAGTCAGTGAAATAGCCAGTCAGAGCGTCAAGCAGTCACTCAGTCAGTCTCAGTCAGTCAGTTAGTCAGTCAGTCAGTCAGTCAGTCAGTCAGTCCAGTCTCAGTCAGTCAGGCAGTTAGTCAGTCAGTCTCGGTCAGTCAGTGAGTCAGTCAGTCAGTATCAGTCAGTCAGTGAGTCAGTCTGTCAGTCAGGCAGTATCAGTCAGGCAGTAAGACTCCGCACGACAGAACTCCGATAGCCTAATGGCTAGACCGCTGGTCTTCCAAGCGAGTGGCCTGGGTTCGAGTCCCAGCCGGAGCGAATATCTTCAATGTATATATTTCTTTTCTAATTTGAAAATTCTTTTTTTTTCAATTTCTTTCCTTTGCAATTATTGATTATTTATGTAGGGAAGAAAATTCTGAGTCAGTTTAATTTTTCGACACGAAGATTTCAAAGTGTTTAAATAAACAATTACCAAGGTGCATTTTTTGTTTTTATTATATTTAAAACTCCCACCGACAGAGTTCCCATAGACTAATGGCTAGAGTGTTAGGCTTCCAAGCGAGTGGCCCTGGGTTCGAGTCCCAGCCTGAACGAAAATCTTCAATGTATACTTTTAGTTTCTAATTTGAAATTTCTTCTTCTTTTTTTTTTAATTTTTCTCTTTTGCGAATATTGATTATTTATGTAGGGAGAAAAATTCTGAGTCAGTTTAATTATTCGACCTGTAAATTTCAAAGTGTTTGAATCAATAATTACCAAGGTGCATTTTTGTTTTTATTATTTTTAAGACTTCCATCGACAGAGCTCCGATAGCCTAATGGCTAGACCGTTGGGCTCCTAGCGCGTGGTATTGGGTTCGAGTCCCGGCCGGAAAGGAAATCTTAAATGCAAATATTTTTTTCTAATTTTATAATTCTTTTTTTTTATTTTTCCCTTTTGCGAAGTCAGTCAGTCAGTCTGACAGTCAATCAGTCAAGCACTCAGTCATTCAGTCTCAGTCAGTCAGTCCAGTCAGTCAGTCACTCAGTCAGTCAGTTAGTCCTTCAGCCAGTCAGTCAAGCAGTCAGTCATTTAGTCTCAGTCAGTCAGTCATTCAGTCAGTCAGTCAGTCAGGCAGTCAGTCAGTCAGTCAGTCGGTCAGTCCTGTGCAGTCAGTTAGTCACTAAAGCAGTCAGTCAGTCTCAGTCAGTCAGTCAGTCAGTCAGTCCAGTCCAGTCTCAGTCAGTCAGTCAGTCAGTCTCGGTCAGTCAGTCATTCAGTCAGTCAGTCAGTCAGGTAGTCAGTCAGTCGGTCAGCCTTATTCAGTCAGTCTGTCAGTCAGTCAGTCAGTCAGCCTTATTCAGTCAGTCTGTCAGTCATCCTTATTCAGTCAGTCTGTCAGTCAGTCAGTCGGTCAGTCCTGTCCAGTCAGTTAGTCAGTCAAGCAGTCAGTCAGGTAGTCAAGCAGTCAGTCAGTCAGTGTCAGTCAGTCATTTAGTCATTCAGTCAGTCAGTGAAATAGCCAGTCAGAGCGTCAAGCAGTCAGTCAGTCAGTCTCAGTCAGTCAGTTAGTCAGTCAGTCAGTCAGTCAGTCAGTCAGTCCAGTCTCAGTCAGTCAGGCAGTTAGTCAGTCTGTCTCGGTCAGTCAGTGAGTCAGTCAGTCAGTATCAGTCAGTCAGTGAGTCAGTCTGTCAGTCAGGCAGTATCAGTCAGGCAGTAAGACTCCGCTGGACAGAACTCCGATAGCCTAATGGCTAGACCGCTGGTCTTCCAAGCGAGTGGCCTGGGTTCGAGTCCCAGCCGGAGCGAATATCTTCAATGTATATATTTCTTTTCTAATTTGAAAATTCTTTTTTTTTCAATTTCTTTCCTTTGCAATTATTGATTATTATTTATGTAGGGAAGAAAATTCTGAGTCAGTTTAATTTTTCGACACGAAGATTTCAAAGTGTTTAAATAAACAATTACCAAGGTGCATTTTTTGTTTTTATTATATTTAAAACTCCCACCGACAGAGCTCCCATAGACTAATGGCTAGAGTGTTAGGCTTCCAAGCGAGTGGCCCTGGGTTCGAGTCCCAGCCTGAACGAAAATCTTCAATGTATACTTTTAGTTTCTAATTTGAAATTTCTTCTTCTTCTTTTTTTAATTTTTCTCTTTTGCGAATATTGATTATTTATGTAGGGAGAAAAATTCTGAGTCAGTTTAATTATTCGACCTGTAAATTTCAAAGTGTTTGAATCAATAATTACCAAGGTGCATTTTTTGTTTTTATTATATTTAAGACTTCCATCGACAGAGCTCCGATAGCCTAATGGCTAGACCGTTGGGCTCCTAGCGCGTGGTACTGGGTTCGAGTCCCGGCCGGAAAGGAAATCTTAAATGCAAATATTTTTTTCTAATTTTATAATTCTTTTTTTTTTATTTTTCCCTTTTGCGAAGTCAGTCAGTCTGTCTGACAGTCAATCAGTCAAGCACTCAGTCATTCAGTCTCAGTCAGTCAGTCCAGTCAGTCAGTCACTCAGTCAGTCAGTTAGTCCTTCAGCCAGTCAGTCAAGCAGTCAGTCATTTAGTCTCAGTCAGTCAGTCATTCAGTCAGTCAGTCAGTCAGGCAGTCAGTCAGTCAGTCGGTCAGTCCTGTGCAGTCAGTTAGTCACTAAAGCAGTCAGTCAGTCTCAGTCAGTCAGTCAGTCAGTCAGTCCAGTCCAGTCTCAGTCAGTCAGTCAGTCAGTCCAGTCCAGTCTCAGTCAGTCAGTCAGTCTCGGTCAGTCAGTCAGTCAGTCATTCAGTCAGTCAGTCAGTCAGGCAGTCAGTCAGTCGGTCAGCCTTATTCAGTCAGTCTGTCAGTCAGTCAGTCAGTCAGCCTTATTCAGTCAGTCTGTCAGTCATCCTTATTCAGTCAGTCTGTCAGTCAGTCAGTCGGTCAGTCCTGTCCAGTCAGTTAGTCAGTCAAGCAGTCAGTCAGGTAGTCAAGCAGTCAGTCAGTCAGTCATTTAGTCATTCAGTCAGTCAGTGAAATAGCCAGTCAGAGCGTCAAGCAGTCAGTCAGTCAGTCTCAGTCAGTCAGTTAGTCAGTCAGTCAGTCAGTCAGTCAGTTGTCCAGTCTCAGTCCGTCAGGCAGTTAGTCAGTCAGTCTCGGTCAGTCAGTGAGTCAGTCAGTCAGTATCAGTCAGTCAGTGAGTCAGTCTGTCAGTCAGGCAGTATCAGTCAGGCAGTAAGACTCCGCTCGACAGAACTCCGATAGCCTAATGGCTAGACCGCTGGTCTTCCAAGCGAGTGGCCTGGGTTCGAGTCCCAGCCGGAGCGAATATCTTCAATGTATATATTTCTTTTCTAATTTGAAAATTCTTTTTTTTTTCAATTTCTTTCCTTTGCAATTATTGATTATTTATGTAGGGAAGAAAATACTGAGTCAGTTTAATTTTTCGACACTAAGATTTCAAAGTGTTTAAATAAACAATTACCAAGGTGCATTTTTTGTTTTTATTATATTTAAAACTCCCACCGACAGAGCTCCCTTAGACTAATGGCTAGAGTGTTAGGCTTACAAGCGAGTGGCCCTGGGTTCGAGTCCCAGCCTGAACGAAAATCTTCAATGTATACTTTTAGTTTCTAATTTGAAATTTCTTCTTCTTTTTTTTTTAATTTTTATCTTTTGCGAATATTGATTATTTATGTAGGGAGAAAAATTCTGAGTCAGTTTAATTATTCGACCTGTAAATTTCAAAGTGTTTGAATCAATAATTACCAAGGTGCATTTTTTGTTTTTATTATATTTAAGACTTCCATCGACAGAGCTCCGATAGCCTAATAGCTAGACCGTTGGGTACCTAGCGCGTGGTACTGGGTTCGAGTATCGGCCGGAAAGGAAATCTTAAATGCAAATATTTTTTTCTAATTTTATAATTCTTTTTTTTTATTTTTCCCTTTTGCGAAGTCAGTCAGTCAGTCTGACAGTCAATCAGTCAAGCACTCAGTCATTCAGTCTCAGTCAGTCAGTCCAGTCAGTCAGTCACTCAGTCAGTCAGTTAGTCCTTCAGCCAGTCAGTCAAGCAGTCAGACATTTAGTCTCAGTCAGTCAGTCATTCAGTCAGTCAGTCAGTCAGGCAGTCAGTCAGTCAGTCAGTCGGTCAGTCCTGTGCAGTCAGTTAGTCACTAAAGCAGTCAGTCAGTCTCAGTCAGTCAGTCAGTCTCAGTCAGTCAGTTAGTCAGTCAGTCAGTCCAGTCTCAGTCAGTCAGGCAGTTAGTCAGTCAGTCTCGGTCAGTCAGTGAGTCAGTCAGTCAGTATCAGTCAGTCAGTGAGTCAGTCTGTCAGTCAGGCAGTATCAGTCAGGCAGTAAGACTCCGCTCGACAGAACTCCGATAGCCTAATGGCTAGACCGCTGGTCTTCCAAGCGAGTGGCCTGGGTTCGAGTCCCAGCCGGAGCGAATATCTTCAATGTATATATTTCTTTTCTAATTTGAAAATTCTTTTTTTTTTTCAATTTCTTTCCTTTGCAATTATTGATTATTTATGTAGGGAAGAAAATTCTGAGTCAGTTTAATTTTTCGACACGAAGATTTCAAAGTGTTTAAATAAACAATTACCAAGGTGCATTTTTTGTTTTTATTATATTTAAAACTCCCACCGACAGAGCTCCCATAGACTAATGGCTAGAGTGTTAGGCTTCCAAGCGAGTGGGCCTGGGTTCGAGTCCCAGCCTGAACGAAAATCTTCAATGTATACTTTTAGTTTCTAATTTGAAATTTCTTCTTCTTTTTTTTTTAATTTTTCTCTTTTGCGAATATTGATTATTTATGTAGGGAGAAAAATTCTGAGTCAGTTTAATTATTCGACCTGTAAATTTCAAAGTGTTTGAATCAATAATTACCAAGGTGCATTTTTTGATTTTATTATATTTAAGACTTCCATCGACAGAGCTCCGATAGCCTAATGGCTAGACCGTTGGGCTCCTAGCGCGTGGTACTGGGTTCGAGTCCCGGCCGGAAAGGAAATCTTAAATGCAAATATTTTTTTCTAATTTTATAATTCTTTTTTTTTTTATTTTTCCCTTTTGCGAAGTCAGTCAGTCAGTCTGACAGTCAATCAGTCAAGCACTCAGTCATTCAGTCTCAGTCAGTCAGTCCAGTCAGTCAGTCACTCAGTCAGTCAGTTAGTCCTTCAGCCAGTCAGTCAAGCAGTCAGTCATTTAGTCTCAGTCAGTCAGTCATTCAGTCAGTCAGTCAGTCAGGCAGTCAGTCAGTCAGTCAGTCGGTCAGTCCTGTGCAGTCAGTTAGTCACTAAAGCAGTCAGTTAGTCTCAGTCAGTCAGTCAGTCAGTCAGTCCAGTCCAGTCTCAGTCAGTCAGTCAGTCAGTCTCGGTCAGTCAGTCAGTCAGTCATTCAGTCAGTCAGTCAGTCAGGCAGTCAGTCAGTCGGTCAGCCTTATTCAGTCAGTCTGTCAGTCAGTCAGTCAGTCAGCCTTATTCAGTCAGTCTGTCGGTCATCCTTATTCAGTCAGTCTGTCAGTCAGTCAGTCGGTCAGTCCTGTCCAGTCAGTTAGTCAGTCAAGCAGTCAGTCAGGTAGTCAAGCAGTCAGTCAGTCAGTGTCAGTCAGTCATTTAGTCATTCAGTCAGTCAGTGAAATAGCCAGTCAGAGCGTCAAGCAGTCAGTCAGTCAGTCTCAGTCAGTCAGTTAGTCAGTCAGTCAGTCAGTCAGTCAGTTGTCCAGTCTCAGTCCGTCAGGCAGTTAGTCAGTCAGTCTCGGTCAGTCAGTGAGTCAGTCAGTCAGTATCAGTCAGTCAGTGAGTCAGTCTGTCAGTCAGGCAGTATCAGTCAGGCAGTAAGACTCCGCTCGACAGAACTCCGATAGCCTAATGGCTAGACCGCTGGTCTTCCAAGCGAGTGGCCTGGGTTCGAGTCCCAGCCGGAGCGAATATCTTCAATGTATATATTTCTTTTCTAATTTGAAAATTCTTTTTTTTTTCAATTTCTTTCCTTTGCAATTATTGATTATTTATGTAGGGAAGAAAATACTGAGTCAGTTTAATTTTTCGACACGAAGATTTCAAAGTGTTTAAATAAACAATTACCAAGGTGCATTTTTTGTTTTTATTATATTTAAAACTCCCACCGACAGAGCTCCCATAGACTAATGGCTAGAGTGTTAGGCTTCCAAGCGAGTGGCCCTGGGTTCGAGTCCCAGCCTGAACGAAAATCTTCAATGTATACTTTTAGTTTCTAATTTGAAATTTCTTCTTCTTTTTTTTTAATTTTTCTCTTTTGCGAATATTTATTATTTATGTAGGGAGAAAAATTCTGAGTCAGTTTAATTATTCGACCTGTAAATTTCAAAGTGTTTGAATCAATAATTACCAAGGTGCATTTTTTGTTTTTATTATATTTAAGACTTCCATCGGCAGAGCTCCGATAGCCTAATAGCTAGACCGTTGGGTTCCTAGCGCGTGGTACTGGGTTCGAGTATCGGCCGGAAAGGAAATCTTAAATGCAAATATTTTTTTCTAATTTTATAATTCTTTTTTTTTATTTTTCCCTTTTGCGAAGTCAGTCAGTCAGTCTGACAGTCAATCAGTCAAGCACTCAGTCATTCAGTCTCAGTCAGTCAGTCCAGTCAGTCAGTCACTCAGTCAGTCAGTTAGTCCTTCAGCCAGTCAGTCAAGCAGTCAGTCATTTAGTCTCAGTCAGTCAGTCATTCAGTCAGTCAGTCAGTCAGGCAGTCAGTCAGTCAGTCAGTCGGTCAGTCCTGTGCAGTCAGTTAGTCACTAAAGCAGTCAGTCAGTCTCAGTCAGTCAGTCAGTCAGTCAGTCCAGTCCAGTCTCAGTCAGTCAGTCAGTCAGTCTCGGTCAGTCAGTCAGTCAGTCATTCAGTCAGTCAGTCAGTCAGGCAGTCAGTCAGTCGGTCAGCCTTATTCAGTCAGTCTGTCAGTCAGTCAGTCAGTCAGCCTTATTCAGTCAGTCTGTCAGTCATCCTTATTCAGTCAGTCTGTCAGTCAGTCAGTCGGTCAGTCCTGTCCAGTCAGTTAGTCAGTCAAGCAGTCAGTCAGGTAGTCAAGCAGTCAGTCAGTCAGTGTCAGTCAGTCATTTAGTCATTCAGTCAGTCAGTGAAATAGCCAGTCAGAGCGTCAAGCAGTCAGTCAGTCAGTCTCAGTCAGTCAGTTAGTCAGTCAGTCAGTCAGTCAGTCAGTCAGTCCAGTCTCAGTCAGTCAGGCAGTTAGTCAGTCAGTCTCGGTCAGTCAGTGAGTCAGTCAGTCTCAGTCAGTCAGTTAGTCAGTCAGTCAGTCAGTCAGGCAGTTAGTCAGTCAGTCTCGGTCAGTCAGTGAGTCAGTCAGTCAGTATCAGTCAGTCAGTGAGTCAGTCTGTCAGTCAGGCAGTATCAGTCAGGCAGTAAGACTCCGCACGACAGAACTCCGATAGCCTAATGGCTAGACCGCTGGTCTTCCAAGCGAGTGGCCTGGGTTCGAGTCCCAGCCGGAGCGAATATCTTCAATGTATATATTTCTTTTCTAATTTGAAAATTCTTTTTTTTTTCAATTTCTTTCCTTTGCAATTATTGATTATTTATGTAGGGAAGAAAATTCTGAGTCAGTTTAATTTTTCGACACGAAGATTTCAAAGTGTTTAAATAAACAATTACCAAGGTGCATTTTTTGTTTTTATTATATTTAAAACTCCCACCGACAGAGCTCCCATAGACTAATGGCTAGAGTGTTAGGCTTCCAAGCGAGTGGCCCTGGGTTCGAGTCCCAGCCTGAACGAAAATCTTCAATGTATACTTTTAGTTTCTAATTTGAAATTTCTTCTTCTTTTTTTTTTAATTTTTCTCTTTTGCGAATATTGATTATTTATGTAGGGAGGAAAATTCTGAGTCAGTTTAATTATTCGACCTGTAAATTTCAAAGTGTTTGAATCAATAATTACCAAGGTGCATTTTTTGTTTTTATTATATTTAAGACTTCCATCGACAGAGCTCCGATAGCCTAATGGCTAGACCGTTGGGCTCCTAGCGCGTGGTACTGGGTTCGAGTCCCGGCCGGAAAGGAAATCTTAAATGCAAAAATTTTTTTCTAATTTTATAATTCTTTTTTTTTTATTTTTCCCTTTTGCGAAGTCAGTCAGTCAGTCTGACAGTCAATCAGTCAAGCACTCAGTCATTCAGTCTCAGTCAGTCAGTCCAGTCAGTCAGTCACTCAGTCAGTCAGTTAGTCCTTCAGCCAGTCAGTCAAGCAGTCAGTCATTTAGTCTCAGTCAGTCATTCAGTCAGTCAGTCAGTCAGGCAGTCAGTCAGTCAGTCAGTCGGTCAGTCCTGTGCAGTCAGTTAGTCACTAAAGCAGTCAGTCAGTCTCAGTCAGTCAGTCAGTCAGTCAGTCCAGTCCAGTCTCAGTCAGTCAGTCAGTCAGTCTCGGTCAGTCAGTCAGTCAGTCATTCAGTCAGTCAGTCAGTCAGGCAGTCAGTCAGTCGGTCAGCCTTATTCAGTCAGTCTGTCAGTCAGTCAGTCAGTCAGCCTTATTCAGTCAGTCTGTCAGTCATCCTTATTCAGTCAGTCTGTCAGTCAGTCAGTCGGTCAGTCCTGTCCAGTCAGTTAGTCAGTCAAGCAGTCAGTCAGGTAGTCAAGCAGTCAGTCAGTCAGTGTCAGTCAGTCATTTAGTCATTCAGTCAGTCAGTGAAATAGCCAGTCAGAGAGTCAAGCAGTCAGTCAGTCAGTCTCAGTCAGTCAGTTAGTCAGTCAGTCAGTCAGTCAGTCAGTCAGTATAGTCTCAGTCAGTCAGGCAGTTAGTCAGTCAGTCTCGGTCAGTCAGTGAGTCAGTCAGTCAGTATCAGTCAGTCAGTGAGTCAGTCTGTCAGTCAGGCAGTATCAGTCAGGCAGTAAGACTCCGCTCGACAGAACTCCGATAGCCTAATGGCTAGACCGCTGGTCTTCCAAGCGAGTGGCCTGGGTTCGAGTCCCAGCCGGAGCGAATATCTTCAATGTATATATTTCTTTTCTAATTTGAAAATTCTTTTTTTTTTCAATTTCTTTCCTTTGCAATTATTGATTATTTATGTAGGGAAGAAAATTCTGAGTCAGTTTAATTTTTCGACACGAAGATTTCAAAGTGTTTAAATAAACAATTACCAAGGTGCATTTTTTGTTTTTATTATATTTAAAACTCCCGCCGACAGAGCTCCCATAGACTAATGGCTAGAGTGTTAGGCTTCCAAGCGAGTGGCCCTGGGTTCGAGTCCCAGCCTGAACGAAAATCTTCAATGTATACTTTTAGTTTCTAATTTGAAATTCCTTCTTCTTTTTTTTTTAATTTTTCTCTTTTGCGAATATTGATTATTTATGTAGGGAGAAAAATTCTGAGTCAGTTTAATTATTCGACCTGTAAATTTCAAAGTGTTTGAATCAATAATTACCAAGGTGCATTTTTTGTTTTTATTATATTTAAGACTTCCATCGACAGAGCTCCGATAGCCTAATGGCTAGACCGTTGGGCTCCTAGCGCGTGGTACTGGGTTCGAGTCCCGGCCGGAAAGGAAATCTTAAATGCAAATATTTTTTTCTAATTTTATAATTCTTTTTTTTTTATTTTTCCCTTTTGCGAAGTCAGTCAGTCAGTCTGACAGTCAATCAGTCAAGCACTCAGTCATTCAGTCTCAGTCAGTCAGTCCAGTCAGTCAGTCACTCAGTCAGTCAGTCAAGCAGTCAGTCATTTAGTCTCAGTCAGTCAGTCATTCAGTCAGTCAGTCAGTCAGGCAGTCAGTCAGTCAGTCAGTCGGTCAGTCCTGTGCAGTCAGTTAGTCACTAAAGCAGTCAGTCAGTCTCAGTCAGTCAGTCAGTCAGTCAGTCCAGTCCAGTCTCAGTCAGTCAGTCAGTCAGTCTCGGTCAGTCAGTCAAACAGTCATTCAGTCAGTCAGTCAGTCAGGCAGTCAGTCAGTCGGTCAGCCTTATTCAGTCAGTCTGTCAGTCAGTCAGTCAGTCAGCCTTATTCAGTCAGTCTGTCAGTCATCCTTATTCAGTCAGTCTGTCAGTCAGTCAGTCGGTCAGTCCTGTCCAGTCAGTTAGTCAGTCAAGCAGTCAGTCAGGTAGTCAAGCAGTCAGTCAGTCAGTGTCAGTCAGTCATTTAGTCATTCAGTCAGTCAGTGAAATAGCCAGTCAGAGAGTCAAGCAGTCAGTCAGTCAGTCTCAGTCAGTCAGTTAGTCAGTCAGTCAGTCAGTCAGTCAGTCAGTCCAGTCTCAGTCAGTCAGGCAGTTAGTCAGTCAGTCTCGGTCAGTCAGTGAGTCAGTCAGTCAGTATCAGTCAGTCAGTGAGTCAGTCTGTCAGTCAGGCAGTATCAGTCAGGCAGTAAGACTCCGCTCGACAGAACTCCGATAGCCTAGTGGCTAGACCGCTGGTCTTCCAAGCGAGTGGCCTGGGTTCGAGTCCCAGCCGGAGCGAATATCTTCAATGTATATATTTCTTTTATAATTTGAAAATTCTTTTTTTTTTCAATTTCTTTCCTTTGCAATTATTGATTATTTATGTAGGGAAGAAAATTCTGAGTCAGTTTAATTTTTCGACACGAAGATTTCAAAGTGTTTAAATAAACAATTACCAAGGTGCATTTTTTGTTTTTATTATATTTAAAACTCCCACCGACAGAGCTCCCATAGACTAATGGCTAGAGTGTTAGGCTTCCAAGCGAGTGGCCCTGGGTTCGAGTCCCAGCCTGAACGAAAATCTTCAATGTATACTTTTAGTTTCTAATTTGAAAATCCTTCTATTTTTTTTTTAATTTTTCTCTTTTGCGAATATTGATTATTTATGTAGGGAGAAAAATTCTGAGTCAGTTTAATTATTCGACCTGTAAATTTCAAAGTGTTTGAATCAATAATTACCAAGGTGCATTTTTTGTTTTTATTATATTTAAGACTTCCATCGACAGAGCTCCGATAGCCTAATGGCTAGACCGTTGGGTTCCTAGCGCGTGGTACTGGGTTCGAGTCCCGGCCGGAAAGGAAATCTTAAATGCAAATATTTTTTTCTAATTTTATAATTCTTTTTTTATTTTTCCCTTTTTCGAAGTCAGTCTGACAGTCAATCAGTCAAGCACTCAGTCATTCAGTCTCAGTCAGTCAGTCCAGTCAGTCAGTCAGTCAGTCAGTCAGTTAGTCCTTCAGCCAGTCAGTCAAGCAGTCAGTCATTTAGTCTCAGTCAGTCAGTCATTCAGTCAGTCAGTCAGTCAGGCAGTCAGTCAGTCAGTCAGTCGGTCAGTCCTGTGCAGTCAGTTAGTCACTAAAGCAGTCAGTCAGTCTCAGTCAGTCAGTCAGTCAGTCAGTCCAGTCCAGTCTCAGTCAGTCAGTCAGTCAGTCAGTCTCGGTCAGTCAGTCAGTCAGTCATTCAGTCAGTCAGTCAGTCAGGCAGTCAGTCAGTCGGTCAGCCTTATTCAGTCAGTCTGTCAGTCAGTCAGTCAGTCAGCCTTATTCAGTCAGTCTGTCAGTCATCCTTATTCAGTCAGTCTGTCAGTCAGTCAGTCGGTCAGTCCTGTCCAGTCAGTTAGTCAGTCAAGCAGTCAGTCAGGTAGTCAAGCAGTCAGTCAGTCAGTGTCAGTCAGTCATTTAGTCATTCACTCAGTCAGTGAAATAGCCAGTCAGAGAGTCAAGCAGTCAGTCAGTCAGTCTCAGTCAGTCAGTTAGTCAGTCAGTCAGTCAGTCAGTCAGTCAGTCCAGTCTCAGTCAGTCAGGCAGTTAGTCAGTCAGTCTCGGTCAGTCAGTGAGTCAGTCAGTCAGTATCAGTCAGTCAGTGAGTCAGTCTGTCAGTCAGGCAGTATCAGTCAGGCAGTAAGACTCCGCTCGACAGAACTCCGATAGCCTAATGGCTAGACCGCTGGTCTTCCAAGCGAGTGGCCTGGGTTCGAGTCCCAGCCGGAGCGAATATCTTCAATGTATATATTTCTTTTCTAATTTGAAAATTCTTTTTTTTTTTCAATTTCTTTCCTTTGCAACTATTGATTATTTCTGTAGGGAAGAAAATTCTGAGTCAGTTTAATTTTTCGACACGAAGATTTCAAAGTGTTTAAATAAACAATTACCAAGGTGAATTTTTTGTTTTTATTATATTTAAAACTCCCACCGATAGAGCTCCCATAGACTAATGGCTAGAGTGTTAGGCTTCCAAGCGAGTGGCCCTGGGTTCGAGTCCCAGCCTGAACGAAAATCTTCAATGTATACTTTTAGTTTCTAATTTGAAATTTCTTCTTCTTTTTTTTTTAATTTTTCTCTTTTGCGAATATTGATTATTTATGTAGGGAGAAAAATTCTGAGTCAGTTTAATTATTCGACCTGTAAATTTCAAAGTGTTTGAATCAATAATTACCAAGGTGCATTTTTTGTTTTTATTATATTTAAGACTTCCATCGACAGAGCTCCGATAGCCTAATGGCTAGACCGTTGGGTTCCTAGCGCGTGGTACTGGGTTCGAGTCCCGGCCGGAAAGGAAATCTTAAATGCAAATATTTTTTTCTAATTTTATAATTCTTTTTTTTTTATTTTTCCCTTTTGCGAAGTCAGTCAGTCAGTCTGACAGTCAATCAGTCAAGCACTCAGTCATTCAGTCTCAGTCAGTCAGTCCAGTCAGTCAGTCACTCAGTCAGTCAGTTAGTCCTTCAGCCAGTCAGTCAAGCAGTCAGTCATTTAGTCTCAGTCAGTCAGTCATTCAGTCAGTCAGTCAGTCAGGCAGTCAGTCAGTCAGTCAGTCGGTCAGTCCTGTGCAGTCAGTTAGTCACTAAAGCAGTCAGTCAGTCTCAGTCAGTCAGTCAGTCAGTCAGACCAGTCCAGTCTCAGTCAGTCAGTCAGTCTCGCTCAGTCAGTCAGTCAGTCATTCAGTCAGTCAGTCAGTCAGGCAGTCAGTCAGTCGGTCAGCCTTATTCAGTCAGTCTGTCAGTCAGTCAGTCAGTCAGCCTTATTCAGTCAGTCTGTCAGTCATCCTTATTCAGTCAGTCTGTCAGTCAGTCAGTCGGTCAGTCCTGTCCAGTCAGTTAGTCAGTCAAGCAGTCAGTCAGGTAGTCAAGCAGTCAGTCAGTCAGTGTCAGTCAGTCATTTAGTCATTCAGTCAGTCAGTGAAATAGCCAGTCAGAGCGTCAAGCAGTCAGTCAGTCAGTCTCAGTCAGTCAGTTAGTCAGTCAGTCAGTCAGTCAGTCAGTCAGTCCAGTCTCAGTCAGTCAGGCAGTTAGTCAGTCAGTCTCGGTCAGTCAGTGAGTCAGTCAGTCAGTATCAGTCAGTCAGTGAGTCAGTCTGTCAGTCAGGCAGTATCAGTCAGGCAGTAAGACTCCGCACGACAGAACTCCGATAGCCTAATGGCTAGACCGCTGGTCTTCCAAGCGAGTGGCCTGGGTTCGAGTCCCAGCCGGAGCGAATATCTTCAATGTATATATTTCTTTTCTAATTTGAAAATTCTTTTTTTTTCAATTTCTTTCCTTTGCAATTATTGATTATTTATGTAGGGAAGAAAATTCTGACTCAGTTTAATTTTTCGACACGAAGATTTCAAAGTGTTTAAATAAACAATTACCAAGATGCATTTTTTGTTTTTATTATATTTAAAACTCCCACCGACAGAGCTCCCATAGACTAATGGCTAGAGTGTTAGGCTTCCAAGCGAGTGGCCCTGGGTTCGAGTCCCAGCCTGAACGAAAATCTTCAATGTATACTTTTAGTTTCTAATTTGAAATTTCTTCTTCTTTTTTTTTAATTTTTCTCTTTTGCGAATATTGATTATTTATGTAGGGAGAAAAATTCTGAGTCAGTTTAATTATTCGACCTGTAAATTTCAAAGTGTTTGAATCAATAATTACCAAGGTGCATTTTTTGTTTTTATTATATTTAAGACTTCCATCGACAGAGCTCCGATAGCCTAATGGCTAGACCGTTGGGCTGCTAGCGCGTGGTACTGGGTTCGAGTCCCGGCCGGAAAGGAAATCTTAAATGCAAATATTTTTTTCTAATTTTATAATTCTTTTTTTTTTATTTTTCCCTTTTTCGAAGTCAGTCAGTCAGTCTGACAGTCAATCAGTCAAGCACTCAGTCATTCAGTCTCAGTCAGTCAGTCCAGTCAGTCAGTCACTCAGTTAGTCCTTCAGCCAGTCAGTCAAGCAGTCAGTCATTTAGTCTCAGTCAGTCAGTCATTCAGTCAGTCAGTCAGTAAGGCAGTCAGTCAGTCAGTCAGTCGGTCAGTCCTGTGCAGTCAGTTAGTCACTAAAGCAGTCAGTCAGTCTCAGTCAGTCAGTCAGTCAGTCAGTCCAGTCCAGTCTCAGTCAGTCAGTCAGTCAGTCTCGGTCAGTCAGTCAGTCAGTCATTCAGTCAGTCAGTCAGTCAGGCAGTCAGTCAGTCGGTCAGCCTTATTCAGTCAGTCGGTCAGCCTTATTCAGTCAGTCTGTCAGTCAGTCAGTCAGTCAGCCTTATTCAGTCAGTCTGTCAGTCAGTCAGTCGGTCAGTCCTGTCCAGTCAGTTAGTCAGTCAAGCAGTCAGTCAGGTAGTCAAGCAGTCAGTCAGTCAGTGTCAGTCAGTCATTTAGTCATTCAGTCAGTCAGTGAAATAGCCAGTCAGAGAGTCAAGCAGTCAGTCAGTCAGTCTCAGTCAGTCAGTTAGTCAGTCAGTCAGTCAGTCAGTCAGTCAGTCCAGTCTCAGTCAGTCAGGCAGTTAGTCAGTCAGTCTCGGTCAGTCAGTGAGTCAGTCAGTCAGTATCAGTCAGTCAGTGAGTCAGTCTGTCAGTCAGGCAGTATCAGTCAGGCAGTAAGACTCCGCACGACAGAACTCCGATAGCCTAATGGCTAGACCGCTGGTCTTCCAAGCGAGTGGCCTGGGTTCGAGTCCCAGCCGGAGCGAATATCTTCAATGTATATATTTCTTTTCTAATTTGAAAATTCTTTTTTTTTCAATTTCTTTCCTTTGCAATTATTGATTATTTATGTAGGGAAGAAAATTCTGAGTCAGTTTAATTTTTCGACACGAAGATTTCAAAGTGTTTAAATAAACAATTACCAAGATGCATTTTTTGTTTTTATTATATTTAAAACTCCCACCGACAGAGCTCCCATAGACTAATGGCTAGAGTGTTAGGCTTCCAAGCGAGTGGCCCTGGGTTCGAGTCCCAGCCTGAACGAAAATCTTCAATGTATACTTTTAGTTTCTAATTTGAAATTTATTCTTCTTTTTTTTTAATTTTTCTCTTTTGCGAATATTGATTATTTATGTAGGGAGAAAAATTCTGAGTCAGTTTAATTATTCGACCTGTAAATTTCAAAGTGTTTGAATCAATAATTACCAAGGTGCATTTTTTGTTTTTATTATATTTAAGACTTCCATCGACAGAGCTCCGATAGCCTAATGGCTAGACCGTTGGGCTGCTAGCGCGTGGTACTGGGTTCGAGTCCCGGCCGGAAAGGAAATCTTAAATGCAAATATTTTTTTCTAATTTTATAATTCTTTTTTTTTTATTTTTCCCTTTTTCGAAGTCAGTCAGTCAGTCTGACAGTCAATCAGTCAAGCACTCAGTCATTCAGTCTCAGTCAGTCAGTCCAGTCAGTCAGTCACTCAGTTAGTCCTTCAGCCAGTCAGTCAAGCAGTCAGTCATTTAGTCTCAGTCAGTCAGTCATTCAGTCAGTCAGTCAGTCAGGCAGTCAGTCAGTCAGTCAGTCGGTCAGTCCTGTGCAGTCAGTTAGTCACTAAAGCAGTCAGTCAGTCTCAGTCAGTCAGTCAGTCAGTCAGTCCAGTCCAGTCTCAGTCAGTCAGTCAGTCAGTCTCGGTCAGTCAGTCAGTCAGTCATTCAGTCAGTCAGTCAGTCAGGCAGTCAGTCAGTCGGTCAGCCTTATTCAGTCAGTCGGTCAGCCTTATTCAGTCAGTCTGTCAGTCAGTCAGTCAGTCAGCCTTATTCAGTCAGTCTGTCAGTCAGTCAGTCGGTCAGTCCTGTCCAGTCAGTTAGTCAGTCAAGCAGTCAGTCAGGTAGTCAAGCAGTCAGTCAGTCAGTGTCAGTCAGTCATTTAGTCATTCAGTCAGTCAGTGAAATAGCCAGTCAGAGAGTCAAGCAGTCAGTCAGTCAGTCTCAGTCAGTCAGTTAGTCAGTCAGTCACTCAGTCAGTCAGTCCAGTCTCAGTCAGTCAGGCAGTTAGTCAGTCAGTCTCGGTCAGTCAGTGAGTCAGTCAGTCAGTATCAGTCAGTCAGTGAGTCAGTCTGTCAGTCAGGCAGTATCAGTCAGGCAGTAAGACTCCGCTCGACAGAACTCCGATAGCCTAATGGCTAGACCGCTGGTCTTCCAAGCGAGTGGCCTGGGTTCGAGTCCCAGCCGGAGCGAATATCTTCAATGTATATATTTCTTTTCTAATTTGAAAATTCTTTTTTTTTTCAATTTCTTTCCTTTGCAATTATTGATTATTTATGTAGGGAAGAAAATTCTGAGTCAGTTTAATTTTTCGACACGAAGATTTCAAAGTGTTTAAATAAACAATTACCAAGGTGCATTTTTTGTTTTTATTATATTTAAAACTCCCACCGACAGAGCTCCCATAGACTAATGGCTAGAGTGTTAGGCTTCCAAGCGATTGGCCCTGGGTTCGAGTCCCAGCCTGAACGAAAATCTTCAATGTATACTTTTAGTTTCTAATTTGAAATTCCTTCTTCTTTTTTTTTTAATTTTTCTCTTTTGCGAATATTGATTATTTATGTAGGGAGAAAAATTCTGAGTCAGTTTAATTATTCGACCTGTAAATTTCAAAGTGTTTGAATCAATAATTACCAAGGTGCATTTTTTGTTTTTATTATATTTAAGACTTCCATCGACAGAGCTCCGATAGCCTAATGGCTAGACCGTTGGGTTCCTAGCGCGTGGTACTGTGTTCGAGTCCCGGCCGGAAAGGAAATCTTAAATGCAAATATTTTTTTCTAATTTTATAATTATTTTTTTTTTTTTATTTTTCCCTTTTGCGAAGTCAGTCAGTCAGTCTGACAGTCAATCAGTCAAGCACTCAGTCATTCAGTCTCAGTCAGTCAGTCCAGTCAGTCAGTCACTCAGTCAGTCAGTTAGTCCTTCAGCCAGTCAGTCAAGCAGTCAGTCATTTAGTCTCAGTCAGTCAGTCATTCAGTCAGTCAGTCAGTCAGGCAGTCAGTCAGTCAGTCAGTCGGTCAGTCCTGTGCAGTCAGTTAGTCACTAAAGCAGTCAGTCAGTCTCAGTCAGTCAGTCAGTCAGTCTCGGTCAGTCAGTCAGTCAGTCATTCAGTCAGTCAGTCAGTCAGGCAGTCAGTCAGTCGGTCAGCCTTATTCAGTCAGTCTGTCAGTCAGTCAGTCAGTCAGCCTTATTCAGTCAGTCTGTCAGTCATCCTTATTCAGTCAGTCTGTCAGTCAGTCAGTCGGTCAGTCCTGTCCAGTCAGTTAGTCAGTCAAGCAGTCAGTCAGGTAGTTAAGCAGTCAGTCAGTCAGTGTCAGTCAGTCATTTAGTCATTCAGTCAGTCAGTGAAATAGCCAGTCAGAGCGTCAAGCAGTCAGTCAGTCAGTCTCAGTCAGTCAGTTAGTCAGTCAGTCAGTCAGTCAGTCAGTCAGTCCAGTCTCAGTCAGTCAGGCAGTTAGTCAGTCAGTCTCGGTCAGTCAGTGAGTCGGTCAGTCAGTATCAGTCAGTCAGTGAGTCAGTCTGTCAGTCAGGCAGTATCAGTCAGGCAGTAAGACTCCGCACGACAGAACTCCGATAGCCTAATGGCTAGACCGCTGGTCTTCCAAGCGAGTGGCCTGGGTTCGAGTCCCAGCCGGAGCGAATATCTTCAATGTATATATTTCTTTTCTAATTTGAAAATTCTTTTTTTTTCAATTTCTTTCCTTTGCAATTATTGATTATTTATGTAGGGAAGAAAATTCTGAGTCAGTTTAATTTTTCGACACGAAGATTTCAAAGTGTTTAAATAAACAATTACCAAGATGCATTTTTTGTTTTTATTATATTTAAAACTCCCACCGACAGAGCACCCATAGACTAATGGCTAGAGTGTTAGGCTTCCAAGCGAGTGGCCCTGGGTTCGAGTCCCAGCCTGAACGAAAATCTACAATGTATACTTTTAGTTTCTAATTTGAAATTTCTTCTTCTTTTTTTTTTAATTTTTCTCTTTTGCGAATATTGATTATTTATGTAGGGAGAAAAATTCTGAGTCAGTTTAATTATTCGACCTGTAAATTTCAAAGTGTTTGAATCAATAATTACCAAGGTGCATTTTTTGTTTTTATTATATTTAAGACTTCCATCGACAGAGCTCCGATAGCCTAATGGCTAGACCGTTGGGCTGCTAGCGCGTGGTACTGGGTTCGAGTCCCGGCCGGAAAGGAAATCTTAAATGCAAATATTTTTTTCTAATTTTATAATTCTTTTTTTTTTATTTTTCCCTTTTTCGAAGTCAGTCAGTCAGTCTGACAGTCAATCAGTCAAGCACTCAGTCATTCAGTCTCAGTCAGTCAGTCCAGTCAGTCAGTCACTCAGTTAGTCCTTCAGCCAGTCAGTCAAGCAGTCAGTCATTTAGTCTCAGTCAGTCAGTCATTCAGTCAGTCAGTCAGTCAGGCAGTCAGTCAGTCAGTCAGTCGGTCAGTCCTGTGCAGTCAGTTAGTCACTAAAGCAGTCAGTCAGTCTCAGTCAGTCAGTCAGTCAGTCAGTCCAGTCCAGTCTCAGTCAGTCAGTCAGTCAGTCTCGGTCAGTCAGTCAGTCAGTCATTCAGTCAGTCAGTCAGTCAGGCAGTCAGTCAGTCGGTCAGCCTTATTCAGTCAGTCGGTCAGCCTTATTCAGTCAGTCTGTCAGTCAGTCAGTCAGTCAGCCTTATTCAGTCAGTCTGTCAGTCAGTCAGTCGGTCAGTCCTGTCCAGTCAGTTAGTCAGTCAAGCAGTCAGTCAGGTAGTCAAGCAGTCAGTCAGTCAGTGTCAGTCAGTCATTTAGTCATTCAGTCAGTCAGTGAAATAGCCAGTCAGAGAGTCAAGCAGTCATTCAGTCAGTCAGTGAAATAGCCAGTCAGAGAGTCAAGCAGTCAGTCAGTCAGTCTCAGTCAGTCAGTTAGTCAGTCAGGCAGTTAGTCAGTCAGTCTCGGTCAGTCAGTGAGTCAGTCAGTCAGTATCAGTCAGTCAGTGAGTCAGTCTGTCAGTCAGGCAGTATCAGTCAGGCAGTAAGACTCCGCTCGACAGAACTCCGATAGCCTAATGGCTAGACCGCTGGTCTTCCAAGCGAGTGGCCTGGGTTCGAGTCCCAGCCGGAGCGAATATCTTCAATGTATATATTTCTTTTCTAATTTGAAAATTCTTTTTTTTTTTCAATTTCTTTCCTTTGCAATTATTGATTATTTATGTAGGGAAGAAAATTCTGAGTCAGTTTAATTTTTCGACACGAAGATTTCAAAGTGTTTAAATAAACAATTACCAAGGTGCATTTTTTGTTTTTATTATATTTAAAACTCCCACCGACAGAGCTCCCATAGACTAATGGCTAGAGTGTTAGGCTTCCAAGCGATTGGCCCTGGGTTCGAGTCCCAGCCTGAACGAAAATCTTCAATGTATACTTTTAGTTTCTAATTTGAAATTCCTTCTTCTTTTTTTTTTAATTTTTCTCTTTTGCGAATATTGATTATTTATGTAGGGAGAAAAATTCTGAGTCAGTTTAATTATTCGACCTGTAAATTTCAAAGTGTTTGAACCAATAATTACCAAGGTGCATTTTTTGTTTTTATTATATTTAAGACTTCCATCGACGGAGCTCCGATAGCCTAATGGCTAGACCGTTGGGTTCCTAGCGCGTGGTACTGGGTTCGAGTCCCGGCCGGAAAGGAAATCTTAAATGCAAATATTTTTTTCTAATTTTATAATTCTTTTTTTTTATTTTTCCCTTTTGCGAAGTCAGTCAGTCAGTCTGACAGTCAATCAGTCAAGCACTCAGTCATTCAGTCTCAGTCAGTCAGTCCAGTCAGTCAGTCACTCAGTCAGTCAGTTAGTCCTTCAGCCAGTCAGTCAAGCAGTCAGTCATTTAGTCTCAGTCAGTCAGTCATTCAGTCAGTCAGTCAGTCAGGCAGTCAGTCAGTCAGTCAGTCGGTCAGTCCTGTGCAGTCAGTTAGTCACTAAAGCAGTCAGTCAGTCTCAGTCAGTCAGTCAGTCAGTCAGTCCAGTCCAGTCTCAGTCAGTCAGTCAGTCAGTCTCGGTCAGTCAGTCAGTCAGTCAGTCAGTCAGGCAGTCAGTCAGTCGGTCAGCCTTATTCAGTCAGTCTGTCAGTCAGTCAGTCAGTCAGCCTTATTCAGTCAGTCTGTCAGTCATCCTTATTCAGTCAGTCTGTCAGTCAGTCAGTCGGTCAGTCCTGTCCAGTCAGTTAGTCAGTCAAGCAGTCAGTCAGGTAGTCAAGCAGTCAGTCAGTCAGTGTCAGTCAGTCATTTAGTCATTCAGTCAGTCAGTGAAATAGCCAGTCAGAGCGTCAAGCAGTCAGTCAGTCAGTCTCAGTCAGTCAGTTAGTCAGTCAGTCAGTCAGTCAGTCAGTCCAGTCTCAGTCAGTCAGGCAGTTAGTCAGTCAGTCTCGGTCAGTCAGTGAGTCAGTCAGTCAGTATCAGTCAGTCAGTGAGTCAGTCTGTCAGTCAGGCAGTATCAGTCAGGCAGTAAGACTCCGCACGACAGAACTCCGATAGCCTAATGGCTAGACCGCTGGTCTTCCAAGCGAGTGGCCTGGGTTCGAGTCCCAGCCGGAGTGAATATCTTCAATGTATATATTTCTTTTCTAATTTGAAAATTCTTTTTTTTCAATTTCTTTCCTTTGCAATTATTGATTATTTATGTAGGGAAGAAAATTCTGAGTCAGTTTAATTTTTCGACACGAAGATTTCAAAGTGTTTAAATAAACAATTACCAAGGTGCATTTTTTGTTTTTATTATATTTAAAACTCCCACCGACAGAGCTCCCATAGACTAATGGCTAGAGTGTTAGGCTTCCAAGCGAGTGGCCCTGGGTTCGAGTCCCAGCCTGAACGAAAATCTTCAATGTATACTTTTAGTTTCTAATTTGAAATTTCTTCTTCTTTTTTTTTTAATTTTTCTCTTTTGCGAATATTGATTATTTATGTAGGGAGAAAAAATCTGAGTCAGTTTAATTATTCGACCTGTAAATTTCAAAGTGTTTGAATCAATAATTACCAAGGTGCATTTTTTGTTTTTATTATATTTAAGACTTCCATCGACAGAGCTCCGATAGCCTAATGGCTAGACCGTTGGGTTCCTAGCCCGTGGTACTGGGTTCGAGTCCCGGCCGGAAAGGAAATCTTAAATGCAAATATTTTTTTCTAATTTTATAATTCTTTTTTTTTTTATTTTTCCCTTTTGCGAAGTCAGTCAGTCAGTCTGACAGTCAATCAGTCAAGCACTCAGTCACTCAGTCTCAGTCAGTCAGTCCAGTCAGTCAGTCACTCAGTCAGTCAGTTAGTCCTTCAGCCAGTCAGTCATTTAGTCTCAGTCAGTCAGTCATTCAGTCAGTCAGTCAGTCAGGCAGTCAGTCAGTCAGTCAGTCGGTCAGTCAGTCAGTCGGTCAGTCCTGTGCAGTCAGTTAGTCACTAAAGCAGTCAGTCAGTCTCAGTCAGTCAGTCAGTCAGTCAGTCCAGTCTCAGTCAGTCAGTCAGTCAGTCTCGGTCAGTCAGTCAGTCAGTCATTCAGTCAGTCAGTCAGTCAGGCAGTCAGTCAGTCGGTCAGCCTTATTCAGTCAGTCTGTCAGTCAGTCAGTCAGTCAGCCTTATTCAGTCAGTCTGTCAGTCATCCTTATTCAGTCAGTCTGTCAGTCAGTCAGTCGGTCAGTCCTGTCCAGTCAGTTAGTCAGTCAAGCAGTCAGTCAGGTAGTCAAGCAGTCAGTCAGTCATTTAGTCATTCAGTCAGTCAGTGAAATAGCCAGTCAGAGAGTCAAGCAGTCAGTCAGTCAGTCTCAGTCAGTCAGTTAGTCAGTCAGTCAGTCAGTCAGTCAGTCAGTCCAGTCTCAGTTAGTCAGGCAGTTAGTCAGTCAGTCTCGGTCAGTCAGTGAGTCAGTCAGTCAGTATCTGTCAGTCAGTGAGTCAGTCTGTCAGTCAGGCAGTATCAGTCAGGCAGTAAGACTCCGCTCGACAGAACTCCGATAGCCTAATGGCTAGACCGCTGGTCTTCCAAGCGAGTGGCCTGGGTTCGAGTCCCAGCCGGAGCGAATATCTTCAATGTATATATTTCTTTTCTAATTTGAAAATTCTTTTTTTTTTCAATTTCTTTCCTTTGCAACTATTGATTATTTATGTAGGGAAGAAAATTCTGAGTCAGTTTAATTTTTCGACACAAAGATTTCAAAGTGTTTAAATAAACAATTACCAAGGTGCATTTTTTGTTTTTATTATATTTAAAACTCCCACCGACAGAGCTCCCATAGACTAATGGCTAGAGTGTTAGGCTTCCAAGCGAGTGGCCCTGGGTTCGAGTCCCAGCCTGAACGAAAATCTTCAATGTATACGTTTAGTTTCTAATTTGAAATTTCTTCTCTTTTTTTTTTAATTTTTCTCTTTTGCGAATATTGATTATTTATGTAGGGAGAAAAATTCTGAGTCAGTTTAATTATTCGACCTGTAAATTTCAAAGTGTTTGAATCAATAATTACCAAGGTGCATTTTTTGTTTTTATTATATTTAAGACTTCCATCGACAGAGCTCCGATAGCCTAATGGCTAGACCGTTGGGTTCCTAGCGCGTGGTACTGGGTTCGAGTCCCGGCCGGAAAGGAAATCTTAAATGCAAATATTTTTTTCTAATTTTATAATTCTTTTTTTTTTATTTTTCCCTTTTGCGAAGTCAGTTAGTCAGTCTGACAGTCAATCAGTCAAGCACTCAGTCACTCAGTCTCAGTCAGTCAGTCCAGTCAGTCAGTCACTCAGTCAGTCAGTTAGTCCTTCAGCCAGGCAGTCAAGCAGTCAGTCATTTAGTCTCAGTCAGTCAGTCATTCAGTCAGTTAGGCAGTCAGTCAGTCATTCAGTCCTGTGCAGTCAGTTAGTCACTAAAGCAGTCAGTCAGTCTCAGTCAGTCAGTCAGTCAGTCCAGTCCAGTCTCAGTCAGTCAGTCAGTCAGTCTCGGTCAGTCAGTCAGTCAGTCATTCAGTCAGTCAGTCAGTCAGGCAGTCAGTCAGTCGGTCAGCCTTATTCAGTCAGTCTGTCAGTCAGTCAGTCAGTCAGCCTTATTCAGTCAGTCTGTCAGTCAGTCAGTCGGTCAGTCCTGTCCAGTCAGTTAGTCAGTCAAGCAGTCAGTCAGGTAGTCAAGCAGTCAGTCAGTCAGTGTCAGTCAGTCATTTAGTCATTCAGTCAGTCAGTGGTATAGCCAGTCAGAGAGTCAAGCAGTCAGTCAGTCAGTCTCAGTCAGTCAGTTAGTCAGTCAGTCAGTCAGTCAGTCAGTCAGTCCAGTCTCAGTCAGTCAGGCAGTTAGTCAGTCAGTCTCGGTCAGTCAGTGAGTCAGCCAGTCAGTATCAGTCAGTCAGTGAGTCAGTCTGTCAGTCAGGCAGTATCAGTCAGGCAGTAAGACTCCGCTCGACAGAACTCCGATAGCCTAATGGCTAGACCGCTGGTCTTCCAAGCGAGTGGCCTGGGTTCGAGTCCCAGCCGGAGCGAATATCTTCAATGTATATAT
Organism: Uloborus diversus; assembly: GCF_026930045.1. Taxonomy (NCBI): domain Eukaryota; kingdom Metazoa; phylum Arthropoda; class Arachnida; order Araneae; family Uloboridae; genus Uloborus; species Uloborus diversus. Next base: position 173,111 of record NW_026558110.1, on the reverse strand, counting down.
TTCTTTTCTAATTTGAAAATTCTTTTTTTTTTCAATTTCTTTCCTTTGCAATTATTGATTATTTATGTAGGGAAGAAAATTCTGAGTCAGTTTAATTTTTCGACACGAAGATTTCAAAGTGTTTAAATAAACAATTACCAAGGTGCATTTTTTGTTTTTATTATATTTAAAACTCCCACCGACAGAGCTCCCATAGACTAATGGCTAGAGTGTTAGGCTTCCAAGCGAGTGGCCCTGGGTTCGAGTCCCAGCCTGAACGAAAATCTTCAATGTATACTTTTAGTTTCTAATTTGAAATTTCTTCTTCTTTTTTTTTTAATTTTTCTCTTTTGCGAATATTGATTATTTATGTAGGGAGAAAAATTCTGAGTCAGTTTAATTATTCGACCTGTAAATTTCAAAGTGTTTGAATCAATAATTACCAAGGTGCATTTTTTGTTTTTATTATATTTAAGACTTCCATCGACAGAGCTCCGATAGCCTAATGGCTAGACCGTTGGGTTCCTAGCGCGTGGTACTGGGTTCGAGTCCCGGCCGGAAAGGAAATCTTAAATGCAAATATTTTTTTCTAATTTTATAATTCTTTTTTTTTTTATTTTTCCCTTTTGCGAAGTCAGTCAGTCAGTCTGACAGTCAATCAGTCAAGCACTCAGTCACTCAGTCTCAGTCAGTCAGTCCAGTCAGTCAGTCACTCAGTCAGTCAGTTAGTCCTTCAGCCAGTCAGTCATTTAGTCTCAGTCAGTCAGTCATTCAGTCAGTCAGTCAGTCAGGCAGTCAGTCAGTCAGTCAGTCGGTCAGTCAGTCAGTCGGTCAGTCCTGTGCAGTCAGTTAGTCACTAAAGCAGTCAGTCAGTCTCAGTCAGTCAGTCAGTCAGTCAGTCCAGTCTCAGTCAGTCAGTCAGTCAGTCTCGGTCAGTCAGTCAGTCAGTCATTCAGTCAGTCAGTCAGTCAGGCAGTCAGTCAGTCGGTCAGCCTTATTCAGTCAGTCTGTCAGTCAGTCAGTCAGTCAGCCTTATTCAGTCAGTCTGTCAGTCATCCTTATTCAGTCAGTCTGTCAGTCAGTCAGTCGGTCAGTCCTGTCCAGTCAGTTAGTCAGTCAAGCAGTCAGTCAGGTAGTCAAGCAGTCAGTCAGTCATTTAGTCATTCAGTCAGTCAGTGAAATAGCCAGTCAGAGAGTCAAGCAGTCAGTCAGTCAGTCTCAGTCAGTCAGTTAGTCAGTCAGTCAGTCAGTCAGTCAGTCAGTCCAGTCTCAGTTAGTCAGGCAGTTAGTCAGTCAGTCTCGGTCAGTCAGTGAGTCAGTCAGTCAGTATCTGTCAGTCAGTGAGTCAGTCTGTCAGTCAGGCAGTATCAGTCAGGCAGTAAGACTCCGCTCGACAGAACTCCGATAGCCTAATGGCTAGACCGCTGGTCTTCCAAGCGAGTGGCCTGGGTTCGAGTCCCAGCCGGAGCGAATATCTTCAATGTATATATTTCTTTTCTAATTTGAAAATTCTTTTTTTTTTCAATTTCTTTCCTTTGCAACTATTGATTATTTATGTAGGGAAGAAAATTCTGAGTCAGTTTAATTTTTCGACACAAAGATTTCAAAGTGTTTAAATAAACAATTACCAAGGTGCATTTTTTGTTTTTATTATATTTAAAACTCCCACCGACAGAGCTCCCATAGACTAATGGCTAGAGTGTTAGGCTTCCAAGCGAGTGGCCCTGGGTTCGAGTCCCAGCCTGAACGAAAATCTTCAATGTATACGTTTAGTTTCTAATTTGAAATTTCTTCTCTTTTTTTTTTTAATTTTTCTCTTTTGCGAATATTGATTATTTATGTAGGGAGAAAAATTCTGAGTCAGTTTAATTATTCGACCTGTAAATTTCAAAGTGTTTGAATCAATAATTACCAAGGTGCATTTTTTGTTTTTATTATATTTAAGACTTCCATCGACAGAGCTCCGATAGCCTAATGGCTAGACCGTTGGGTTCCTAGCGCGTGGTACTGGGTTCGAGTCCCGGCCGGAAAGGAAATCTTAAATGCAAATATTTTTTTCTAATTTTATAATTCTTTTTTTTTTTTATTTTTCCCTTTTGCGAAGTCAGTCAGTCAGTCTGACAGTCAATCAGTCAAGCACTCAGTCACTCAGTCTCAGTCAGTCAGTCCAGTCAGTCAGTCACTCAGTCAGTCAGTTAGTCCTTCAGCCAGGCAGTCAAGCAGTCAGTCATTTAGTCTCAGTCAGTCAGTCATTCAGTCAGTTAGGCAGTCAGTCAGTCATTCAGTCCTGTGCAGTCAGTTAGTCACTAAAGCAGTCAGTCAGTCTCAGTCAGTCAGTCAGTCAGTCCAGTCCAGTCTCAGTCAGTCAGTCAGTCAGTCTCGGTCAGTCAGTCAGTCAGTCATTCAGTCAGTCAGTCAGTCAGGCAGTCAGTCAGTCGGTCAGCCTTATTCAGTCAGTCTGTCAGTCAGTCAGTCAGTCAGCCTTATTCAGTCAGTCTGTCAGTCAGTCAGTCGGTCAGTCCTGTCCAGTCAGTTAGTCAGTCAAGCAGTCAGTCAGGTAGTCAAGCAGTCAGTCAGTCAGTGTCAGTCAGTCATTTAGTCATTCAGTCAGTCAGTGGTATAGCCAGTCAGAGAGTCAAGCAGTCAGTCAGTCAGTCTCAGTCAGTCAGTTAGTCAGTCAGTCAGTCAGTCAGTCAGTCAGTCCAGTCTCAGTCAGTCAGGCAGTTAGTCAGTCAGTCTCGGTCAGTCAGTGAGTCAGCCAGTCAGTATCAGTCAGTCAGTGAGTCAGTCTGTCAGTCAGGCAGTATCAGTCAGGCAGTAAGACTCCGCTCGACAGAACTCCGATAGCCTAATGGCTAGACCGCTGGTCTTCCAAGCGAGTGGCCTGGGTTCGAGTCCCAGCCGGAGCGAATATCTTCAATGTATATATTTCTTTTCTAATTTGAAAATTCTTTTTTTTTTCAATTTCTTTCCTTTGCAATTATTGATTATTTATGTAGGGAAGAAAATTCTGAGTCAGTTTAATTTTTCGACACGAAGATTTCAAAGTGTTTAAATAAACAATTACCAAGGTGCATTTTTTGTTTTTATTATATTTAAAACTCCCACCGACAGAGCTCCCATAGACTAATGGCTAGAGTGTTAGGCTTCCAAGCGAGTGGCCCTGGGTTCGAGTCCCAGCCTGAACGAAAATCTTCAATGTATACTTTTAGTTTCTAATTTGAAATTTCTTCTTCTTTTTTTTTTAATTTTTCTCTTTTGCGAATATTGATTATTTATGTAGGGAGAAAAATTCTGAGTCAGTTTAATTATTCGACCTGTAAATTTCAAAGTGTTTGAATCAATAATTACCAAGGTGCATTTTTTGTTTTTATTATATTTAAGACTTCCATCGACAGAGCTCCGATAGCCTAATGGCTAGACCGTTGGGTTCCTAGCGCGTGGTACTGGGTTCGAGTCCCGGCCGGAAAGAAAATCTTAAATGCAAATATTTTTTTCTAATTTTATAATTCTTTTTTTTTTATTTTTCCCTTTTGCGAAGTCAGTCAGTCAGTCTGACAGTCAATCAGTCAAGCACTCAGTCATTCAGTCTCTGTCAGTCAGTTCAGTCAGTCAGTCACTCAGTCAGTCAGTTAGTCCTTCAGCCAGTCAGTCATTTAGTCTCAGTCAGTCAGTCATTCAGTCAGTCAGTCAGTCAGGCAGTCAGTCAGTCGGTCAGTCCTGTGCAGTCAGTTAGTCACTAAAGCAGTCAGTCAGTCTCAGTCAGTCAGTCAGTCAGTCAGTCCAGTCCAGTCTCAGTCAGTCAGTCAGTCAGTCTCGGTCAGTCAGTCAGTCAGTCATTCAGTCAGTCAGTCAGTCAGGCAGTCAGTCAGTCGGTCAGCCTTATTCAGTCAGTCGGTCAGCCTTATTCAGTCAGTCTGTCAGTCAGTCAGTCAGTCAGCCTTATTCAGTCAGTCTGTCAGTCAGTCAGTCGGTCAGTCCTGTCCAGTCAGTTAGTCAGTCAAGCAGTCAGTCAGGTAGTCAAGCAGTCAGTCAGTCAGTCTCAGGTAGTCAGTTAGTCAGTCAGTCAGTCAGTCAGTCAGTCAGTCCAGTCTCAGTCAGTCAGGCAGTTAGTCAGTCAGTCTCGGTCAGTCAGTGAGTCAGTCAGTCAGTATCAGTCAGTCTGTCAGTCAGGCAGTATCAGTCAGGCAGTAAGACTCCGCTCGACAGAACTCCGATAGCCTAATGGCTAGACCGCTGGTCTTCCAAGCGAGTGGCCTGGGTTCGAGTCCCAGCCGGAGCGAATATCTTCAATGTATGTATTTCTTTTCTAATTTGAAAATTATTTTTTTTTCAATTTCTTTCCTTTGCAACTATTGATTATTTATGTAGGGAAGAAAATTCTGAGTCAGTTTAATTTTTCGACACGAAGATTTCAAAGTGTTTAAATAAACAATTACCAAGGTGCATTTTTTGTTTTTATTATATTTAAAACTCCCACCGACAGAGCTCCCATAGACTAATGGCTAGAGTGTTAGGCTTCCAAGCGAGTGGCCCTGGGTTCGAGTCCCAGCCTGAACGAAAATCTTCAATGTATACTTTTAGTTTCTAATTTGAAATTTCTTCTTCTTTTTTTTTTTTAATTTTTCTCTTTTGCGAATATTGATTATTTATGTAGGGAGAAAAATTCTGAGTCAGTTTAATTATTCGAGCTGTAAATTTCAAAGTGTTTGAATCAATAATTACCAAGGTGCATTTTTTGTTTTTATTATATTTAAGACTTCCATCGACAGAGCTCCGATAGCCTAATGGCTAGACCGTTGGGTTCCTAGCGCGTGGTACTGGGTTCGAATCGCAGCCGGAAAGAAAATCTTCAATGCATATTTTTTTTTCTAATTTGATAATTCTTTTTTTTTTATTTTTCCCTTTTGCGAAGTCAGTCCAACAGTCAATCAGTCAGTATCGGTCAGTCAGTCAGTCTGTCAGTCGGTCAGTCCAGTCCAGTCAGTCAGTCAAGCAGTCAGTCAGTTAGTCCTTCAGCCAGTCAGTCAAGCAGTCAGTCATTTAGTCTCAGTCAGTCAGTCATTCAGTCAGTCAGTCAGTCAGGCAGTCAGTCAGTCAGTCAGTCGGTCAGTCCTGTGCAGTCAGTTAGTCACGAAAGCAGTCAGTCAGTCTCAGTCAGTCAGTCAGTCAGTCAGTCCAGTCCAGTCTCAGTCAGTCAGTCAGTCAGTCTCGGTTAGTCAGTCAGTCAGTCATTCAGTCAGTCAGTCAGTCAGGCAGTCAGTCAGTCGGTCAGCCTTATTCAGTCAGTCGGTCAGCCTTATTCAGTCAGTCGGTCAGCCTTATTCAGTCAGTCTGTCAGTCAGTCAGTCAGTCAGCCTTATTCAGTCAGTCTGTCAGTCAGTCAGTCGGTCAGTCCTGTCCAGTCAGTTAGTCAGTCAAGCAGTCAGTCAGGTAGTCAAGCAGTCAGTCAGTCAGTGTCAGTCAGTCATTTAGTCATTCAGTCAGTCAGTGAAATAGCCAGTCAGAGAGTCAAGCAGTCAGTCAGTCAGTCTCAGTCAGTCAGTTAGTCAGTCAGTCAGTCAGTCAGTCAGTCAGTCCAGTCTCAGTCAGTCAGGCAGTTAGTCAGTCAGTCTCTTTCAGTCAGTGTGTCAGTCAGTCAGTATCAGTCAGTCTGTCAGTCAGGCAGTATCAGTCAGGCAGTAAGACTCCGCTCGACAGAACTCCGATAGCCTAATGGCTAGACCGCTGGTCTTCCAAGCGAGTGGCCTGGGTTCGAGTCCCAGCCGGAGCGAATATCTTCAATGTATATATTTCTTTTCTAATTTGAAAATTCTTTTTTTTTTCAATTTCTTTCCTTTGCAACTATTGATTATTTATGTAGGGAAGAAAATTCTGAGTCAGTTTAATTTTTCGACACGAAGATTTCAAAGTGTTTAAATAAACAATTACCAAGGTGCATTTTTTGTTTTTATTATATTTAAAACTCCCACCGACAGAGCTCCCATAGACTAATGGCTAGAGTGTTAGGCTTCCAAGCGAGTGGCCCTGGGTTCGAATCCCAGCCTGAACGAAAATCTTCAATGTATACTTTTAGTTTCTAATTTGAAATTTCGTCTTCTTTTTTTTTTAATTTTTCTCTTTTGCGAATATTGATTATTTATGTAGGGAGAAAAATTCTGAGTCAGTTTAATTATTCGACCTGTAAATTTCAAAGTGTTTGAATCAATAATTACCAAGGTGCATTTTTTGTTTTTATTATATTTAAGACTTCCATCGACAGAGCTCCGATAGCCTAATGGCTAGACCGTTGGGTTCCTAGCGCGTGGTACTGGGTTCGAGTCCCGGCCGGAAAGGAAATCTTAAATGCAAATATTTTTTTCTAATTTTATAATTCTTTTTTTTTATTTTTCCCTTTTGCGAAGTCAGTCAGTCAGTCTGACAGTCAATCAGTCAAGCACTCAGTCATTCAGTCTCAGTCAGTCAGTCCAGTCAGTCAGTCACTCAGTCAGTCAGTTAGTCCTTCAGCCAGTCAGTCAAGCAGTCAGTCATTTAGTCTCAGTCAGTCAGTCATTCAGTCAGTCAGTCAGTCAGGCAGTCAGTCAGTCAGTCAGTCGGTCAGTCCTGTGCAGTCAGTTAGTCACTAAAGCAGTCAGTCAGTCTCAGTCAGTCAGTCAGTCAGTCAGTCCGTCCAGTCCTGTCTCAGTCAGTCAGTCAGTCAGTCTCGGTCAGTCAGTCAGTCAGTCATTCAAACAGTCAGTCAGTCAGTCAGTCTCGGTCAGTCAGTCAGTCAGTCATTCAAACAGTCAGTCAGTCAGGCAGTCAGTCGGTCAGCCTTATTCAGTCAGTCTGTCAGTCAGTCAGTCAGTCAGCCTTATTCAGTCAGTCTGTCAGTCATCCTTATTCAGTCAGTCTGTCAGTCAGTCAGTCGGTCAGTCCTGTCCAGTCAGTTAGTCAGTCAAGCAGTCAGTCAGGTAGTCAAGCAGTCAGTCAGTCAGTGTCAGTCAGTCATTTAGTCATTCAGTCAGTCAGTGAAATAGCCAGTCAGAGAGTCAAGCAGTCAGTCAGTCAGTCTGAGTCAGTCAGTTAGTCAGTCAGTCAGTCAGTCAGTCAGTCAGTCCAGTCTCAGTTAGTCAGGCAGTTAGTCAGTCAGTCTCGGTCAGTCAGTGAGTCAGTCAGTCAGTATCTGTCAGTCAGTGAGTCAGTCTGTCAGTCAGGCAGTATCAGTCAGGCAGTAAGACTCCGCTCGACAGAACTCCGATAGCCTAATGGCTAGACCGCTGGTCTTCCAAGCGAGTGGCCTGGGTTCGAGTCCCAGCCGGAGCGAATATCTTCAATGTATATATTTCTTTTCTAATTTGAAAATTCTTTTTTTTTCAATTTCTTTCCTTTGCAATTATTGATTATTTACGTAGGGAAGAAAATTCTGAGTCAGTTTAATTTTTCGACACGAAGATTTCAAAGTGTTTAAATAAACAATTACCAAGGTGCATTTTTTGTTTTTATTATATTTAAAACTCCCACCGACAGAGCTCCCATAGACTAATGGCTAGAGTGTTAGGCTTCCAAGCGAGTGGCCCTGGGTTCGAGTCCCAGCCTGAACGAAAATCTTCAATGTATACGTTTAGTTTCTAATTTGAAATTTCTTCTTCTTTTTTTTTTAATTTTTCTCTTTTGCGAATATTGATTATTTATGTAGGGAGAAAAATTCTGAGTCAGTTTAATTATTCGACCTGTAAATTTCAAAGTGTTTGAATCAATAATTACCAAGGTGCATTTTTTGTTTTTATTATATTTAAGACTTCCATCGACAGAGCTCCGATAGCCTAATGGCTAGACCGTTGGGTTCCTAGCGCGTGGTACTGGGTTCGAGTCCCGGCCGGAAAGGAAATCTTAAATGCAAATATTTTTTTCTAATTTTATAATTCTTTTTTTTTTTATTTTTCCCTTTTGCGAAGTCAGTCAGTCAGTCTGACAGTCAATCAGTCAAGCACTCAGTCACTCAGTCTCAGTCAGTCAGTCCAGTCAGTCAGTCACTCAGTCAGTCAGTTAGTCCTTCAGCCAGGCAGTCAAGCAGTCAGTCATTTAGTCTCAGTCAGTCAGTCATTCAGTCAGTCAGTCAGTCAGGCAGTCAGTCAGTCAGTCAGTCCTGTGCAGTCAGTTAGTCACTAAAGCAGTCAGTCAGTCTCAGTCAGTCAGTCAGTCAGTCCAGTCCAGTCTCAGTCAGTCAGTCAGTCAGTCTCGGTCAGTCAGTCAGTCAGTCATTCAGTCAGTCAGTCAGTCAGGCAGTCAGTCAGTCAGTCAGCCTTATTCAGTCAGTCTGTCAGTCAGTCAGTCGGTCAGTCCTGTCCAGTCAGTTAGTCAGTCAAGCAGTCAGTCAGGTAGTCAAGCAGTCAGTCAGTCAGTGTCAGTCAGTCATTTAGTCATTCAGTCAGTCAGTGAAATAGCCAGTCAGAGAGTCAAGCAGTCAGTCAGTCAGTCTCAGTCAGTCAGTTAGTCAGTCAGTCAGTCAGTCAGTCAGTCAGTCCAGTCTCAGTCAGTCAGGCAGTTAGTCAGTCAGTCTCGGTCAGTCAGTGAGTCAGTCAGTCAGTATCAGTCAGTCAGTGAGTCAGTCTGTCAGTCAGGCAGTATCAGTCAGGCAGTAAGACTCCGCTCGACAGAACTCCGATAGCCTAATGGCTAGACCGCTGGTCTTCCAAGCGAGTGGCCTGGGTTCGAGTCCCAGCCGGAGCGAATATCTTCAATGTATATATTTCTTTTCTAATTTGAAAATTCTTTTTTTTTTTCAATTTCTTTCCTTTGCAATTATTGATTATTTATGTAGGGAAGAAAATTCTGAGTCAGTTTAATTTTTCGACACGAAGATTTCAAAGTGTTTAAATAAACAATTACCAAGGTGCATTTTTTGTTTTTATTATATTTAAAACTCCCACCGACAGAGCTCCCATAGACTAATGGCTAGAGTGTTAGGCTTCCAAGCGAGTGGCCCTGGGTTCGAGTCCCAGCCTGAACGAAAATCTTCAATGTATACTTTTAGTTTCTAATTTGAAATTCCTTCTTCTTTTTTTTTTAATTTTTCTCTTTTGCGGATATTGATTATTTATGTAGGGAGAAAAATTCTGAGTCAGTTTAATTATTCGACCTGTAAATTTCAAAGTGTTTGAATCAATAATTACCAAGGTGCATTTTTTGTTTTTATTATATTTAAGACTTCCATCGACAGAGCTCCGATAGCCTAATGGCTAGACCGTTGGGTTCCTAGCGCGTGGTACTGGGTTCGAGTCCCGGCCGGAAAGGAAATCTTAAATGCAAATATTTTTTTCTAATTTTATAATTCTTTTTTTTTATTTTTCCCTTTTTCGAAGTCAGTCAGTCAGTCTGACAGTCAATCAGTCAAGCACTCAGTCATTCAGTCTCAGTCAGTCAGTCCAGTCAGTCAGTCACTCAGTCAGTCAGTTAGTCATTCAGCCAGTCAGTCAAGCAGTCAGTCATTTAGTCTCAGTCAGTCAGTCATTCAGTCAGTCAGTCAGTCAGGCAGTCAGTCAGTCAGTCAGTCGGTCAGTCCTGTGCAGTCAGTTAGTCACTAAAGCAGTCAGTCAGTCTCAGTCAGTCAGTCAGTCAGTCAGTCAGTCCAGTCCAGTCTCAGTCAGTCAGTCTCGGTCAGTCAGTCAGTCAGTCATTCAGTCAGTCAGTCAGTCAGGCAGTCAGTCAGTCGGTCAGCCTTATTCAGTCAGTCTGTCAGTCAGTCAGTCAGTCAGCCTTATTCAGTCAGTCTGTCAGTCATCCTTATTCAGTCAGTCTGTCAGTCAGTCAGTCGGTCAGTCCTGTCCAGTCAGTTAGTCAGTCAAGCAGTCAGTCAGGTAGTCAAGCAGTCAGTCAGTCAGTGTCAGTCAGTCATTTAGTCATTCAGTCAGTCAGTGAAATAGCCAGTCAGAGAGTCAAGCAGTCAGTCAGTCAGTCTCAGTCAGTCAGTTAGTCAGTCAGTCAGTCAGTCAGTCAGTCAGTCCAGTCTCAGTCAGTCAGGCAGTTAGTCAGTCAGTCTCGGTCAGTCAGTGAGTCAGTCAGTCAGTATCAGTCAGTCAGTGAGTCAGTCAGTCAGTCAGGCAGTATCAGTCAGGCAGTAAGACTCCGCTCGACAGAACTCCGATAGCCTAATGGCTAGACCGCTGGTCTTCCAAGCGAGTGGCCTGGGTTCGAGTCCCAGCCGGAGCGAATATCTTCAATGTATATATTTCTTTTCTAATTTGAAAATTCTTTTTTTTTTTCAATTTCTTTCCTTTGCAACTATTGATTATTTATGTAGGGAAGAAAATTCTGAGTCAGTTTAATTTTTCGACACGAAGATTTCAAAGTGTTTAAATAAACAATTACCAAGGTGCATTTTTTGTTTTTATTATATTTAAAACTCCCACCGACAGAGCTCCCATAGACTAATGGCTAGAGTGTTAGGCTTCCAAGCGAGTGGCCCTGGGTTCGAGTCCCAGCCTGAACGAAAATCTTCAATGTATACTTTTAGTTTCTAATTTGAAATTTCTTCTTCTTTTTTTTTTAAATTTTTCTCTTTTGCGAATATTGATTATTTATGTAGGGAGAAAAATTCTGAGTCAGTTTAATTATTCGACCTGTAAATTTCAAAGTGTTTGAATCAATAATTACCAAGGTGCATTTTTTGTTTATATTATATTTAAGACTTCCATCGACAGAGCTCCGATAGCCTAATGGCTAGACCGTTGGGTTCCTAGCGCGTGGTACTGGGTTCGAGTCCCGGCCGGAAAGGAAATCTTAAATGCAAATATTTTTTTCTAATTTTATAATTCTTTTTTTTTTTTATTTTTCCCTTTTGCGAAGTCAGTCAGTCAGTCTGACAGTCAATCAGTCAAGCACTCAGTCACTCAGTCTCAGTCAGTCAGTCCAGTCAGTCAGTCACTCAGTCAGTCAGTTAGTCCTTCAGCCAGGCAGTCAAGCAGTCAGTCATTTAGTCTCAGTCAGTCAGTCATTCAGTCAGTCAGTCAGTCAGGCAGTCAGTCAGTCAGTCAGTCGGTCAGTCCTGTGCAGTCAGTTAGTCACTAAAGCAGTCAGTCAGTCTCAGTCAGTCAGTCAGTCAGTCCAGTCCAGTCTCAGTCAGTCAGTCAGTCAGTCTCGGTCAGTCAGTCAGTCAGTCATTCAGTCAGTCAGTCAGTCAGGCAGTCAGTCAGTCGGTCAGCCTTATTCAGTCAGTCGGTCAGCCTTATTCAGTCAGTCTGTCAGTCAGTCAGTCAGTCAGCCTTATTCAGTCAGTCTGTCAGTCAGTCAGTCGGTCAGTCCTGTCCAGTCAGTTAGTCAGTCAAGCAGTCAGTCAGGTAGTCAAGCAGTCAGTCAGTCAGTGTCAGTCAGTCATTTAGTCATTCAGTCAGTCAGTGAAATAGCCAGTCAGAGAGTCAAGCAGTCAGTCAGTCAGTCTCAGTCAGTCAGTTAGTCAGTCAGTCAGTCAGTCAGTCAGTCAGTCCAGTCTCAGTCAGTCAGGCAGTTAGTCAGTCTGTCAGTATCAGTCAGTCAGTGAGTCAGTCTGTCAGTCAGGCAGTATCAGTCAGGCAGTAAGACTCCGCTCGACAGAACTCCGATAGCCTAATGGCTAGACCGCTGGTCTTCCAAGCGAGTGGCCTGGGTTCGAGTCCCAGCCGGAGCGAATATCTTCAATGTATATATTTCTTTTCTAATTTGAAAATTCTTTTTTTTTTTCAATTTCTTTCCTTTGCAATTATTGATTATTTATGTAGGGAAGAAAATTCTAAGTCAGTTTAATTTTTCGACACGAAGATTTCAAAGTGTTTAAATAAACAATTACCAAGGTGCATTTTTTGTTTTTATTATATTTAAAACTCCCACCGACAGAGCTCCCATAGACTAATGGCTAGAGTGTTAGGCTTCCAAGCGAGTGGCCCTGGGTTCGAGTCCCAGCCTGAACGAAAATCTTCAATGTATACTTTTAGTTTCTAATTTGAAATTTCTTCTTCTTTTTTTTTAATTTTTCTCTTTTGCGAATATTGATTATTTATGTAGGGAGAAAAATTCTGAGTCAGTTTAATTATTCGACCTGTAAATTTCAAAGTGTTTGAATCAATAATTACCAAGGTGCATTTTTTGTTTTTATTATATTTAAGACTTCCATCGACAGAGCTCCGATAGCCTAATGGCTAGACCGTTGGGTTCCTAGCGCGTGGTACTGGGTTCGTGTCCCGGCCGGAAAGGAAATCTTAAATGCAAATATTTTTTTCTAATTTTATAATTCTTTTTTTTTTATTTTTCCCTTTTGCGAAGTCAGTCAGTCAGTCTGACAGTCAATCAGTCAAGCACTCAGTCATTCAGTCTCAGTCAGTCAGTCCAGTCAGTCAGTCACTCAGTCAGTCAGTTAGTCCTTCAGCCTGTCAGTCAAGCAGTCAGTCATTTAGTCTCAGTCAGTCAGTCATTCAGTCAGTCAGTCAGTCAGGCAGTCAGTCAGTCAGTCGGTCAGTCCTGTGCAGTCAGTTAGTCACTAAAGCAGTCAGTCAGTCTCAGTCAGTCAGTCAGTCAGTCAGTCCAGTCCAGTCTCAGTCAGTCAGTCAGTCAGTCTCGGTCAGTCAGTCAGTCAGTCATTCAGTCATTCAGTCAGTCAGGCAGTCAGTCAGTCGGTCAGCCTTATTCAGTCAGTCTGTCAGTCAGTCAGTCAGTCAGCCTTATTCAGTCAGTCTGTCAGTCATCCTTATTCAGTCAGTCTGTCAGTCAGTCAGTCGGTCAGTCCTGTCCAGTCAGTTAGTCAGTCAAGCAGTCAGTCAGGTAGTCAAGCAGTCAGTCAGTCAGTGTCAGTCAGTCATTTAGTCATTCAGTCAGTCAGTGAAATAGCCAGTCAGAGAGTCACGCAGTCAGTCAGTCAGTCTCAGTCAGTCAGTTAGTCAGTCAGTCAGTCAGTCAGTCAGTCAGTCCAGTCTCAGTCAGTCAGGCAGTTAGTCAGTCAGTCTCGGTCAGTCAGTGAGTCAGTCAGTCAGTATCAGTCAGTCAGTGAGTCAGTCTGTCAGTCAGGCAGTATCAGTCAGGCAGTAAGACTCCGCTCGACAGAACTCCGATAGCCTAATGGCTAGACCGCTGGTCTTCCAAGCGAGTGGCCTGGGTTCGAGTCCCAGCCGGAGCGAATATCTTCAATGTATATATTTCTTTTCTAATTTGAAAATTCTTTTTTTTTCAATTTCTTTCCTTTGCAATTATTGATTATTTATGTAGGGAAGAAAATTCTGAGTCAGTTTAATTTTTCGACACAAAGATTTCAAAGTGTTTAAATAAACAATTACCAAGGTGCATTTTTTGTTTTTATTATATTTAAAACTCCCACCGACAGAGCTCCCATAGACTAATGGCTAGAGTGTTAGGCTTCCAAGCGAGTGGCCCTGGGTTCGAGTCCCAGCCTGAACGAAAATCTTCAATGTATACTTTTAGTTTCTAATTTGAAATTTCTTCTTCTTTTTTTTTTAATTTTTCTCTTTTGCGAATATTGATTATTTATGTAGGGAGAAAAATTCTGAGTCAGTTTAATTATTCGACCTGTAAATTTCAAAGTGTTTGAATCAATAATTACCAAGGTGCATTTTTTTGTTTTTATTACATTTAAGACTTCCATCGACAGAGCTCCGATAGCCTAATGGCTAGACCGTTGGGTTCCTAGCACGTGGTACTGGGTTCGAGTCCCGGCCGGAAAGGAAATCTTAAATGCAAATATTTTTTTCTAATTTTATAATTCTTTTTTTTTATTTTTCCCTTTTGCGAAGTCAGTCAGTCAGTCTGACAGTCAATCAGTCAAGCACTCAGTCATTCAGTCTCAGTCAGTCAGTCCAGTCAGTCAGTCACTCAGTCAGTCAGTTAGTCCTTCAGCCAGTCAGTCAAGCAGTCAGTCATTTAGTCTCAGTCAGTCAGTCAGGCAGTCAGTCAGTCAGTCAGTCGGTCAGTCCTGTGCAGTCAGTTAGTCACTAAAGCAGTCAGTCAGTCTCAGTCAGTCAGTCAGTCAGTCAGTCCAGTCCAGTCTCAGTCAGTCAGTCAGTCTCGGTCAGTCAGTCAGTCAGTCATTCAGTCAGTCAGTCAGTCAGGCAGTCAGTCAGTCTTTCAGCCTTATTCAGTCAGTCTGTCAGTCAGTCAGTCAGTCAGCCTTATTCAGTCAGTCTGTCAGTCATCCTTATTCAGTCAGTCTGTCAGTCAGTCAGTCGGTCAGTCCTGTCCAGTCAGTTAGTCAGTCAAGCAGTCAGTCAGGTAGTCAAGCAGTCAGTCAGTCAGTGTCAGTCAGTCATTTAGTCATTCAGTCAGTCAGTGAAATAGCCAGTCAGAGAGTCAAGCAGTCAGTCAGTCAGTCTCAGTCAGTCAGTTAGTCAGTCAGTCAGTCAGTCAGTCAGTCAGTCCAGTCTCAGTCAGTCAGGCAGTTAGTCAGTCAGTCTCGGTCAGTCAGTGAGTCAGTCAGTCAGTATCAGTCAGTCAGTGAGTCAGTCTGTCAGTCAGGCAGTATCAGTCAGGCAGTAAGACTCCGCTCGACAGAACTCCGATAGCCTAATGGCTAGACCGCTGGTCTTCCAAGCGAGTGGCCTGGGTTCGAGTCCCAGCCGGAGCGAATATCTTCAATGTATATATTTCTTTTCTAATTTGAAAATTCTTTTTTTTTCAATTTCTTTCCTTTGCAATTATTGATTATTTATGTAGGGAAGAAAATTCTGAGTCAGTTTAATTTTTCGACACGAAGATTTCAAAGTGTTTAAATAAACAATTACCAAGGTGCATTTTTTGTTTTTATTATATTTAAAACTCCCACCGACAGAGCTCCCATAGACTAATGGCTAGAGTGTTAGGCTTCCAAGCGAGTGGCCCTGGGTTCGAGTCCCAGCCTGAACGAAAATCTTCAATGTATACTTTTAGTTTCTAATTTGAAATTTCTTCTTCTTTTTTTTTTAATTTTTCTCTTTTGCGAATATTGATTATTTATGTAGGGAGAAAAATTCTGAGTCAGTTTAATTATTCGACCTGTAAATTTCAAAGTGTTTGAATCAATAATTACCAAGGTGCATTTTTTTGTTTTTATTATATTTAAGACTTCCATCGACAGAGCTCCGATAGCCTAATGGCTAGACCGTTGGGTTCCTAGCACGTGGTACTGGGTTCGAGTCCCGGCCGGAAAGGAAATCTTAAATGCAAATATTTTTTTCTAATTTTATAATTCTTTTTTTTTTATTTTTCCCTTTTGCGAAGTCAGTCAGTCAGTCTGACAGTCAATCAGTCAAGCACTCAGTCATTCAGTCTCAGTCAGTCAGTCCAGTCACTCAGTCAGTCAGTTAGTCCTTCAGCCAGTCCGTCAAGCAGTCAGTCATTTAGTCTCAGTCAGTCAGTCAGGCAGTCAGTCAGTCAGTCAGTCGGTCAGTCCTGTGCAGTCAGTTAGTCACTAAAGCAGTCAGTCAGTCTCAGTCAGTCAGTCAGTCAGTCAGTCCAGTCCATTCTCAGTCAGTCAGTCAGTCTCGGTCAGTCAGTCAGTCAGTCATTCAGTCAGTCAGTCAGTCAGGCAGTCAGTCAGTCGGTCAGCCTTATTCAGTCAGTCTGTCAGTCAGTCAGTCAGTCAGCCTTATTCAGTCAGTCTGTCAGTCATCCTTATTCAGTCAGTCTGTCAGTCAGTCAGTCGGTCTGTCCTGTCCAGTCAGTTAGTCAGTCAAGCAGTCAGTCAGGTAGTCAAGCAGTCAGTCAGGTAGTCAAGCAGTCAGTCAGTCAGCGTCAGTCAGTCATTTAGTCATTCAGTCAGTCAGTGAAATAGCCAGTCAGAGAGTCAAGCAGTCAGTCAGTCAGTCTCAGTCAGTCAGTTAGTCAGTCAGTCAGTCAGTCAGTCAGTCAGTCCAGTCTCAGTCAGTCAGGCAGTTAGTCAGTCAGTCTCGGTCAGTCAGTGAGTCAGTCAGTCAGTATCAGTCAGTCAGTGAGTCAGTCTGTCAGTCAGGCAGTATCAGTCAGGCAGTAAGACTCCGCTCGACAGAACTCCGATAGCCTAATGGCTAGAACGCTGGTCTTCCAAGCGAGTGGCCTGGGTTCGAGTCCCAGCCGGAGCGAATATCTTCAATGTATATATTTCTTTTCTAATTTGAAAATTCTTTTTTTTTTCAATTTCTTTCCTTTGCAATTATTGATTATTTATGTAGGGAAGAAAATTCTGAGTCAGTTTAATTTTTCAACACGAAGATTTCAAAGTGTTTAAATAAACAATTACCAAGGTGCATTTTTTGTTTTTTTTATATTTAAAACTCCCACCGACAGAGCTCCCATAGACTAATGGCTAGAGTGTTAGGCTTCCAAGCGAGTAACCCTGGGTTCGAGTCCCAGCCTGAACGAAAATCTTCAATGTATACTTTTAGTTTCTAATTTGAAATTTCTTCTTCTTTTTTTTAATTTTTCTCTTTTGCGAATATTGATTATTTATGTAGGGAGAAAAATTCTGAGTCAGTTGAATTATTCGACCTGTAAATTTCAAAGTGTTTGAATCAATAATTACCAAGGTGCATTTTTTGTTTTTATTATATTTAAGACTTCCATCGACAGAGCTCCGATAGCCTAATGGCTAGACCGTTGGGTTCATAGCGCGTGGTACTGGGTTCGAGTCCCGGCCGGAAAGGAAATCTTAAATGCAAATATTTTTTTCTAATTTTATAATTCTTTTTTTTTATTTTTCCCTTTTGCGAAGTCAGTCAGTCAGTCTGACAGTCAATCAGTCAAGCACTCAGTCATTCAGTCTCAGTCAGTCAGTCCAGTCAGTCAGTCACTCAGTCAGTCAGTTAGTCCTTCAGCCAGTCAGTCAAGCAGTCAGTCATTTAGTCTCAGTCAGTCAGTCAGTCAGTCAGTCGGTCAGTCCTGTGCAGTCAGTCAGTCAGTCAGTCGGTCAGTCCTGTGCAGTCAGTTAGTCACTAAAGCAGTCAGTCAGTCTCAGTCAGTCAGTCAGTCAGTCAGTCCAGTCCAGTCTCAGTCAGTCAGTCAGTCAGTCTCGGTCAGTCAGTCAGTCAGTCATTCAGTCAGTCAGTCAGTCAGGCAGTCAGTCAGGCGGTCAGCCTTATTCAGTCAGTCTGTCAGTCAGTCAGTCAGTCAGCCTTTTTCAGTCAGTCTGTCAGTCATCCTTATTCAGTCAGTCTGTCAGTCAGTCAGTCGGTCAGTCCTGTCCAGTCAGTTAGTCAGTCAAGCAGTCAGTCAGGTAGTCAAGCAGTCAGTCAGTCAGTGTCAGTCAGTCATTTAGTCATTCAGTCAGTCAGTGAAATAGCCAGTCAGAGAGTCAAGCAGTCAGTCAGTCAGTCTCAGTCAGTCAGTTAGTCCGTCAGTCAGTCAGTCAGTCAGTCAGTCCAGTCTCAGTCAGTCAGGCAGTTAGTCAGTCAGTGAGTCAGTCTGTCAGTCAGGCAGTAAGACTCCGCTCGACAGAACTCCGATAGCCTAATGGCTAGACCGCTGGTCTTCCAAGCGAGTGGCCTGGGTTCGAGTCCCAGCCGGAGCGAATATCTTCAATGTATATATTTCTTTTCTAATTTGAAAATTCTTTTTTTTTTTCAATTTCTTTCCTTTGCAATTATTGATTATTTATGTAGGGAAGAAAATTCTGAGTCAGTTTAATTTTTCGACACGAAGATTTCAAAGTGTTTAAATAAACAATTACCAAGGTGCATTTTTTGTTTTTATTATATTTAAAACTCCCACCGACAGAGCTCCCATAGACTAATGGCTAGAGTGTTAGGCTTCCAAGCAAGTGGCAATGGGTTCGAGTCCCAGCCTGAACGAAAATCTTCAAAGTATACTTTTAGTTTCTAATTTGAAATTTCTTCTTCTTTTTTTTTTTAATTTTTCTCTTTTGCGAATATTGATTATTTATGTAGGGAGAAAAATTCTGAGTCAGTTTAATTATTCGACCTGTAAATTTCAAAGTGTTTGAATCAATAATTGCCAAGGTGCATTTTTTGTTTTTATTATATTTAAGACTTCCATCGACAGAGCTCCGATAGCCTAATGGCTAGACCGTTGGGTTCCAAGCGCGTGGTACTGGGTTCGAGTCCCGGCCGGAACGAAAATCTTCCATGTATATATTTCTCTTCTAATTTGAAGATTCTTTTTTTTTTCAATTTCTTTCTTTTGCAAATATGGATTATTTATGTACGGAAGAAAATTCTGAGTCAGTTTAATCATTCGACCTTTAGATTTCAAAGATTTTAGATCAATAATTACTAAGGTGCTTTTTTTGTTTTAATTATAATTAAGACACCGATCAACAGAGATCCGATAGTATATTGGCGAGAGCGTTGGGCTTCCATGAGTGTCGCCCTGGGTTCAAATCCCAGCCGGAAAGGAAATCTTAAATGCAAATATTTTTTTCTAATTTTATAATTCTTTTTTTTTTTATTTTTCCCTTTTGCGAAGTCAGTCAGTCAGTCTGACAGTCAATCAGTCAAGCACTCAGTCATTCAGTCTCAGTCAGTCAGTCCAGTCAGTCAAGCAGTCAGTCATTTAGTCTCAGTCAGTCAGTCATTCAGTCAGTCAGTCAGTCAGACAGTCAGTCAGTCGGTCAGTCCTGTGCAGTCAGTTAGTCACTAAAGCAGTCAGTCAGTCTCAGTCAGTCAGTCAGTCAGTCAGTCCAGTCCAGTCTCAGTCAGTCAGTCAGTCAGTCTCGGTCAGTCAGTCAGTCAGTCATTCAGTCAGTCAGTCAGTCAGGCAGTCATTCAGTCGGTCAGCCTTATTCAGTCAGTCTGTCAGTCAGTCAGTCAGTCAGCCTTATTCAGTCAGTCTGTCAGTCATCCTTATTCAGTCAGTCTGTCAGTCAGTCAGTCGGTCAGTCCTGTCCAGTCAGTTAGTCAGTCAAGCAGTCAGTCAGGTAGTCAAGCAGTCAGTCAGTCAGTGTCAGTCAGTCATTTAGTCATTCAGTCAGTCAGTCAGTCAGTCAGTCCAGTCTCAGTCAGTCAGGCAGTTAGTCAGTCAGTCTCGGTCAGTCAGTGAGTCAGTCAGTCAGTATCAGTCAGTCAGTGAGTCAGTCTGTCAGTCAGGCAGTATCAGTCAGGCAGTAAGACTCCGCTCGACAGAACTCCGATAGCCTAATGGCTAGACCGCTGGTCTTCCAAGCGAGTGGCCTGGGTTCGAGTCCCAGCCGGAGCGAATATCTTCAATGTATATATTTCTTTTCTAATTTGAAAATTCTTCTTTTTTTCAATTTCTTTCCTTTGCAATTATTGATTATTTATGTAGGGAAGAAAATTCTGAGTCAGTTTAATTTTTCGACACGAAGATTTCAAAGTGTTTAAATAAACAATTACCAAGGTGCATTTTTTGTTTTTATTATATTTAAAACTCCCACCGACAGAGCTCCCATAGACTAATGGCTAGAGTGTTAGGCTTCCAAGCGAGTGGCCCTGGGTTCGAGTCCCAGCCTGAACGAAAATCTTCAATGTATACTTTTAGTTTCTAATTTGAAATTTCTTCTTCTTTTTTTTTTAATTTTTCTCTTTTGCGAATATTGATTATTTATGTAGGGAGAAAAATTCTGAGTCAGTTTAATTATTCGACCTGTAAATTTCAAAGTGTTTGAATCAATAATTGCCAAGGTGCATTTTTTGTTTTTATTATATTTAAGACTTCCATCGACAGAGCTCCGATAGCCTAATGGCTAGACCGTTGGGTTCCTAGCGCGTGGTACTGGGTTCGAGTCCCGGCCGGAAAGGAAATCTTAAATGCAAATATTTTTTTCTAATTTTATAATTCTTTTTTTTTTATTTTTCCCTTTTGCGAAGTCAGTCAGTCAGTCTGACAGTCAATCAGTCAAGCACTCAGTCATTCAGTCTCAGTCAGTCAGTCCAGTCAGTCAGTCACTCAGTCAGTCAGTTAGTCCTTCAGCCAGTCAGTCAAGCAGTCAGTCATTTAGTCTCAGTCAGTCAGTCATTCAATCAGTCAGTCAGTCAGGCAGTCAGTCAGTCAGTCGGTCAGTCCTGTGCAGTCAGTTAGTCACTAAAGCAGTCAGTCAGTCTCAGTCAGTCAGTCAGTCAGTCAGTCCAGTCCAGTCTCAGTCAGTCAGTCAGTCAGTCTCGGTCAGTCAGTCAGTCAGTCATTCAGTCAGTCAGTCAGTCAGGCAGTCAGTCAGTCGGTCAGCCTTATTCAGTCAGTCTGTCAGTCAGTCAGTCAGCCTTATTCAGTCAGTCTGTCAGTCATCCTTATTCAGTCAGTCTGTCAGTCAGTCAGTCGGTCAGTCCTGTCCAGTCAGTTAGTCAGTCAAGCAGTCAGTCAGGTAGTCAAGCAGTCAGTCAGTCAGTGTCAGTCAGTCAGTGTCAGTCAGTCATTTAGTCATTCAGTCAGTCAGTGAAATAGCCAGTCAGAGAGTCAAGCAGTCAGTCAGTCAGTCTCAGTCAGTCAGTTAGTCAGTCAGTCAGTCAGTCAGTCAGTCAGTCAGTCAGGCAGTTAGTCAGTCAGTCTCGGTCAGTCAGTATCAGTCAGTCAGTGAGTCAGTCTGTCAGTCAGGCAGTAAGACTCCGCTCGACAGAACTCCGATAGCCTAATGGCTAGACCGCTGGTCTTCCAAGCGAGTGGCCTGGGTTCGAGTCCCAGCCGGAGCGAATATCTTCAATGTATATATTTCTTTTCTAATTTGAAAATTCTTCTTTTTTTCAATTTCTTTCCTTTGCAATTATTGATTATTTATGTAGGGAAGAAAATTCTGAGTCAGTTTAATTTTTCGACACAAAGATTTCAAAGTGTTTAAATAAACAATTACCAAGGTGCATTTTTTGTTTTTATTATATTTAAAACTCCCACCGACAGAGCTCCCATAGACTAATGGCTAGAGTGTTAGGCTTCCAAGCGAGTGGCCCTGGGTTCGAGTCCCAGCCTGAACGAAAATCTTCAATGTATACTTTTAGTTTCTAATTTGAAATTTCTTCTTCTTTTTTTTTTAATTTTTCTCTTTTGCGAATATTGATTATTTATGTAGGGAGAAAAATTCTGAGTCAGTTTAATTATTCGACCTGTAAATTTCAAAGTGTTTGAATCAATAATTGCCAAGGTGCATTTTTTGTTTTTATTATATTTAAGACTTCCATCGACAGAGCTCCGATAGCCTAATGGCTAGACCGTTGGGTTCCTAGCGCGTGGTACTGGGTTCGAGTCCCGGCCGGAAAGGAAATCTTAAATGCAAATATTTTTTTCTAATTTTATAATTCTTTTTTTTTTATTTTTCCCTTTTGCGAAGTCAGTCAGTCAGTCTGACAGTCAATCAGTCAAGCACTCAGTCATTCAGTCTCAGTCAGTCAGTCCAGTCAGTCAGTCACTCAGTCAGTCAGTTAGTCCTTCAGCCAGTCAGTCAAGCAGTCAGTCATTTAGTCTCAGTCAGTCAGTCATTCAGTCAGTCAGTCAGTCAGGCAGTCAGTCAGTCAGTCAGTCGGTCAGTCCTGTGCAGTCAGTTAGTCACTAAAGCAGTCAGTCAGTCTCAGTCAGTCAGTCAGTCAGTCAGTCCAGTCCAGTCTCAGTCAGTCAGTCAGTCAGTCTCGGTCAGTCAGTCAGTCAGTCATTCAGTCAGTCAGTCAGTCAGGCAGTCAGTCAGTCGGTCAGCCTTATTCAGTCAGTCTGTCAGTCAGTCAGTCAGTCAGCCTTATTCAGTCAGTCTGTCAGTCATCCTTATTCAGTCAGTCTGTCAGTCAGTCAGTCGGTCAGTCCTGTCCAGTCAGTTAGTCAGTCAAGCAGTCAGTCAGGTAGTCAAGCAGTCAGTCAGTCAGTGTCAGTCAGTCATTTAGTCATTCAGTCAGTCAGTGAAATAGCCAGTCAGAGAGTCAAGCAGTCAGTCAGTCAGTCTCAGTCAGTCAGTTAGTCAGTCAGTCAGTCAGTCAGTCAGTCAGTCAGTCAGGCAGTTAGTCAGTCAGTCTCGGTCAGTCAGTATCAGTCAGTCAGTGAGTCAGTCTGTCAGTCAGGCAGTAAGACTCCGCTCGACAGAACTCCGATAGCCTAATGGCTAGACCGCTGGTCTTCCAAGCGAGTGGCCTGGGTTCGAGTCCCAGCCGGAGCGAATATCTTCAATGTATATATTTCTTTTCTAATTTGAAAATTCTTTTTTCTTTTCAATTTCTTTCCTTTGCAATTATTGATTATTTATGTAGGGAAGAAAATTCTGAGTCAGTTTAATTTTTCGACACGAAGATTTCAAAGTGTTTAAATAAACAATTACCAAGGTGCTTTTTTTGTTTTTATTATATTTAAAACTCCCACCGACAGAGCTCCCATAGACTAATGGCTAGAGTGTTAGGCTTCCAAGCAAGTGGCCCTGGGTTCGAGTCCCAGCCTGAACGAAAATCTTCAAAGTATACTTTTAGTTTCTAATTTGAAATTTCTTCTTCTTTTTTTTTAATTTTTCTCTTTTGCGAATATTGATTATTTATGTAGGGAGAAAAATTCTGAGTCAGTTTAATTATTCGACCTGTAAATTTCAAAGTGTTTGAATCAATAATTGCCAAGGTGCATTTTTTGTTTTTATTATATGTAAGACTTCCATCGACAGAGCTCCGATAGCCTAATGGCTAGACCGTTGGGATCCAAGCGCGTGGTACTGGGTTCGAGTCCCGGCCGGAACGAAAATCTTCCATGTATATATTTCTCTTCTAATTTGAAGATTCTTTTTTTTTCAATTTCTTTCTTTTGCAAATATGTATTATTTATGTACGGAAGAAAATTCTGAGTCAGTTTAATCATTCGACCTTTAGATTTCAAAGATTTTAGATCAATAATTACTAAGGTGCATTTTTTGTTTTAATTATAATTAAGACACCGATCAACAGAGATCCGATAGTATATTGGCGAGAGCGTTGGGCTTCCATGAGTGTCGCCCTGGGTTCAAATCCCAGCCGGAAAGGAAATCTTAAATGCAAATATTTTTTTCTAATTTTATAATTCTTTTTTTTTTATTTTTCCCTTTTGCGAAGTCAGTCAGTCAGTCTGACAGTCAATCAGTCAAGCACTCAGTCATTCAGTCTCAGTCAGTCAGTCCAGTCAGTCAGTCAAGCAGTCAGTCATTTAGTCTCAGTCAGTCAGTCATTCAGTCAGTCAGTCAGTCAGACAGTCAGTCAGTCAGTCAGTCGGTCAGTCCTGTGCAGTCAGTTAGTCACTAAAGCAGTCAGTCAGTCTCAGTCAGTCAGTCAGTCAGTCAGTCCAGTCCAGTCTCAGTCAGTCAGTCAGTCAGTCTCGGTCAGTCAGTCAGTCAGTCATTCAGTCAGTCAGTCAGTCAGGCAGTCATTCAGTCGGTCAGCCTTATTTAGTCAGTCTGTCAGTCAGTCAGTCAGTCAGCCTTATTCAGTCAGTCTGTCAGTCATCCTTATTCAGTCAGTCTGTCAGTCAGTCAGTCGGTCAGTCCTGTCCAGTCAGTTAGTCAGTCAAGCAGTCAGTCAGGTAGTCAAGCAGTCAGTCAGTCAGTGTCAGTCAGTCATTTAGTCATTCAGTCAGTCAGTGAAATAGCCAGTCAGAGAGTCAAGCAGTCAGTCAGTCAGTCTCAGTCAGTCAGTTAGTCAGTCAGTCAGTCAGTCAGTCAGTCAGTCCAGTCTCAGTCAGTCAGGCAGTTAGTCAGTCAGTCTCGGTCAGTCAGTGAGTCAGTGAGTCAGTCAGTCAGTCAGTCAGTGAGTCAGTCTGTCAGTCAGGCAGTATCAGTCAGGCAGTAAGACTCCGCTCGACAGAACTCCGATAGCCTAATGGCTAGACCGCTGGTCTTCCAAGCGAGTGGCCTGGGTTCGAGTCCCAGCCGGAGCGAATATCTTCAATGTATATATTCCTTTTCTAATTTGAAAATTCTTCTTTTTTTCAATTTCTTTCCTTTGCAATTATTGATTATTTATGTAGGGAAGAAAATTCTGAGTCAGTTTAATTTTTCGACACGAAGATTTCAAAGTGTTTAAATAAACAATTACCAAGGTGCATTTTTTGTTTTTATTATATTTAAAACTCCCACCGACAGAGCTCCCATAGACTAATGGCTAGAGTGTTAGGCTTCCAAGCGAGTGGCCCTGGGTTCGAGTCCCAGCCTGAACGAAAATCTTCAATGTATACTTTTAGTTTCTAATTTGAAATTTCTTCTTCTTTTTTTTTAATTTTTCTCTTTTGCGAATAGTGATTATTTATGTAGGGAGAAAAATTCTGAGTCAGTTTAATTATTCGACCTGTAAATTTCAAAGTGTTTGAATCAATAATTGCCAAGGTGCATTTTTTGTTTTCATTATATTTAAGACTTCCATCGACAGAGCTCCGATAGCCTAATGGCTAGACCGTTGGGTTCCTAGCGCGTGGTACTGGGTTCGAGTCCCGGCCGGAAAGGAAATCTTAAATGCAAATATTTTTTTCTAATTTTATAATTCTTTTTTTTTTATTTTTCCCTTTTGCGAAGTCAGTCAGTCAGTCTGACAGTCAATCAGTCAAGCACTCAGTCATTCAGTCTCAGTCAGTCAGTCCAGTCAGTCAGTCACTCAGTCAGTCAGTTAGTCCTTCAGCCAGTCAGTCAAGCAGTCAGTCATTTAGTCTCAGTCAGTCAGTCATTCAGTCAGTCAGTCAGTCAGGCAGTCAGTCAGTCAGTCAGTCGGTCAGTCCTGTGCAGTCAGTTAGTCACTAAAGCAGTCAGTCAGTCTCAGTCAGTCAGTCAGTCAGTCAGTCCAGTCCAGTCTCAGTCAGTCAGTCAGTCAGTCTCGGTCAGTCAGTCAGTCAGTCATTCAGTCAGTCAGTCAGTCAGGCAGTCAGTCAGTCGGTCAGCCTTATTCAGTCAGTCTGTCAGTCAGTCAGTCGGTCAGTCCTGTCCAGTCAGTTAGTCAGTCAAGCAGTCAGTCAGGTAGTCAAGCAGTCAGTCAGTCAGTGTCAGTCAGTCATTTAGTCATTCAGTCAGTCAGTGAAATAGCCAGTCAGAGAGTCAAGCAGTCAGTCAGTCAGTCTCAGTCAGTCAGTTAGTCAGTCAGTCAGTCAGTCAGTCAGTCAGTCCAGTCTCAGTCAGTCAGGCAGTTAGTCAGTCAGTCTCGGTCAGTCAGTGAGTCAGTCAGTCAGTATCAGTCAGTCAGTGAGTCAGTCTGTCAGTCAGGCAGTATCAGTCAGGCAGTAAGACTCCGCTCGACAGAACTCCGATAGCCTAATGGCTAGACCGCTGGTCTTCCAAGCGAGTGGCCTGGGTTCGAGTCCCAGCCGGAGCGAATATCTTCAATGTATATATTTCTTTTCTAATTTGAAAATTCTTTTTTTTTTCAATTTCTTTCCTTTGCAATTATTGATTATTTATGTAGGGAAGAAAATTCTGAGTCAGTTTAATTTTTCGACATGAAGATTTCAAAGTGTTTAAATAAACAATTACCAAGGTGCATTTTTTGTTTTTATTATATTTAAAACTCCCACCGACAGAGCTCCCATAGACTAATGGCTAGAGTGTTAGGCTTCCAAGCGAGTGGCCCTGGGTTCGAGTCCCAGCCTGAACGAAAATCTTCAATGTATACTTTTAGTTTCTAATTTGAAATTTCTTCTTCTTTTTTTTTAATTTTTCTCTTTTGCGAATATTGATTATTTATGCAGGGAGAAAAATTCTGAGTCAGTTTAATTATTCGACCTGTAAATTTCAAAGTGTTTGAATCAATAATTACCAAGGTGCATTTTTTGTTTTTATTATATTTAAGACTTCCATCGACAGAGCTCCGATAGCCTAATGGCTAAACCGTTGGGTTCCTAGCGCGTGGTACTGGGTTCGAGTCCCGGCCGGAAAGGAAATCTTAAATGCAAATATTTTTTTCTAATTTTATAATTCTTTTTTTTTATTTTTCCCTTTTGCGAAGTCAGTCAGTCAGTCTGACAGTCAATCAGTCAAGCACTCAGTCATTCAGTCTCAGTCAGTCAGTCCAGTCAGTCAGTCACTCAGTCAGTCAGTTAGTCCTTCAGCCAGTCAGTCAACTAGTCAGTCATTTAGTCTCAGTCAGTCAGTCAGTCAGTCAGGCAGTCAGTCAGTCAGTCAGTCGGTCAGTCCTGTGCAGTCAGTTAGTCACTAAAGCAGTCAGTCAGTCTCAGTCAGTCAGTCAGTCAGTCAGTCCAGTCCAGTCTCAGTCAGTCAGTCAGTCAGTCTCGGTCAGTCAGTCAGTCAGTCATTCAGTCAGTCAGTCAGTCAGGCAGTCAGTCAGTCGGTCAGCCTTATTCAGTCAGTCTGTCAGTCAGTCAGTCAGTCAGCCTTATTCAGTCAGTCTGTCAGTCATCCTTATTCAGTCAGTCTGTCAGTCAGTCAGTCGGTCAGTCCTGTCCAGTCAGTTAGTCAGTCAAGCAGTCAGTCAGGTAGTCAAGCAGTCAGTCAGTCAGTGTCAGTCAGTCATTTAGTCATTCAGTCAGTCAGTGAAATAGCCAGTCAGAGAGTCAAGCAGTCAGTCAGTCAGTCTCAGTCAGTCAGTTAGTCCGTCAGTCAGTCTGTCAGTCAGTCAGTCCAGTCTCAGTCAGTCAGGCAGTTAGTCAGTCAGTCTCGGTCAGTCAGTGAGTCAGTCAGTCAGTATCAGTCAGTCAGTGAGTCAGTCTGTCAGTCAGGCAGTAAGACTCCGCTCGACAGAACTCCGATAGCCTAATGGCTAGACCGCTGGTCTTCCAAGCGAGTGGCCTGGGTTCGAGTCCCAGCCGGAGCGAATATCTTCAATGTATATATTTCTTTTCTAATTTGAAAATTCTTTTTTTTTTCAATTTCTTTCCTTTGCAATTATTGATTATTTATGTAGGGAAGAAAATTCTGAGTCAGTTTAATTTTTCGACACGAAGATTTCAAAGTGTTTAAATAAACAATTACCAAGGTGCATTTTTTGTTTTTATTATATTTAAAACTCCCACCGACAGAGCTCCCATAGACTAATGGCTAGAGTGTTAGGCTTCCAAGCAAGTGGCCCTGGGTTCGAGTCCCAGCCTGAACGAAAATCTTCAAAGTATACTTTTAGTTTCTAATTTGAAATTTCTTCTTCTTTTTTTTTTAATTTTTCTCTTTTGCGAATATTGATTATTTATGTAGGGAGAAAAATTCTGAGTCAGTTTAATTATTTGACCTGTAAATTTCAAAGTGTTTGAATCAATAATTGCCAAGGTGCATTTTTTGTTTTTATTATATTTAAGACTTCCATCGACAGAGCTCCGATAGCCTAATGGCTAGACCGTTGGGTTCCAAGCGCGTGGTACTGGGTTCGAGTCCCGGCCGGAACGAAAATCTTCCATGTATATATTTCTCTTCTAATTTGAAGATTCTTTTTTTTTTCAATTTCTTTCTTTTGCAAATATGGATTATTTACGTACGGAAGAAAATTCTGAGTCAGTTTAATCATTCGACCTTTAGATTTCAAAGATTTTAGATCAATAATTACTAAGGTGCATTTTTTGTTTTAATTATAATTAAGACACCGATCAACAGAGATCCGATAGTATATTGGCGAGAGCGTTGGGCTTCCATGAGTGTCGCCCTGGGTTCAAATCCCAGCCGGAAAGGAAATCTTAAATGCAAATATTTTTTTCTAATTTTATAATTCTTTTTTTTTTATTTTTCCCTTTTGCGAAGTCAGTCAGTCAGTCTGACAGTCAATCAGTCAAGCACTCAGTCATTCAGTCTCAGTCAGTCAGTCCAGTCAGTCAGTCAAGCAGTCAGTCATTTAGTCTCAGTCAGTCAGTCATTCAGTCAGTCAGTCAGTCAGACAGTCAGTCAGTCAGTCAGTCGGTCAGTCCTGTGCAGTCAGTTAGTCACTAAAGCAGTCAGTCAGTCAGTCCAGTCCAGTCTCAGTCAGTCAGTCAGTCAGTCTCGGTCAGTCAGTCAGTCAGTCATTCAGTCAGTCAGTCAGTCAGGCAGTCATTCAGTCGGTCAGCCTTATTCAGTCAGTCTGTCAGTCAGTCAGTCAGTCAGCCTTATTCAGTCAGTCTGTCAGTCATCCTTATTCAGTCAGTCTGTCAGTCAGTCAGTCGGTCAGTCCTGTCCAGTCAGTTAGTCAGTCAAGCAGTCAGTCAGGTAGTCAAGCAGTCAGTCAGTCAGTCTCAGTCAGTCAGTTAGTCAGTCAGTCAGTCAGTCAGTCAGTCAGTCCAGTCTCAGTCAGTCAGGCAGTTAGTCAGTCAGTCTCGGTCAGTCAGTGAGTCAGTCAGTCAGTATCAGTCAGTCAGTGAGTCAGTCTGTCAGTCAGGCAGTATCAGTCAGGCAGTAAGACTCCGCTCGACAGAACTCCGATAGCCTAATGGCTAGACCGCTGGTCTTCCAAGCGAGTGGCCTGGGTTCGAGTCCCAGCCGGAGCGAATATCTTCAATGTATATATTTCTTTTCTAATTTGAAAATTCTTCTTTTTTTCAATTTCTTTCCTTTGCAATTATTGATTATTTATGTAGGGAAGAAAATTCTGAGTCAGTTTAATTTTTCGACACAAAGATTTCAAAGTGTTTAAATAAACAATTACCAAGGTGCATTTTTTGTTTTTATTATATTTAAAACTCCCACCGACAGAGCTCCCATAGACTAATGGCTAGAGTGTTAGGCTTCCAAGCGAGTGGCCCTGGGTTCGAGTCCCAGCCTGAACGAAAATCTTCAATGTATATATTTCTTTTCTAATTTGAAAATTCTTCTTCTTTTTTTTTTAATTTTTCTCTTTTGCGAATATTGATTATTTATGTAGGGAGAAAAATTCTGAGTCAGTTTAATTATTCGACCTGTAAATTTCAAAGTGTTTGAATCAATAATTGCCAAGGTGCATTTTTTGTTTTTATTATATTTAAGACTTCCATCGACAGAGCTCCGATAGCCTAATGGCTAGACCGTTGGGTTCCTAGCGCGTGGTACTGGGTTCGAGTCCCGGCCGGAAAGGAAATCTTAAATGCAAATATTTTTTTCTAATTTTATAATTCTTTTTTTTTTTATTTTTCCCTTTTGCGAAGTCAGTCAGTCAGTCTGACAGTCAATCAGTCAAGCACTCAGTCATTCAGTCTCAGTCAGTCAGTCCAGTCAGTCAGTCACTCAGTCAGTCAGTTAGTCCTTCAGCCAGTCAGTCAAGCAGTCAGTCATTTAGTCTCAGTCAGTCAGTCATTCAGTCAGTCAGTCGGTCAGTCCTGTCCAGTCAGTTAGTCAGTCAAGCAGTCTGTCAGGTAGTCAAGCAGTCAGTCAGTCAGTCATTTAGTCATTCAGTCAGTCAGTGAAATAGCCAGTCAGAGAGTCAAGCAGTCAGTCAGTCAGTCTCAGTCAGTCAGTTAGTCAGTCAGTCAGTCGGTCAGTCAGTCAGTCAGTCCAGTCTCAGTCAGTCAGGCAGTTAGTCAGTCAGTCTCGGTCAGTCAGTGAGTCAGTCAGTCAGTATCAGTCAGTCAGTGAGTCAGTCTGTCAGTCAGGCACTATCAGTCAGGCACTAAGACTCCGCTCGACAGAACTCCGATAGCCTAATAGCTAGACCGCTGGTCTTCCAAGCGAGTGGCCTGGGTTCGAGTCCCAGCCGGAGCGAATATCTTCAATGTATATATTTCTTTTCTAATTTGAAAATTCTTTTTTTTTTCAATTTCTTTCCTTTGCAATTATTGATTATTTATGTAGGGAAGAAAATTCTGAGTCAGTTTAATTTTTCGACATGAAGATTTCAAAGTGTTTAAATAAACAATTACCAAGGTGCATTTTTTGTTTTTATTATATTTAAAACTCCCACCGACAGAGCTCCCATAGACTAATGGCTAGAGTGTTAGGCTTCCAAGCGAGTGGCCCTGGGTTCGAGTCCCAGCCTGAACGAAAATCTTCAATGTATACTTTTAGTTTCTAATTTGAAATTTCTTCTTCTTTTTTTTTTAATTTTTCTCTTTTGCGAATATTGATTATTTATGTAGGGAGAAAAATTCTGAGTCAGTTTAATTATTCGACCTGTAAATTTCAAAGTGTTTGAATCAATAATCACCAAGGTGCATTTTTTGTTTTTATTATATTTAAGACTTCCATCGACAGAGCTCCGATAGCCTAATGGCTAGACCGTTGGGTTCCAAGCGCGTGGTACTGGGTTCGAGTCCCGGCCGGAACGAAAATCTTCTATGTATATATTTCTCTTCTAATTTGAAGATTCCTTTTTTTTCAATTTCTTTCTTTTGCAAATATGGATTATTTATGTACGGAAGAAAATTCTGAGTCAGTTTAATCATTCGACCTTTAGATTTCAAAGATTTTAGATCAATAATTACTAAGGTGCATTTTTTGTTTTTATTATAATTAAGACACCGATCAACAGAGATCCGATAGTATATTGGCGAGAGCGTTGGGCTTCCATGAGTGTCGCCCTGGGTTCAAATCCCAGCCGGAAAGGAAATCTTAAATGCAAATATTTTTTTCTAATTTTATAATTCTTTTTTTTTTATTTTTCCCTTTTGCGAAGTCAGTCAGTCAGTCTGACAGTCAATCAGTCAAGCACTCAGTCATTCAGTCTCAGTCAGTCAGTCCAGTCAGTCAGTCACTCAGTCAGTCAGTTAGTCCTTCAGCCAGTCAGTCAAGCAGTCAGTCATTTAGTCTCAGTCAGTCAGTCATTCAGTCAGTCAGTCAGTCAGGCAGTCAGTCAGTCAGTCAGTCGGTCAGTCCTGTGCAGTCAGTTAGTCACTAAAGCAGTCAGTCAGTCTCAGTCAGTCAGTCAGTCAGTCAGTCCAGTCCAGTCTCAGTCAGTCAGTCAGTCAGTCTCGGTCAGTCAGTCAGTCGGTCATTCAGTCAGTCAGTCAGTCAGGCAGTCAGTCAGTCGGTCAGCCTTATTCAGTCAGTCTGTCAGTCAGTCAGTCAGTCAGCCTTATTCAGTCAGTCTGTCAGTCATCCTTATTCAGTCAGTCTGTCAGTCAGTCAGTCGGTCAGTCCTGTCCAGTCAGTTAGTCAGTCAAGCAGTCAGTCAGGTAGTCAAGCAGTCAGTCAGGTAGTCAAGCAGTCAGTCAGTCAGTGTCAGTCAGTCATTTAGTCATTCAGTCAGTCAGTAAAATAGCCAGTCAGAGAGTCAAGCAGTCAGTCAGTCAGTCTCAGTCAGTCAGTTAGTCAGTCAGTCAGTCAGTCAGTCAGTCAGTCAGTCACTTCAGTCTCAGTCAGTCAGGCAGTTAGTCAGTCAGTCTCGGTCAGTCAGTGGGTCAGTCAGTCAGTATCAGTCAGTCAGTGAGTCAGTCTGTCAGTCAGGCAGTATCAGTCAGGCAGTAAGACTCCGCTCGACAGAACTCCGATAGCCTAATGGCTAGACCGCTGGTCTTCCAAGCGAGTGGCCTGGGTTCGAGACCCAGCCGGAGCGAATATCTTCAATGTATATATTTCTTTTCTAATTTGAAAATTCTTTTTTTTTTCAATTTCTTTACTTTGCAATTATTGATTATTTATGTAGGAAAGAAAATTCTGAGTCAGTTTAATTTTTCGACACGAAGATTTCAAAGTGTTTAAATAAACAATTACCAAGGTGCATTTTTTGTTTTTATTATATTTAAAACTCCCACCGACAGAGCTCCCATAGACTAATGGCTAGAGTGTTAGGCTTCCAAGCGAGTGGCCCTGGGTTCGAGTCCCAGCCTGAACGAAAATCTTCAATGTATACTTTTAGTTTCTAATTTGAAATTTCTTCTTCTTTTTTTTTTAATTTTTCTCTTTTGCGAATATTGATTATTTATGTAGGGAGAAAAATTCTGAGTCAGTTTAATTATTCGACCTGTAAATTTCAAAGTGTTTGAAGCAATAATTACCAAGGTGCATTTTTTGTTTTTATTATATTTAAGACTTCCATCGACAGAGCTCCAATAGCCTAATGGCTAGACCGTTGGGTTCCTAGCGCGTGGTACTGGGTTCGAGTCCCGGCCGGAAAGAAAATCTTAAATGCAAATATTTTTTTCTAATTTTATAATTCTTTTTTTTTATTTTTCCCTTTTGCGAAGTCAGTCAGTCAGTCTGACAGTCAATCAGTCAAGCACTCAGTCATTCAGTCTCAGTCAGTCAGTCAGTCGGTCAGTCCTGTGCAGTCAGTTAGTCACTAAAGCAGTCAGTCAGTCTCAGTCAGTCAGTCAGTCAGTCAGTCCAGTCCAGTCTCAGTCAGTCAGTCAGTCAGTCTCGGTCAGTCAGTCAGTCAGTCATTCAGTCAGTCAGTCAGTCAGGCAGTCAGTCAGTCGGTCAGCCTTATTCAGTCAGTCTGTCAGTCAGTCAGTCAGTCAGCCTTATTCAGTCAGTCTGTCAGTCAACCTTATTCAGTCAGTCTGTCAGTCAGTCAGTCGGTCAGTCCTGTCCAGTCAGTTAGTCAGTCAAGCAGTCAGTCAGGTAGTCAAGCAGTCAGTCAGTCAGTGTCAGTCAGTCATTTAGTCATTCAGTCAGTCAGTGAAATAGCCAGTCAGAGAGTCAAGCAGTCAGTCAGTCAGTCTCAGTCAGTCAGTTAGTCAGTCAGTCAGTCAGTCAGTCAGTCAGTCCAGTCTCAGTCAGTCAGGCAGTTAGTCAGTCAGTCTCGGTCAGTCAGTGAGTCAGTCAGTCAGTATCAGTCAGTCATGAGTCAGTCTGTCAGTCAGGCAGTATCAGTCAGGCAGTAAGACTCCGCTCGACAGAACTCCGATAGCCTAATGGCTAGACCGCTGGTCTTCCAAGCGAGTGGCCTGGGTTCGAGTCCTAGCCGGAGCGAATATCTTCAATGTATATATTTCTTTTCTAATTTGAAAATTCTTTTTTTTTTTTCAATTTCCTTCCTTTGCAATTATTGATTATTTATGTAGTGAAGAAAATTCTGAGTCAGTTTAATTTTTCGACACGAAGATTTCAAAGTGTTTAAATAAACAATTACCAAGGTGCATTTTTTTGTTTTTATTATATTTAAAACTCCCACCGACAGAGCTCCCATAGACTAATGGCTAGAGTGTTAGGCTTCCAAGCGAGTGGCCCTGGGTTCGAGTCCCAGCCTGAACGAAAATCTTCAATGTATACTTTTAGTTTCTAATTTGAAATTTCTTCTTCTTTTTTTTTAATTTTTCTCTTTTGCGAATATTGATTATTTATGTAGGGAGAAAAATTCTGAGTCAGTTTAATTATTCGACCTGTAAATTTCAAAGTGTTTGAACAATAATTACCAAGGTGCATTTTTTGTTTTTATTATATTTAAGACTTCCATCGACAGAGCTCCGATAGCCTAATGGCTAGACCGTTGGGTTCCTAGCGCGTGGTACTGGGTTCGAGTCCCGGCCGGAAAGAAAATCTTAAATGCAAATATTTTTTTCTAATTTTATAATTCTTTTTTTTTATTTTTCCCTTTTGCGAAGTCAGTCAGTCAGTCTGACAGTCAATCAGTCAAGCACTCAGTCATTCAGTCTCAGTCAGTCAGTCCAGTCAGTCAGTCACTCAGTCAGTCAGTTAGTCCTTCAGCCAGTCAGTCAAGCAGTCAGTCATTTAGTCTCAGTCAGTCAGTCATTCAGTCAGGCAGTCAGTCAGTCAGTCAGTCGGTCAGTCCTGTGCAGTCAGTTAGTCACTAAAGCAGTCAGTCTCAGTCAGTCAGTCAGTCAGTCAGTCCAGTCCAGTCTCAGTCAGTCAGTCAGTCAGTCTCGGTCAGTCAGTCAGTCAGTCATTCAGTCAGTCAGGCAGTCAGTCAGTCGGTCAGCCTTATTCAGTCAGTCTGTCAGTCAGTCAGTCAGTCAGCCTTATTCAGTCAGTCTGTCAGTCATCCTTATTCAGTCAGTCTGTCAGTCAGTCAGTCGGTCAGTCCTGTCCAGTCAGTTAGTCAGTCAAGCAGTCAGTCAGGTAGTCAAGCAGTCAGTCAGTCAGTGTCAGTCAGTCATTTAGTCATTCAGTCAGTCAGTGAAATAGCCAGTCAGAGAGTCAAGCAGTCAGTCAGTCAGTCTCAGTCAGTCAGTTAGTCAGTCAGTCAGTCAGTCAGTCAGTCCAGTCTCAGTCAGTCAGGCAGTTAGTCAGTCAGTCTCGGTCAGTCAGTGAGTCAGTCAGTCAGTATCAGTCAGTCAGTGAGTCAGTCAGGCAGTATCAGTCAGGCAGTAAGACTCCGCTCGACAGAACTCCGATAGCCTAATGGCTAGACCGCTGGTCTTCCAAGCGAGTGGCCTGGGTTCGAGTCCCAGCCGGAGCGAATATCTTCAATGTATATATTTCTTTTCTAATTTGAAAATTCTTTTTTTTTTTCAATTTCTTTCCTTTGCAATTATTGATTATTTATGTAGGGAAGAAAATTCTGAGTCAGTTTAATTTTTCGACACGAAGATTTCAAAGTGTTTAAATAAACAATTACCAAGGTGCATTTTTTGTTTTTATTATATTTAAAACTCCCAAAGACAGAGCTCCCATAGACTAATGGCTAGAGTGTTAGGCTTCCAAGCGAGTGGCCCTGGGTTCGAGTCCCAGCCTGAACGAAAATCTTCAATGTATACTTTTAGTTTCTAATTTGAAATTTCTTCTTCTTTTTTTTTTAATTTTTCTCTTTTGCGAATATTGATTATTTATGTAGGGAGAAAAATTCTGAGTCAGTTTAATTATTCGACCTGTAAATTTCAAAGTGTTTGAATCAATAATTACCAAGGTGCATTTTTTGTTTTTATTATATTTAAGACTTCCATCGACAGAGCTCCGATAGCCTAATGGCTAGACCGTTGGGTTCCAAGCGCGTGGTACTGGGTTCGAGTCCCGGCCGGAACGAAAATCTTCTATGTATATATTTCTCTTCTAATTTGAATATTCTTTTTTTTTTTCAATTTCTTTCTTTTGCAAATATGGATTATTTATGTACGGAAGAAAATTCTGAGTCAGTTTAATCATTCGACCTTTAGATTTCAAAGATTTCAGATCAATAATTACTAAGGTGCATTTTTTGTTTTTATTATAATTAAGACACCGATTAACAGAGATCCGATAGTATATTGGCGAGAGCGTTGGGCTTCCATGAGTGTCGCCCTGGGTTCAAATCCCAGCCGGAAAGGAAATCTTAAATGCAAATATTTTTTTCTAATTTTATAATTCTTTTTTTTTTATTTTTCCCTTTTGCGAAGTCAGTCAGTCAGTCTGACAGTCAATCAGTCAAGCACTCAGTCATTCAGTCTCAGTCAGTCAGTCTAGTCAGTCAGTCAGTCAGTCAGTCAGTTAGTCCTTCAGCCAGTCAGTCAAGCAGTCAGTCATTTAGTCTCAGTCAGTCAGTCATTCAGTCAGTCAGTCAGTCGGTCAGTCCTGTGCAGTCAGTTAGTCACTAAAGCAGTCAGTCAGTCTCAGTCAGTCAGTCAGTCAGTCAGTCCAGTCCAGTCTCAGTCAGTCAGTCAGTCAGTCTCGGTCAGTCAGTCAGTCATTCAGTCAGTCAGTCAGTCAGGCAGTCAGTCAGTCGGTCAGCCTTATTCAGTCAGTCTGTCAGTCAGTCAGTCAGTCAGCCTTATTCAGTCAGTCTGTCAGTCATCCTTATTCAGTCAGTCTGTCAGTCAGTCAGTCGGTCAGTCCTGTCCAGTCAGTTAGTCAGTCAAGCAGTCAGTCAGGTAGTCAAGCAGTCAGTCAGTCAGTGTCAGTCAGTCATTTGGTCATTCAGTCAGTCAGTGAAATAGCCAGTCAGAGAGTCAAGCAGTCAGTCAGTCAGTCTCAGTCAGTCAGTTAGTCAGTCAGTCAGTCAGTCAGTCAGTCAGTCCAGTCTCAGTCAGTCAGGCAGTTAGTCAGTCAGTCTCGGTCAGTCAGTGGGTCAGTCAGTCAGTATCAGTCAGTCAGTGAGTCAGTCTGTCAGTCAGGCAGTATCAGTCAGGCAGTAAGACTCCGCTCGACAGAACTCCGATAGCCTAATGGCTAGACCGCTGGTCTTCCAAGCGAGTGGCCTGGGTTCGAGACCCAGCCGGAGCGAATATCTTCAATGTATATATTTCTTTTCTAATTTGAAAATTCTTTTGTTTTTCAATTTCTTTACTTTGCAATTATTGATTATTTATGTAGGGAAGAAAATTCTGAGTCAGTTTAATTTTTCGACACGAAGATTTCAAAGTGTTTAAATAAACAATTACCAAGGTGCATTTTTTGTTTTTATTATATTTAAAACTCCCACCGACAGAGCTCAGATAGACTAATGGCTAGAGTGTTAGGCTTCCAAGCGAGTGGCCCTGGGTTCGAGTCCCAGCCTGAACGAAAATCTTCAATGTATACTTTTAGTTTCTAATTTGAAATTTCTTCTTCTTTTTTTTTTAATTTTTCTCTTTTGCGAATATTGATTATTTATGTAGGGAGAAAAATTCTGAGTCAGTTTAATTATTCGACCTGTAAATTTCAAAGTGTTTGAAGCAATAATTACCAAGGTGCATTTTTTGTTTTTATTATATTTAAGACTTCCATCGACAGAGCTCCGATAGCCTAATGGCTAGACCGTTGGGTTCCTAGCGCGTGGTACTGGGTTCGAGTCCCGGCCGGAAAGAAAATCTTAAATGCAAATATTTTTTTCTAATTTTATAATTCTTTTTTTTTTATTTTTCCCTTTTGCGAAGTCAGTCAGTCAGTCTGACAGTCAATCAGTCAAGCACTCAGTCATTCAGTCTCAGTCAGTCAGTCAGTCGGTCAGTCCTGTGCAGTCAGTTAGTCACTAAAG
The DNA here is from genome assembly GCF_026930045.1 of Uloborus diversus. Taxonomy (NCBI): domain Eukaryota; kingdom Metazoa; phylum Arthropoda; class Arachnida; order Araneae; family Uloboridae; genus Uloborus; species Uloborus diversus. The sequence continues at coordinate 136,644 of NW_026558110.1, read as the reverse complement.
CAGTCAGTCAGTCTCAGTCAGTCAGTCAGTCAGTCAGTCCAGTCCAGTCTCAGTCAGTCAGTCAGTCAGTCTCGGTCAGTCAGTCAGTCAGTCATTCAGTCAGTCAGTCAGTCAGGCAGTCAGTCAGTCGGTCAGCCTTATTCAGTCAGTCTGTCAGTCAGTCAGTCAGTCAGCCTTATTCAGTCAGTCTGTCAGTCATCCTTATTCAGTCAGTCTGTCAGTCAGTCAGTCGGTCAGTCCTGTCCAGTCAGTTAGTCAGTCAAGCAGTCAGTCAGGTAGTCAAGCAGTCAGTCAGTCAGTGTCAGTCAGTCATTTAGTCATTCAGTCAGTCAGTGAAATAGCCAGTCAGAGAGTCAAGCAGTCAGTCAGTCAGTCTCAGTCAGTCAGTTAGTCAGTCAGTCAGTCAGTCAGTCAGTCAGTCCAGTCTCAGTCAGTCAGGCAGTTAGTCAGTCAGTCTCGGTCAGTCAGTGAGTCAGTCAGTCAGTATCAGTCAGTCATGAGTCAGTCTGTCAGTCAGGCAGTATCAGTCAGGTAGTAAGACTCCGCTCGACAGAACTCCGATAGCCTAATGGCTAGACCGCTGGTCTTCCAAGCGAGTGGCCTGGGTTCGAGTCCTAGCCGGAGCGAATATCTTCAATGTATATATTTCTTTTCTAATTTGAAAATTCTTTTTTTTTTCAATTTCTTTCCTTTGCAATTATTGATTATTTATGTAGGGAAGAAAATTCTGAGTCAGTTTAATTTTTCGACACGAAGATTTCAAAGTGTTTAAATAAACAATTACCAAGGTGCATTTTTTGTTTTTATTATATTTAAAACTCCCACCGACAGAGCTCCCATAGACTAATGGCTAGAGTGTTAGGCTTCCAAGCGAGTGGCCCTGGGTTCGAGTCCCAGCCTGAACGAAAATCTTCAATGTATACTTTTAGTTTCTAATTTGAAATTTCTTCTTCTTTTTTTTTAATTTTTCTCTTTTGCGAATATTGATTATTTATGTAGGGAGAAAAATTCTGAGTCAGTTTAATTATTCGACCTGTAAATTTCAAAGTGTTTGAACAATAATTACCAAGGTGCATTTTTTGTTTTTATTATATTTAAGACTTCCATCGACAGAGCTCCGATAGCCTAATGGCTAGACCGTTGGGTTCCTAGCGCGTGGTACTGGGTTCGAGTCCCGGCCGGAAAGGAAATCTTAAATGCAAATATTTTTTTCTAATTTTATAATTCTTTTTTTTTTATTTTTCCCTTTTGCGAAGTCAGTCAGTCAGTCTGACAGTCAATCAGTCAAGCACTCAGTCATTCAGTCTCAGTCAGTCAGTCCAGTCAGTCAGTCACTCAGTCAGTCAGTTAGTCCTTCAGCCAGTCAGTCAAGCAGTTAGTCATTTAGTCTCAGTCAGTCAGTCATTCAGTCAGTCAGTCAGTCAGGCAGTCAGTCAGTCAGTCAGTCGGTCAGTCCTGTGCAGTCAGTTAGTCACTAAAGCAGTCAGTCTCAGTCAGTCAGTCAGTCAGTCAGTCCAGTCCAGTCTCAGTCAGTCAGTCAGTCAGTCTCGGTCAGTCAGTCAGTCAGTCATTCAGTCAGTCAGGCAGTCAGTCAGTCGGTCAGCCTTATTCAGTCAGTCTGTCAGTCAGTCAGTCAGTCAGCCTTATTCAGTCAGTCTGTCAGTCATCCTTATTCAGTCAGTCTGTCAGTCAGTCAGTCGGTCAGTCCTGTCCAGTCAGTTAGTCAGTCAAGCAGTCAGTCAGGTAGTCAAGCAGTCAGTCAGTCAGTGTCAGTCAGTCATTTAGTCATTCAGTCAGTCAGTGAAATAGCCAGTCAGAGAGTAAAGCAGTCAGTCAGTCAGTCTCAGTCAGTCATTTAGTCAGTCAGTCAGTCAGTCAGTCCAGTCTCAGTCAGTCAGGCAGTTAGTCAGTCAGTCTCGGTCAGTCAGTGAGTCAGTCAGTCAGTATCAGTCAGTCAGTGAGTCAGTCTGTCAGTCAGGCAGTATCAGTCAGGCAGTAAGACTCCGCTCGTCAGAACTCCGATAGCCTAATGGCTAGACCGCTGGTCTTCCAAGCGAGTGGCCTGGGTTCGAGTCCCAGCCGGAGCGAATATCTTCAATGTATATATTTCTTTTCTAATTTGAAAATTCTTTTTTTTTTCAAATTCTTTCCTTTGCAATTATTGATTATTTATGTAGGGAAGAAAATTCTGAGTCAGTTTAATTTTTCGACACGAAGATTTCAAAGTGTTTAAATAAACAATTACCAAGGTGCATTTTTTGTTTTTATTATATTTAAAACTCCCACCGACAGAGCTCCCATAGACTAATGGCTAGAGTGTTAGGCTTCCAAGCGAGTGGCCCTGGGTTCGAGTCCCAGCCTGAACGAAAATCTTCAATGTATACTTTTAGTTTCTAATTTGAAATTTCTTCTTCTTTTTTTTTTAATTTTTCTCTTTTGCGAATATTGATTATTTATGTAGGGAGAAAAATTCTGAGTCAGTTTAATTATTCGACCTGTAAATTTCAAAGTGTTTGAATCAATAATTACCAAGGTGCATTTTTTGTTTTTATTATATTTAAGACTTCCATCGACAGAGCTCCGATAGCCTAATGGCTAGACCGTTGGGTTCCAAGCGCGTGGTACTGGGTTCGAGTCCCGGCCGGAACGAAAATCTTCCATGTATATATTTCTCTTCTAATTTGAAGATTCTTTTTTTTTCAATTTCTTTCTTTTGCAAATATGGATTATTTATGTACGGAAGAAAATTCTGAGTCAGTTTAATCATTCGGCCTTTAGATTTCAAAGATTTTAGATCAATAATTACTAAGGTGCATTTTTTGTTTTTATTATAATTAAGACACCGATCAACAGAGATCCGATAGTATATTGGCGAGAGCGTTGGGCTTCCATGAGTGTTGCCCTGGGTTCAAATCCCAGCCGGAAAGGAAATCTTAAATGCAAATGTTTTTTTCTAATTTTATAATTATTTTTTTTTATTTTTCCCTTTTGCGAAGTCAGTCAGTCAGTCTGACAGTCAATCAGTCAAGCACTCAGTCATTCAGTCTCAGTCAGTCAGTCCAGTCAGTCAGTTAGTCCTTCAGCCAGTCAGTCAAGCAGTCAGTCATTTAGTCTCAGTCAGTCAGTCATTCAGTCAGTCAGTCAGTCAGGCAGTCAGTCAGTCAGTCAGTCGGTCAGTCCTGTGCAGTCAGTTAGTCACTAAAGCAGTCAGTCAGTCTCAGTCAGTCAGTCAGTCAGTCAGTCCAGTCCAGTCTCAGTCAGTCAGTCAGTCAGTCTCGGTCAGTCAGTCAGACAGTCATTCAGTCAGTCAGTCAGTCAGGCAGTCAGTCAGTCGGTCAGCCTTATTCAGTCAGTCTGTCAGTCAGTCAGTCAGTCAGCCTTATTCAGTCAGTCTGTCAGTCATCCTTATTCAGTCAGTCTGTCAGTCAGTCAGTCGGTCAGTCCTGTCCAGTCAGTTAGTCAGTCAAGCAGTCAGTCAGGTAGTCAAGCAGTAAGTCAGTCAGTGTCAGTCAGTCATTTAGTCATTCAGTCAGTCAGTGAAATAGCCAGTCAGAGAGTCAAGCAGTCAGTCAGTCAGTCTCAGTCAGTCAGTTAGTCAGTCAGTCAGTCAGTCAGTCAGTCAGTCAGTCCAGTCTCAGTCAGTCAGGCAGTTAGTCAGTCAGTCTCGGTCAGTCAGTGAGTCAGTCAGTCAGTATCAGTCAGTCAGTGAGTCAGTCTGTCAGTCAGGCAGTATCAGTCAGGCAGTAAGACTCCGCTCGTCAGAACTCCGATAGCCTAATGGCTAGACCGCTGGTCTTCCAAGCGAGTGGCCTGGGTTCGAGTCCCAGCCGGAGCGAATATCTTCAATGTATATATTTCTTTTCTAATTTGAAAATTCTTTTTTTTTTCAATTTCTTTCCTTTGCAATTATTGATTATTTATGTAGGGAAGAAAATTCTGAGTCAGTTTAATTTTTCGACACGAAGATTTCAAAGTGTTTAAATAAACAATTACCAAGGTGCATTTTTTGTTTTTATTATATTTAAAACTCCCACCGACAGAGCTCCCATAGACTAATGGCTAGAGTGTTAGGCTTCCAAGCGAGTGGCCCTGGGTTCGAGTCCCAGCCTGAACGAAAATCTTCAATGTATACTTTTAGTTTCTAATTTGAAATTTCTTCTTCTTTTTTTTTAATTTTTCTCTTTTGCGAATATTGATTATTTATGTAGGGAGAAAAATTCTGAGTCAGTTTAATTATTCGACCTGTAAATTTCAAAGTGTTTGAATCAATAATTACCAAGGTGCATTTTTTGTTTTTATTATATTTAACACTTCCATCGACAGAGCTCCGATAGCCTAATGGCTAGACCGTTGGGTTCCAAGCGCGTGGTACTGGGTTCGAGTCCCGGCCGGAACGAAAATCTTCCATGTATATATTTCTCTTCTAATTTGAAGATTCTTTTTTTTTCAATTTCTTTCTTTTGCAAATATGGATTATTTATGTACGGAAGAAAATTCTGAGTCAGTTTAATCATTCGACCTTTAGATTTCAAAGATTTTAGATCAATAATTACTAAGGTGCATTTTTTGTTTTTATTATAATTAAGACACCGATCAACAGAGATCCGATAGTATATTGGCGAGAGCGTTGGGCTTCCATGAGTGTTGCCCTGGGTTCAAATCCCAGCCGGAAAGGAAATCTTAAATGCAAATATTTTTTTCTAATTTTATAATTCTTTTTTTTTTTTATTTTTCCCTTTTGCGAAGTCAGTCAGTCAGTCTGACAGTCAATCAGTCAAGCACTCAGTCATTCAGTCTCAGTCAGTCAGTCCAGTCAGTCAGTCACTCAGTCAGTCAGTTAGTCCTTCAGCCAGTCAGTCAAGCAGTCAGTCATTTAGTCTCAGTCAGTCAGTCATTCAGTCAGTCAGTCAGTCAGGCAGTCAGTCAGTCAGTCAGTCGGTCAGTCCTGTGCAGTCAGTTAGTCACTAAAGCAGTCAGTCAGTCTCAGTCAGTCAGTCAGTCAGTCAGTCCAGTCCAGTCTCAGTCTGTCAGTCAGTCAGTCTCGGTCAGTCAGTCAGTCATTCAGTCAGTCATTCAGTCAGTCAGTCAGTCAGTCAGTCAGTCGGTCAGCCTTATTCAGTCAGTCTGTCAGTCAGTCAGTCAGTCAGCCTTATTCAGTCAGTCTGTCAGTCATCCTTATTCAGTCAGTCGGTCAGCCTTATTCAGTCAGTCTGTCAGTCAGTCAGTCAGTCAGCCTTATTCAGTCAGTCTGTCAGTCATCCTTATTCAGTCAGTCTGTCAGTCGGTCAGTCCTGTCCAGTCAGTTAGTCAGTCAAGCAGTCAGTCAGGTAGTCAAGCAGTCAGTCAGTCAGTGTCAGTCAGTCATTTAGTCATTCAGTCAGTCAGTGAAATAGCCAGTCAGAGAGTCAAGCAGTCAGTCAGTCAGTCTCAGTCAGCCAGTTAGTCAGTCAGTCAGTCAGTCAGTCAGTCAGTCAGTCCAGTCTCAGTCAGTCAGGCAGTTAGTAAGTCAGTCTCGGTCAGTCAGTGAGTCAGTCAGTCAGTATCAGTCAGTCAGTGAGTCAGTCTGTCAGTCAGGCAGTATCAGTCAGACAGTAAGACTCCGCTCGTCAGAACTCCGATAGCCTAATGGCTAGACCGCTGGTCTTCCAAGCGAGTGGCCTGGGTTCGAGTCCCAGCCGGAGCGAATATCTTCAATGTATATATTTCTTTTCTAATTTGAAAATTCTTTTTTTTTTCAATTTCTTTCCTTTGCAATTATTGATTATTTATGTAGGGAAGAAAATTCTGAGTCAGTTTAATTATTCGACCTGTAAATTTCAAAGTGTTTGAATCAATAATTACCAAGGTGCATTTTTTGTTTTTATTATATTTAAGACTTCCATCGACAGAGCTCCGATAGCCTAATGGCTAGACCGTTGGGTTCCTAGCGCGTGGTGCTGGGTTCGAGTCCCGGCCGGAAAGGAAAACTTAAATGCAAATATTTTTTTCTAATTTTATAATTCTTTTTTTTTTTTATTTTTCCCTTTTGCGAAGTCAGTCAGTCAGTCTGACAGTCAATCAGTCAAGCACTCAGTCATTCAGTCTCAGTCAGTCAGTCCAGTCAGTCAGTCACTCAGTCAGTCAGTTAGTCCTTCAGCCAGTCAGTCAAGCAGTCAGTCATTTAGTCTCAGTCAGTCAGTCATTCAGTCAGTCAGTCAGTCAGGCAGTCAGTCAGTCAGTCAGTCGGTCAGTCCTGTGCAGTCAGTTAGTCACTAAAGCAGTCAGTCAGTCTCAGTCAGTCAGTCAGTCAGTCAGTCCAGTCCAGTCTCAGTCTGTCAGTCAGTCAGTCTCGGTCAGTCAGTCAGTCATTCAGTCAGTCATTCAGTCAGTCAGTCAGTCAGTCAGTCAGTCAGTCGGTCAGCCTTATTCAGTCAGTCTGTCAGTCAGTCAGTCAGTCAGCCTTATTCAGTCAGTCTGTCAGTCATCCTTATTCAGTCAGTCGGTCAGCCTTATTCAGTCAGTCTGTCAGTCAGTCAGTCAGCCTTATTCAGTCAGTCTGTCAGTCATCCTTATTCAGTCAGTCTGTCAGTCGGTCAGTCCTGTCCAGTCAGTTAGTCAGTCAAGCAGTCAGTCAGGTAGTCAAGCAGTCAGTCAGTCAGTGTCAGTCAGTCATTTAGTCATTCAGTCAGTCAGTGAAATAGCCAGTCAGAGAGTCAAGCAGTCAGTCAGTCAGTCTCAGTCAGTCAGTTAGTCAGTCAGTCAGTCAGTCAGTCAGTCAGTCCAGTCTCAGTCAGTCAGGCAGTTAGTCAGTCAGTCTCGGTCAGTCAGTGAGTCAGTCAGTCAGTGAGTCAGTCTGTCAGTCAGGCAGTATCAGTCAGGCAGTAAGACTCCGCTCGACAGAACTCCGATAGCCTAATGGCTAGACCGCTGGTCTTCCAAGCGAGTGTCCTGGGTTCGAGTCCCAGCCGGAGCGAATATCTTCAATGTATATATTTCTTTTCTAATTTGAAAATTCTTTTTTTTTTTCAATTTCTTTCCTTTGCAATTATTGATTATTTATGTAGGGAAGAAAATTCTGAGTCAGTTTAATTTTTCGACACGAAGATTTCAAAGTGTTTAAATAAACAATTACCAAGGTGCATTTTTTGTTTTTATTATATTTAAAACTCCCACCGACAGAGCTCCCATAGACTAATGGCTAGAGTGTTAGGCTTCCAAGCGAGTGGCCCTGGGTTCGAGTCCCAGCCTGAACGAAAATCTGCAATGTATACTTTTAGTTTCTAATTTGAAATTTCTTCTTCTTTTTTTTTAATTTTTCTCTTTTGCGAATATTGATTATTTATGTAGGGAGAAAAATTCTGAGTCAGTTTAATTATTCGACCTGTAAATTTCAAAGTGTTTGAATCAATAATTACCAAGGTGCATTTTTTGTTTTTATTATATTTAAGACTTCCATCGACAGAGCTCCGATAGCCTAATGGCTAGACCGTTGGGTTCCCAGCGCGTGGTACTGGGTTCGAGTCCCGGCCGGAAAGGAAATCTTAAATGCAAATATTTTTTTCTAATTTTATAATTCTTTTTTTTTTATTTTTCCCTTTTGCGAAGTCAGTCAGTCAGTCTGACAGTCATTCAGTCAAGCACTCAGTCATTCAGTCTCAGTCAGTCAGTCCAGTCAGTCAGTCACTCAGTCAGTCAGTTAGTCCTTCAGCCAGTCAGTCAAGCAGTCAGTCATTTAGTCTCAGTCAGTCAGTCATTCAGTCAGTCAGTCAGTCAGGCAGTCAGTCAGTCAGTCAGTCGGTCAGTCCTGTGCAGTCAGTTAGTCACTAAAGCAGTCAGTCAGTCTCAGTCAGTCAGTCAGTCAGTCAGTCCAGTCCAGTCTCAGTCAGTCAGTCAGTCAGTCTCGGTCAGTCAGTCAGTCAGTCATTCAGTCAGTCAGTCAGTCAGTCAGGCAGTCAGTCAGTCGGTCAGCCTTATTCAGTCAGTCTGTCAGTCAGTCAGTCAGTCAGCCTTATTCAGTCAGTCTGTCAGTCATCCTTATTCAGTCAGTCTGTCAGTCAGTCAGTCGGTCAGTCCTGTCCAGTCAGTTAGTCAGTCAAGCAGTCAGTCAGGTAGTCAAGCAGTCAGTCAGTCAGTGTCAGTCAGTCATTTAGTCATTCAGTCAGTCAGTGAAATAGCCAGTCAGAGAGTCAAGCAGTCAGTCAGTCAGTCTCAGTCAGTCAGTTAGTCAGTCAGTCAGTCAGTCAGTCAGTCAGTCCAGTCTCAGTCAGTCAGGCAGTTAGTCAGTCAGTCTCGGTCAGTCAGTGAGTCAGTCAGTCAGTATCAGTCAGTCAGTGAGTCAGTCTGTCAGTCAGGCAGTATCAGTCAGGCAGTAAGACTCCGCCCGACAGAACTCCGATAGCCTAATGGCTAGACCGCTGGTCTTCCAAGCGAGTGGCCTGGGTTCGAGTCCCAGCCGGAGCGAATATCTTCAATGTATATATTTCTTTTCTAATTTGAAAATTCTTTTTTTTTTCAATTTCTTTCCTTTGCAATTATTGATTATTTATGTAGGGAAGAAAATTCTGAGTCAGTTTAATTTTTCGACACGAAGATTTCAAAGTGTTTAAATAAACAATTACCAAGGTGCATTTTTTGTTTTTACTATATTTAAAACTCCCACCGACAGAGCTCCCATAGACTAATGGCTAGAGTGTTAGGCTTCCAAGCGAGTGGCCCTGGGTTCGAGTCCCAGCCTGAACGAAAATCTTCAATGTATAATTTTAGTTTCTAATTTGAAATTTCTTCTTCTTTTTTTTTTAATTTTTCTCTTTTGCGAATATTGATTATTTATGTAGGGAGAAAAATTCTGAGTCAGTTTAATTATTCGACCTGTAAATTTCAAAGTGTTTGAATCAATAATTACCAAGGTGCATTTTTTGTTTTTATTATATTTAAGACTTCCATCGACAGAGCTCCGATAGCCTAATGGCTAGACCGTTGGGTTCCAAGCGCGTGGTACTGGGTTCGAGTCCCGGCCGGAACGAAAATCTTCCATGTATATATTTCTCTTCTAATTTGAAGATTCTTTTTTTTTTCAATTTCTTTCTTTTGCAAATATGGATTATTTATGTACGGAAGAAAATTCTGAGTCAGTTTAATCATTCGACCTTTAGATTTCAAAGATTTTAGATCAATAATTACTAAGGTGCATTTTTTGTTTTTATTATAATTAAGACACCGATCAACAGAAATCCGATAGTATATTGGCGAGAGCGTTGGGCTTCCATGAGTGTCGCCCTGGGTTCAAATCCCAGCCGGAAAGGAAATCTTAAATGCAAATATTTTTTTCTAATTTTATAATTCTTTTTTTTTTATTTTTCCCTTTTGCGAAGTCAGTCAGTCAGTCTGACAGTCAATCAGTCAAGCACTCAGTCATTCAGTCTCAGTCAGTCAGTCCAGTCAGTCAGTCACTCAGTCAGTCAGTTAGTCCTTCAGCCAGTCAGTCAAGCAGTCAGTCATTTAGTCTCAGTCAGTCAGTCATTCAGTCAGTCAGTCAGTCAGGCAGTCAGTCAGTCAGTCAGTCGGTCAGTCCTGTGCAGTCAGTTAGTCACTAAAGCAGTCAATCAGTCTCAGTCAGTCAGTCTCAGTCAGTCAGTCAGTCAGTCAGTCCAGTCCAGTCTCTGTCAGTCAGTCAGTCAGTCTCGGTCAGTCAGTCAGTCAGTCATTCAGTCAGTCAGTCAGTCAGGCAGTCAGTCAGTCGGTCAGCCTTATTCAGTCAGTCTGTCAGTCAGTCAGTCAGTCAGCCTTATTCAGTCAGTCTGTCAGTCATCCTTATTCAGTCAGTCTGTCAGTCAGTCAGTCGGTCAGTCCTGTCCAGTCAGTTAGTCAGTCAAGCAGTCAGTCAGGTAGTCAAGCAGTCAGTCAGTCAGTGTCAGTCAGTCAGTTAGTCAGTCAGTCAGTCAGTCAGTCCAGTCTCAGTCAGTCAGGCAGTTAGTCAGTCAGTCTCGGTCAGTCAGTGAGTCAGTCAGTCAGTATCAGTCAGTCAGTGAGTCAGTCTGTCAGTCAGGCAGTATCAGTCAGGCAGTAAGACTCCGCTCGACAGAACTCCGATAGCCTAATGGCTAGACCGCTGGTCTTCCAAGCGAGTGGCCCTGGGTTCGAGTCCCAGCCTGAACGAAAATCTTCAATGTATACTTTTAGTTTCTAATTTGAAATTTCTTCTTCTTTTTTTTTAATTTTTCTCTTTTGCGAATATTGATTATTTATGTAGGGAGAAAAATTCTGAGTCAGTTTAATTATTCGACCTGTAAATTTCAAAGTGTTTGAACCAATAATTACCAAGGTGCATTTTTTGTTTTTATTATATTTAAGACTTCCATCGACAGAGCTCCGATAGCCTAATGGCTAGACCGTTGGGTTCCAAGCGCGTGGTACTGGGTTCGAGTCCCGGCCGGAACGAAAATCTTCCATGTATATATTTCTCTTCTAATTTGAAGATTCTTTTTTTTTTTTCAAATTCTTTCTTTTGCAAATATGGATTATTTATGTACGGAAGAAAATTCTGAGTCAGTTTAATCATTCGACCTTTAGATTTCAAAGATTTTAGATCAATAATTACTAAGGTGCATTTTTTGTTTTTATTATAATTAAGACACCGATCAACAGAAATCCGATAGTATATTGGCGAGAGCGTTGGGCTTCCATGAGTGTCGCCCTGGGTTCAAATCCCAGCCGGAAAGGAAATCTTAAATGCAAATATTTTTTTCTAATTTTATAATTCTTTTTTTTTTATTTTTCCCTTTTGCGAAGTCAGTCAGTCAGTCTGACAGTCAATCAGTCAAGCACTCAGTCATTCAGTCTCAGTCAGTCAGTCCAGTCAGTCAGTCACTCAGTCAGTCAGTTAGTCCTTCAGCCAGTCAGTCAAGCAGTCAGTCATTTAGTCTCAGTCAGTCAGTCATTCAGTCAGTAAGTCAGTCAGGCAGTCAGTCAGTCAGTCAGTCGGTCAGTCCTGTGCAGTCAGTTAGTCACTAAAGCAGTCAGTCAGTCTCAGTCAGTCAGTCAGTCAGTCAGTCCAGTCCAGTCTCAGTCAGTCAGTCAGTCAGTCTCGGTCAGTCAGTCAGTCAGTCATTCAGTCAGTCAGTCTGTCAGGCAGTCAGTCAGTCGGTCAGCCTTATTCAGTCAGTCTGTCAGTCAGTCAGTCAGTCAGCCTTATTCAGTCAGTCTGTCAGTCATCCTTATTCAGTCAGTCTGTCAGTCAGTCAGTCGGTCAGTCCTGTCCAGTCAGTTAGTCAGTCAAGCAGTCAGTCAGGTAGTCAAGCAGTCAGTCAGTCAGTGTCAGTCAGTCATTTAGTCATTCAGTCAGTCAGTGAAATAGCCAGTCAGAGAGTCAAGCAGTCAGTCAGTCAGTCTCATTCAGTCAGTTAGTCAGTCAGTCAGTCAGTCAGTCAGTCAGTCCAGTCTCAGTCAGTCAGGCAGTTAGTCAGTCAGTGAGTCAGTCTGTCAGTCAGGCAGTATCAGTCAGGCAGTAAGACTCCGCTCGACAGAACTCCGATAGCCTAATGGCTAGACCGCTGGTCTTCCAAGCGAGTGGCCTGGGTTCGAGTCCCAGCCGGAGCGAATATCTTCAATGTATATATTTCTTTTCTAATTTGAAAATTCTTTTTTTTTTCAATTTCTTTCCTTTGCAATTATTGATTATTTATGTAGGGAAGAAAATTCTGAGTCAGTTTAATTTTTCGACACAAAGATTTCAAAGTGTTTAAATAAACAATTACCAAGGTGCATTTTTTGTTTTTATTATATTTAAAACTCCCACCGACAGAGCTCCCATAGACTAATGGCTAGAGTGTTAGGCTTCCAAGCGAGTGGCCCTGGGTTCGAGTCCCAGCCTGAACGAAAATCTTCAATGTATACTTATAGTTTCTAATTTGAAATTTCTTCTTCTTTTTTTTTTAATTTTTCTCTTTTGCGAATATTGATTATTTATGTAGGGAGAAAAATTCTGAGTCAGTTTAATTATTCGACCTGTAAATTTCAAAGTGTTTGAATCAATAATTACCAAGGTGCATTTTTTGTTTTTATTATATTTAAGACTTCCATCGACAGAGCTCCGATAGCCTAATGGCTAGACCGTTGGGTTCCAAGCGCGTGGTACTGGGTTCGAGTCCCTTCCGGAACGAAAATCTTCCATGTATATATTTCTCTTCTAATTTGAAGATTCTTTTTTTTTTCAATTTCTTTCTTTTGCAAATATGGATTATTTATGTACGGAAGAAAATTCAGAGTCAGTTTAATCATTCGACCTTTAGATTTCAAAGATTTTAGATCAATAATTACTAAGGTGCATTTTTTGTTTTTATTATAATTAAGACACCGATCAACAGAGATCCGATAGTATATTGGCGAGAGCGTTGGGCTTCCATGAGTGTCGCCCTGGGTTCAAATCCCAGCCGGAAAGGATATCTTAAATGCAAGTATTTTTTTCTAATTTTATAATTCTTTTTTTTTATTTTTCCCTTTTGCGAAGTCAGTCAGTCAGTCTGACAGTCAATCAGTCAAGCACTCAGTCATTCAGTCTCAGTCAGTCAGTCATTCAGTCAGTCAGGCAGTCAGTCAGTCAGTCAGTCGGTCAGTCCTGTGCAGTCAGTTAGTCACTAAAGCAGCAGTCAGTCTCAGTCAGTCAGTCAGTCAGTCAGTCCAGTCCAGTCTCAGTCAGTCAGTCAGTCAGTCTCGGTCAGTCAGTCAGTCAGTCATTCAGTCAGTCAGTCAGTCAGGCAGTCAGTCAGTCGGTCAGCCTTATTCAGTCAGTCTGTCAGTCAGTCAGTCCGTCAGCCTTATTCAGTCAGTCTGTCAGTCATCCTTATTCAGTCAGTCTGTCAGTCAGTCAGTCGGTCAGTCCTGTCCAGTCAGTTAGTCAGTCAAGCAGTCAGTCAGGTAGTCAAGCAGTCAGTCAGTCAGTGTCAGTCAGTCATTTAGTCATTCAGTCAGTCAGTGAAATAGCCAGTCAGAGAGTCAAGCAGTCAGTCAGTCAGTCTCAGTCAGTCAGTTAGTCAGTCAGTCAGTCAGTCAGTCAGTCAGTCCAGTCTCAGTCAGTCAGGCAGTTAGTCAGTCAGTCTCGGTCAGTCAGTGAGTCAGTCAGTCAGTATCAGTCAGTCAGTGAGTCAGTCTGTCAGTCAGGCAGTATCAGTCAGGCAGTAAGACTCCGCTCGACAGAACTCCGATAGCCTAATGGCTAGACCGCTGGTCTTCCAAGCGAGTGGCCTGGGTTCGAGTCCCAGCCGGAGCGAATATCTTCAATGTATATATTTCTTTTCTAATTTGAAAATTCTTTTTTTTTTTCAATTTCTTTCCTTTGCAATTATTGATTATTTATGTAGGGAAGAAAATTCTGAGTCAGTTTAATTTTTCGACACGAAGATTTCAAAGTGTTTAAATAAACAATTACCAAGGTGCATTTTTTGTTTTTATTATATTTAAAACTCCCACCGACAGAGCTCCCATAGACTAATGGCTAGAGTGTTAGGCTTCCAAGCGAGTGGCCCTGGGTTCGAGTCCCAGCCTGAACGAAAATCTTCAATGTATACTTATAGTTTCTAATTTAAATTTCTTCTTCTTTTTTTTTTAATTTTTCTCTTTTGCGAATATTGATTATTTATGTAGGGAGAAAAATTCTGAGTCAGTTTAATTATTCGACCTGTAAATTTCAAAGTGTTTGAATCAATAATTACCAAGGTGCATTTTTTGTTTTTATTATATTTAAGACTTCCATCGACAGAGCTCCGATAGCCTAATGGCTAGACCGTTGGGTTCCTAGCGCGTGGTGCTGGGTTCGAGTCCCGGCCGGAAAGGAAATCTTAAATGCAAATATTTTTTTCTAATTTTATAATTCTTTTTTTTTTATTTTTCCCTTTTGCGAAGTCAGTCAGTCAGTCTGACAGTCAATCAGTCAAGCACTCAGTCATTCAGTCTCAGTCAGTCAGTCCAGTCAGTCAGTCACTCAGTCAGTCAGTTAGTCCTTCAGCCAGTCAGTCATTTAGTCTCAGTCAGTCAGTCATTCAGTCAGTCAGTCAGTCAGGCAGTCAGTCAGTCAGTCAGTCGGTCAGTCCTGTGCAGTCAGTTAGTCACTAAAGCAGTCAGTCAGTCTCAGTCAGTCAGTCAGTCAGTCAGTCCAGTCCAGTCTCAGTCAGTCAGTCAGTCAGTCTCGGTCAGTCAGTCAGTCATTCAGTCAGTCAGTCAGTCAGGCAGTCAGTCAGTCGGTCAGCCTTATTCAGTCAGTCTGTCAGTCAGTCAGTCAGTCAGCCTTATTCAGTCAGTCTGTCAGTCATCCTTATTCAGTCAGTCTGTCAGTCGGCCAGTCCTGTCCAGTCAGTTAGTCAGTCAAGCAGTCAGTCAGGTAGTCAAGCAGTCAGTCAGTCAGTGTCAGTCAGTCATTTAGTCATTCAGTCAGTCAGTGAAATAGCCAGTCAGAGAGTCAAGCAGTCAGTCAGTCAGTCTCAGTCAGTCAGTTAGTCAGTCAGTCAGTCAGTCAGTCCAGTCTCAGTCAGTCAGGCAGTTAGTCAGTCAGTCTCGGTCAGTCAGTGAGTCAGTCAGTCAGTATCAGTCAGTCAGTGAGTCAGTCTGTCAGTCAGGCAGTATCAGTCAGGCAGTAAGACTCCGCTCGACAGAACTCCGATAGCCTAATGGCTAGACCGCTGGTCTTCCAAGCGAGTGGCCTGGGTTCGGGTCCCAGCCGGAGCGAATATCTTCAATGTATATATTTCTTGTCTAATTTGAAAATTCTTTTTTTTTTCAACTTCTTTCCTTTGCAATTATTGATTATTTATGTAGGGAAGAAAATTCTGAGTCAGTTTAATTTTTCGACACGAAGATTTCAAAGTGTTTAAATAAACAATTACCAAGGTGCATTTTTTGGTTTTATTATATTTAAAACTCCCACCGACAGAGCTCCCATAGACTAATGGCTAGAGTGTTAGGCTTCCAAGCGAGTGGCCCTGGGTTCGAGTCCCAGATTGAACGAAAATCTTCAATGTATACTTTTAGTTTCTAATTTGAAATTTCTTCTTCTTTTTTTTTAATTTTTCTCTTTTGCGAATATTGATTATTTATGTAGGGAGAAAAATTCTGAGTCAGTTTAATTATTCGACCTGTAAATTTCAAAGTGTTTGAATCAATAATTACCAAGGTGCATTTTTTTTTTTATTATATTTAAGACTTCCATCGACAGAGCTCCGATAGCCTAATGGCTAGACCGTTGGGTTCCAAGCGCGTGGTACTGGGTTCGAGTCCCGGCCGGAACGAAAATCTTCCATGTACATATTTCTCTTCTAATTTGAAGATTCTTTTTTTTTTCAATTTCTTTCTTTTGCAAATATGGATTATTTATGTACGGAAGAAAATTCTGAGTCAGTTTAATCATTCGACCTTTAGATTTCAAAGATTTTAGATCAATAATTACTAAGGTGCATTTTTTGTTTTTATTATAATTAAGACACCGATCAACAGAGATCCGATAGTATATTGGCGAGAGCGTTGGGCTTCCATGAGTGTCGCCCTGGGTTCAAATCCCAGCCGGAAAGGAAATCTTAAATGCAAATATTTTTTTATAATTCTTTTTTTTTATTTTTCCCTTTTGCGAAGTCAGTCAGTCAGTCTGACAGTCAATCAGTCAAGCACTCAGTCATTCAGTCTCAGTCAGTCAGTCCAGTCAGTCAGTCACTCAGTCAGTCAGTTAGTCCTTCAGCCAGTCAGTCAAGCAGTCAGTCATTTAGTCTCAGTCAGTCAGGCAGTCAGTCAGTCAGTCAGTCAGGCAGTCAGTCAGTCAGTCAGTCAGTCGGTCAGTCCTGTGCAGTCAGTTAGTCACTAAAGCAGTCAGTCAGTCAGGCAGTCAGTCAGTCGGTCAGCCTTATTCAGTCAGTCTGTCAGTCAGTCAGTCAGTCAGACTTATTCAGTCAGTCTGTCAGTCCTGTCCAGTCATTTAGTCAGTCAAGCAGTCAGTCAGGTAGTCAAGCAGTCAGTCAGTCAGTGTCAGTCAGTCATTTAGTCATTCAGTCAGTCAGTGAAATAGCCAGTCAGAGAGTCAAGCAGTCAGTCAGTCAGTCTCAGTCAGTCAGTTAGTCAGTCAGTCAGTCAGTCAGTCAGTCAGTCAGTCCAGTCTCAGTCAGTCAGGCAGTTAGTCAGTCAGTCTCGGTCAGTCAGTGAGTCAGTCAGTCTCGGTCAGTCAGTGAGTCAGTCAGTCAGTATCAGTCAGTCAGTGAGTCAGTCTGTCAGTCAGGCAGTATCAGTCAGGCAGTAAGACTCCGCTCGACAGAACTCCGATAGCCTAATGGCTAGACCGCTGGTCTTCCAAGCGAGTGGCCTGGGTTCGATTCCCAGCCGGAGCGAATATCTTCAATGTATATATTTCTTTTCTCATTTGAAAATTCTTTTTTTTTTAAAATTTCTTTCCTTTGCAATTATTGATTATTTATGTAGGGAAGAAAATTCTGAGTCAGTTTAATTTTTCGACACGAAGATTTCAAAGTGTTTAAATAAACAATTACCAAGGTGCATTTTTTGTTTTTATTATATTTAAAACTCCCACCGACAGAGCTCCCATAGACTAATGGCTAGACTGTTAGGCTTCCAAGCGAGTGGCCCTGGGTTCGAGTCCCAGCCTGAACGAAAATCTTCAATGTATACTTTTAGTTTCTAATTTGAAATTTCTTCTTCTTTTTTTTTAATTTTTCTCTTTTGCGAATATTGATTATTTATGTAGGGAGAAAAATTCTGAGTCAGTTTAATTATTCGACCTGTAAATTTCAAAGTGTTTGAATCAATAATTACCAAGGTGCATTTTTTGTTTTTATTATATTTAAGACTTCCATCGACAGAGCTCCGATAGCCTAATGGCTAGACCGTTGGGTTCCAAGCGCGTGGTACTGGGTTCGAGTCCCGGCCGGAACGAAAATCTTCCATGTATATATTTCTCTTCTAATTTGAAGATTCTTTTTTTTTTCAATTTCTTTCTTTTGCAAATATGGATTATTTATGTACGGAAGAAAATTCTGAGTCAGTTTAATCATTCGACCTTTAGATTTCAAAGATTTTAGATCAATAATTACTAAGGTGCATTTTTTGTTTTTATTATATTTAAGACACCGATCAACAGAGATCCGATAGTATATTGGCGAGAGCGTTGGGCTTCCATGAGTGTCGCCCTGGGTTCAAATCCCAGCCGGAAAGGAAATCTTAAATGCAAAAATTTTTTTTCTAATTTTATAATTCTTTTTTTTTTATTTTTCCCTTTTGCGAAGTCAGTCAGTCAGTCTGACAGTCAATCAGTCAAGCACTCAGTCAGTCAGTCCAGTCAGTCAGTCACTCAGTCAGTCAGTTAGTCCTTCAGCCAGTCAGTCAAGCATTCAGTCATTTAGTCTCAGTCAGTCAGTCATTCAGTCAGTCAGTCAGTCAGTCAGTCAGTCGGTCAGTCCTGTGCAGTCAGTTAGTCACTAAAGCAGTCAGTCAGTCTCAGTCAGTCAGTCAGTCAGTCAGTCCAGTCCAGTCTCAGTCAGTTAGTCAGTCAGTCTCGGTCAGTCAGTCAGTCAGTCATTCAGTCAGTCAGTCAGTCAGGCAGTCAGTCAGTCGGTCAGCCTTATTCAGTCAGTCTGTCAGTCAGTCAGTCAGTCAGCCTTATTCAGTCAGTCTGTCAGTCATCCTTATTCAGTCAGTCTGTCAGTCAGTCAGTCGGTCAGTCCTGTCCAGTCAGTTAGTCAGTCAAGCAGTCAGTCAGGTAGTCAAGCAGTCAGTCAGTCAGTGTCAGTCAGTCATTTAGTCATTCAGTCAGTCAGTGAAATAGCCAGTCAGAGAGTCAAGCAGTCAGTCAGTCAGTCTCAGTCAGTCAGTTAGTCTTCAGTCAGTCAGTCAGTCAGTCAGTCCAGTCTCAGTCAGTCAGGCAGTTAGTCAGTCAGTCTCGGTCAGTCAGTGAGTCAGTCAGTCAGTATCAGTCAGTCAGTGAGTCAGTCTGTCAGTCAGGCAGTATCAGTCAGGCAGTAAGACTCCGCTCGACAGAACTCCGATAGCCTAATGGCTAGACCGCTGGTCTTCCAAGCGAGTGGCCTGGGTTCGAGTCCCAGCCGGAGCGAATATCTTCAATGTATATATTTCTTTTCTAATTTGAAAATTCTTTTTTTTTTTCAATTTCTTTCCTTTGCAATTATTGATTATTTATGTAGGGAAGAAAATTCTGAGTCAGTTTAATTTTTCGACACGAAGATTTCAAAGTGTTTAAATAAACAATTACCAAGGTGCATTTTTTGTTTTTATTATATTTAAAACTCCCACCGACAGAGCTCCCATAGACTAATGGCTAGAGTGTTAGGCTTCCAAGCGAGTGGCCCTGGGTTCGAGTCCCAGCCTGAACGAAAATCTTCAATGTATACTTTTAGTTTCTAATTTGAAATTTCTTCTTCTTTTTTTTTTAATTTTTCTCTTTTGCGAATATTGATTATTTATGTAGGGAGAAAAATTCTGAGTCAGTTTAATTATTCGACCTGTAAATTTCAAAGTGTTTGAATCAATAATTACCAAGGTGCATTTTTTGTTTTTATTATATTTAAGACTTCCATCGACAGAGCTCCGATAGCCTAATGGCTAGACCGTTGGGTTCCTAGCGCGTGGTACTGGGTTCGAGTCCCGGCCGGAAAGGAAATCTTAAATGCAAATATTTTTTTCTAATTTTATAATTCTTTTTTTTTTTATTTTTCCCTTTTGCGAAGTCAGTCAGTCAGTCTGTCAGTCAATCAGTCAAGCACTCAGTCATTCAGTCTCAGTCAGTCAGTCCAGTCAGTCAGTCACTCAGTCAGTCAGTTAGTCCTTCAGCCAGTCAGTCAAGCAGTCAGTCATTTAGTCTCAGTCAGTCAGTCATTCAGTCAGTCAGTCAGTCAGGCAGTCAGTCAGTCAGTCAGTCGGTCAGTCCTGTGCAGTCAGTTAGTCACTAAAGCAGTCAGTCAGTCAGTCATTCAGTCAGTCAGTCAGTCAGGCAATCAGTCAGTCGGTCAGCCTTATTCAGTCAGTCTGTCAGTCAGTCAGTCAGCCTTATTCAGTCAGTCTGTCAGTCATCCTTATTCAGTCAGTCTGTCAGTCAGTCAGTCGGTCAGTCCTGTCCAGTCAGTTAGTCAGTCAAGCAGTCAGTCAGGTAGTCAAGCAGTCAGTCAGTGTCAGTCAGTCATTTAGTCATTCAGTCAGTCAGTGAAATAGCCAGTCAGAGAGTCAAGCAGTCAGTCAGTCAGTCTCAGTCAGTCAGTTAGTCAGTCAGTCAGTCAGTCAGTCAGTCAGTCCAGTCTCAGTCAGTCAGGCAGTTAGTCAGTCAGTCTCGGTCAGTCAGTGAGTCAGTCAGTCAGTATCAGTCAGTCAGTGAGTCAGTCTGTCAGTCAGGCAGTATCAGTCAGGCAGTAAGACTCCGCTCGACAGAACTCCGATAGCCTAATGGGTAGACCGCTGGTCTTCCAAGCGAGTGGCCTGGGTTCGAGTCCCAGCCGGAGCGAATATCTTCAATGTATATATTTAATTTCTAATTTGAAAATTCTTTTTTTTTTTCAATTTCTTTCCTTTGCAATTATTGATTATTTATGTAGGGAAGAAAATTCTGAGTCAGTTTAATTTTTCGACACGAAGATTTCAAAGTGTTTAAATAAACAATTACCAAGGTGCATTTTTTGTTTTTATTATATTTAAAACTCGCACCGACAGAGCTCCCATAGACTAATGGCTAGAGTGTTAGGCTTCCAAGCGAGTGGCCCTGGGTTCGAGTCCCAGCCTGAACGAAAATCTTCAATGTATACTTTTAGTTTCTAATTTGAAATTTCTTCTTCTTTTTTTTTTAATTTTTCTCTTTTGCGAATATTGATTATTTATGTAGGGAGAAAAATTCTGAGTCAGTTTAATTATTCGACCTGTAAATTTCAAAGTGTTTGAATCAATAATTACCAAGGTGCATTTTTTGTTTTTATTATATTTAAGACTTCCATCGACAGAGCTCCGATAGCCTAATGGCTAGACCGTTGGGTTTCAAGCGCGTGGTACTGGGTTCGAGTCCCGGCCGGAACGAAAATCTTCCATGTATATATTTCTCTTCTAATTTGAAGATTCTTTTTTTTTTTCAATTTCTTTCTTTTGCAAATATGGATTATTTATGTACGGAAGAAAATTCTGAGTCAGTTTAATCATTCGACCTTTAGATTTCAAAGATTTTAGATCAATAATTACTAAGGTGCATTTTTTGTTTTTATTATAATTAAGACACCGATCAACAGAGATCCGATAGTATATTGGCGAGAGCGTTGGGCTTCCATGAGTGTCGCCCTGGGTTCAAATCCCAGCCGGAAAGGAAATCTTAAATGCAAATATTTTTTTCTAATTTTATAATTCTTTTTTTTTTATTTTTCCCTTTTGCGAAGTCAGTCAGTCAGTCTGACAGTCAATCAGTCAAGCACTCAGTCATTCAGTCTCAGTCAGTCAGTCCAGTCAGTCAGTCACTCAGTCAGTCAGTTAGTCCTTCAGCCAGTCAGTCAAGCAGTCAGTCATTTAGTCTCAGTCAGTCAGTCATTCAGTCAGTCAGTCAGTCAGGCAGTCAGTTAGTCAGTCAGTCGGTCAGTCCTGTGCAGTCAGTTAGTCACTAAAGCAGTCAGTCAGTCTCAGTCAGTCAGTCAGTCAGTCAGTCCAGTCCAGTCTCAGTCAGTCAGTCAGTCAGTCTCGGTCAGTCAGTCAGTCAGTCATTCAGTCAGTCAGTCAGTCAGGCAGTCAGTCAGTCGGTCAGCCTTATTCAGTCAGTCGGTCAGCCTTATTCAGTCAGTCTGTCAGTCAGTCAGTCAGTCAGCCTTATTCAGTCAGTCTGTCAGTCGGTCAGTCCTGTCCAGTCAGTTAGTCAGTCAAGCAGTCAGTCAGGTAGTCAAGCAGTCAGTCAGTCAGTGTCAGTCAGTCATTTAGTCATTCAGTCAGTCAGTGAAATAGCCAGTCAGAGAGTCAAGCAGTCAGTCAGTCAGTCTCAGTCAGTCAGTTAGTCAGTCAGTCAGTCAGTCAGTCAGTCAGTCCAGTCTCAGTCAGTCAGGCAGTTAGTCAGTCAGTCTCGGTCAGTCAGTGAGTCAGTCAGTCAGTATCAGTCAGTCAGTGAGTCAGTCTGTCAGTCAGGCAGTATCAGTCAGGCAGTAAGACTCCGCTCGACAGAACTCCGATAGCCTAATGGCTAGACCGCTGGTCTTCCAAGCGAGTGGCCTGGGTTCGAGTCCCAGCCGGAGCGAATATCTTCAATGTATATATTTCTTTTCTAATTTGAAAATTCTTTTTTTTTTCAATTTCTTTCCTTTGCAATTATTGATTATTTATGTAGGGAAGAAAATTCTGAGTCAGTTTAATTTTTCGACACGAAGATTTCAAAGTGTTTAAATAAACAATTACCAAGGTGCATTTTTTGTTTTTATTATATTTCAAACTCCCACCGACAGAGCTCCCATAGACTAATGGCTAGAGTGTTAGGCTTCCAAGCGAGTGGCCCTGGGTTCGAGTCCCAGCCTGAACGAAAATCTTCAATGTATACTTTTAGTTTCTAATTTGAAATTTCTTCTTCTTTTTTTTTTTAATTTTTCTCTTTTGCGAATATTGATTATTTATGTAGGGAGAAAAATTCTGAGTCAGTTTAATTATTCGACCTGTAAATTTCAAAGTGTTTGAATCAATAATTACCAAGGTGCATTTTTTGTTTTTATTATATTTAAGACTACCATCGACAGAGCTCCGATAGCCTAATGGCTAGACCGTTGGGTTCCTAGCGCGTGGTACTGGGTTCGAGTCCCGGCCGGAAAGGAAATCTTAAATGCAAATATTTTTTTCTAATTTTATAATTCTTTTTTTTTATTTTTCCCTTTTGCGAAGTCAGTCAGTCAGTCTGACAGTCAATCAGTCAAGCACTCAGTCATTCAGTCTCAGTCAGTCAGTCCAGTCAGTCAGTCACTCAGTCAGTCAGTTAGTCCTTCAGCCAGTCAGTCAAGCAGTCAGTCATTTAGTCTCAGTCAGTCAGTCATTCAGTCAGTCAGTCAGTCAGGCAGTCAGTCAGTCAGTCAGTCCTGTGCAGTCAGTTAGTCACTAAAGCAGTCAGTCAGTCTCAGTCAGTCAGTCAGTCAGTCAGTCCAGTCCAGTCTCAGTCAGTCAGTCAGTCAGTCTCGGTCAGTCAGTCAGTCAGTCATTCAGTCAGTCAGTCAGTCAGGCAGTCAGTCAGTCGGTCAGCCTTATTCAGTCAGTCTGTCAGTCAGTCAGTCAGTCAGCCTTATTCAGTCAGTCTGTCAGTCATCCTTATTCAGTCAGTCTGTCAGTCAGTCAGTCGGTCAGTCCTGTCCAGTCAGTTAGTCAGTCAAGCAGTCAGTCAGGTAGTCAAGCAGTCAGTCAGTCAGTGTCAGTCAGTCATTTAGTCATTCAGTCAGTCAGTGAAATAGCCAGTCAGAGAGTCAAGCAGTCAGTCAGTCAGTCTCAGTCAGTCAGTTAGTCAGTCAGTCAGTCAGTCAGTCAGTCAGTCCAGTCTCAGTCAGTCAGGCAGTTAGTCAGTCAGTCTCGGTCAGTCAGTGAGTCAGTCAGTCAGTATCAGTCAGTCAGTGAGTCAGTCTGTCAGTCAGGCAGTATCAGTCAGGCAGTAAGACTCCGCTCGACAGAACTCCGATAGCCTAATGGCTAGGCCGCTGGTCTTCCAAGCGAGTGGCCTGGGTTCGAGTCCCAGCCGGAGCGAATATCTTCAATGTAAATATTTCTTTTCTAATTTGAAAATTCTTTTTTTTTTCAATTTCTTTCCTTTGCAATTATTGATTATTTATGTAGGGAAGAAAATTCTGAGTCAGTTTAATTTTTCGACACGAAGATTTCAAAGTGTTTAAATAAACAATTACCAAGGTGCATTTTTTGTTTTTATTATATTTAAAACTCCCACCGACAGAGCTCCCATAGACTAATGGCTAGAGTGTTAGGCTTCCAAGCGAGTGGCCCTGGGTTCGAGTCCCAGCCTGAACGAAAATTTTCAATGTATACTTTTAGTTTCTAATTTGAAATTTCCTCTTCTTTTTTTATAATTTTTCTCTTTTGCGAATATTGATTATTTATGTAGGGAGAAAAATTCTGAGTCAGTTTAATTATTCGACCTGTAAATTTCAAAGTGTTTGAATCAATAATTACCAAGGTGCATTTTTTGTTTTTATTATATTTAAGACTTCCATCGACAGAGCTCCGATAGCCTAATGGCTAGACCGTTGGGTTCCTAGCGCGTGGTACTGGGTTCGAGTCCCGGCCGGAAAGGAAATCTTAAATGCAAATATTTTTTTCTAATTTTATAATTCTTTTTTTTTTTATTTTTCCCTTTTGCGAAGTCAGTCAGTCAGTCTGACAGTCAATCAGTCAAGCACTCAGTCATTCAGTCTCAGTCAGTCAGTCCAGTCAGTCAGTCACTCAGTCAGTCAGTTAGTCCTTCAGCCAGTCAGTCAAGCAGTCAGTCATTTAGTCTCAGTCAGTCAGTCATTCAGTCAGTCAGTCAGTCAGGCAGTCAGTCAGTCGGTCAGTCCTGTGCAGTCAGTTAGTCACTAAAGCAGTCAGTCAGTCTCAGTCAGTCAGTCAGTCAGTCAGTCCAGTCCAGTCTCAGTCAGTCAGTCAGTCAGTCTCGGTCAGTCAGTCAGTCAGTCATTCAGTCAGTCTGTCAGTCAGTCAGTCGGTCAGTCCTGTCCAGTCAGTTAGTCAGTCAAGCAGTCAGTCAGGTAGTCAAGCAGTCAGTCAGTCAGTGTCAGTCAGTCATTTAGTCATTCAGTCAGTCAGTGAAATAGCCAGTCAGAGAGTCAAGCAGTCAGTCAGTCAGTCTCAGTCAGTCAGTTAGTCAGTCAGTCAGTCAGTCAGTCCAGTCTCAGTCAGTCAGGCAGTTAGTCAGTCAGTCTCGGTCAGTCAGTGAGTCAGTCAGTCAGTATCAGTCAGTCAGTGAGTCAGTCTGTCAGTCAGGCAGTATCAGTCAGGCAGTAAGACTCCGCTCGACAGAACTCCGATAGCCTAATGGCTAGACCGCTGGTCTTCCAAGCGAGTGGCCTGGGTTCGAGTCCCAGCCGGAGTGAATATCTTCAATGTATATATTTCTTTTCTAATTTGAAAATTCTTTTTTTTTCAATTTCTTTCCTTTGCAATTATTGATTATTTATGTAGGGAAGAAAATTCTGAGTCAGTTTAATTTTTCGACACGAAGATTTCAAAGTGTTTAAATAAACAATTACCAAGGTGCATTTTTTGTTTTTATTATATTTAAAACTTCCACCGACAGAGCTCCCATAGACTAACTAGGGGGCTATCGCCCCCTGCTCGCTATCGCTCGCCAACCCCCGGAACTGCTTACGCAGTTCCCTGTGGATCGCTTCGCGATCCATGCTCGCTTCGCTCGCTCGCTGTATGCCAATACATTAGCCTAGCTAAAATTTTCCGTAAAAATTAAAGTTGGTAATTGCATTTAGGTCACCATCCATTTAACCAATATGAAAATTACGTTCATAATGTTAATTTGTCTGCTTTAGCCAGATTTTCGACAGTTTAACTTTGCTGTATGTAAGATGACTGCCTTGGCAATGTGCACAACTTTACCATTATAGATACAAAAGTGTCTGTCATTGCTTTGGAGAGATTGCACTTCTACCTGTTGGTCCGCGGAAGGTATTTTATTTCCCTTCTACCACCCATTGGAAAATCAATGAAGGCATTCCCCTATCCGCCACCTGGGGACGCGCCCTCTAGGGGTTACAGGCTCCCCCGAGGGATGTATTTACATTATTTACACTCTTATATATTTACATATTTACACTCTTATATATTCTAATCTGAGAAAACTTCCTCATATACACAATTAAAAATGTCCCGTTTGGAAGCCACAACTGACACTGCTTCAAAAGATCTTGTTCTTGATAATGCCACATAGAGCTGGCCATGACTAAAAACAGGCTCAGAGAGCACCAAACATATTTTCTCAAACGTTTGTCCTTCTTGTTGTTATTCTGAATCCTTGCCACGTCACGAACAAAAAATGGTTTAACTAAAAACGCGAAAACTCGCCAAGGCTACTTTGCTTGCACAATACTAAAACTACTATAACCCTAAACAAATTTGGCGAAACCTTTCAGCTGAGAATAAAAGGAATAAATTAAATTCTTTCTCGGTTATTCATTTTGAACTGAACTGTCGTACTGAAGCAGAGAATAGACGACGCTCAAAGCGCCTACGCGTTCAAAACAACATTGCCGATGAACATGATTGTGGAGCAATGTGTGAAGAATGCGAATTTTGTGGTGCTCTTTATTGGCAGAAAGAGCGTAATACTGCAAATAAATATACTAAATGTTGCCATGACGGAAAGGTGCGGTTACCGGCATTGTGTGACGCACCTGATCTGTTGAAGGAACTGCTGACTGAAAATTCCCCAGCCGCTAAAAATTATCGGCAGCGAATCAGAGAATACAACTCTGGAAATGGCTCGTCTTAAATTGGATTCAAGAACGGTTTCCTGCCTTCTTTGAGCTTTTCTTTGCTGATTAAGGTTGAAATGGGCCACAGCCCGACTCAAACTCATCTCAAAAAAAAAAAGTTCGTTGAGTATTCTGTGATTCAAGATTTCAAAACAACGTAGAAGTTTGTTTACATGATTTATCGGCGAAGTGTTGCCAACAGAGGTTTAGAAATTCACCCCTTCATTTGCCGGCACGTAAGAGAATTATATATATAGATGGCTAGAGTGTTAGGCTTCCAAGCGAATGGCCCTGGGTTCGAGTCCCAGCCTGAACGAAAATCTTCAATGTATACTTTTAGTTTCTAATTTGAAATTTCTTCTTCTTTTTTTTTTAATTTTTCACTTTTGCGAATATTGATTATTTATGTAGGGAGAAAAATTCTGAGTCAGTTTAATTATTCGACCTGTAAATTTCAAAGTGTTTGAATCAATAATTACCAAGGTGCATTTTTTGTTTTTATTATATTTAAGACTTCCAACGACAGAGCTCCGATAGCCTAATGGCTAGACCGTTGGGTTCCTAGCGCGTGGTACTGGGTTCGAGTCCCGGCCGGAAAGGAAATCTTAAATGCAAATATTTTTTTCTAATTTTATAATTCTTTTTTTTTTATTTTTCCCTTTTGCGAAGTCAGTCAGTCAGTCTGACAGTCAATCAGTCAAGCACTCAGTCATTCAGTCTCAGTCAGTCAGTCCAGTCAGTCAGTCACTCAGTCAGTCAGTTAGTCCTTCAGCCAGTCAGTCAAGCAGTCAGTCATTTAGTCTCAGTCAGTCTGTCATTCAGTCAGTCAGTCAGTCAGTCAGTCGGTCAGTCCTGTGCAGTCAGTTAGTCACTAAAGCAGTCAGTCAGTCTCAGTCAGTCAGTCAGTCAGTCAGTCCAGTCCAGTCTCAGTCAGTCAGTCAGTCAGTCTCGGTCAGTCAGTCAGTCAGTCATTCAGTCAGTCAGTCAGTCAGGCAGTCAGTCAGTCGGTCAGCCTTATTCAGTCAGTCTGTCAGTCAGTCAGTCAGTCAGCCTTATTCAGTCAGTCTGTCAGTCATCCTTATTCAGTCAGTCTGTCAGTCAGTCAGTCGGTCAGTCCTGTCCAGTCAGTTAGTCAGTCAAGCAGTCAGTCAGGTAGTCAAGCAGTCAATCAGTCAGTGTCAGTCAGTCATTTAGTCATTCAGTCAGTCAGTGAAATAGCCAGTCAGAGAGTCAAGCAGTCAGTCAGTCAGTCTCAGTCAGTCAGTTAGTCAGTCAGTCAGTCAGTCAGTCAGTCAGTCCAGTCTCAGTCAGTCAGGCAGTTAGTCAGTCAGTCTCGGTCAGTCAGTGAGTCAGTCAGTCAGTATCAGCCAGTCAGTGAGTCAGTCTGTCAGTCAGGCAGTATCAGTCAGGCAGTAAGACTCCGCTCGACAGAACTCCGATAGCCTGATGGCTAGACCGCTGGTCTTCCAAGCGAGTGGCCTGGGTTCGAGTCCCAGCCGGAGCGAATATCTTCAATGTATATATTTCTTTTCTAATTTGAAAATTCTTTTTTTTTCAATTTCTTTCCTTTGCAATTATTGATTATTTACGTAGGGAAGAAAATTCTGAGTCAGTTTAATTTTTCGACACGAAGATTTCAAAGTGTTTAAATAAACAATTACCAAGGTGCATTTTTTGTTTTTATTATATTTAAAACTCCCACCGACAGAGCTCCCATAGACTAATGGCTAGAGTGTTAGGCTTCCAAGCGAGTGGCCCTGGGTTCGAGTCCCAGCCTGAACGAAAATCTTCTATGTATACTTTTAGTTTCTAATTTGAAATTTCTTCTTCTTTTTTTTTTTAATTTTTCTCTTTTGCGAATATTGATTATTTATGTAGGGAGAAAAATTCTGAGTCAGTTTAATTATTCGACCTGTAAATTTCAAAGTGTTTGAATCAATAATTACCAAGGTGCATTTTTTGTTTTTATTATATTTAAGACTTCCATCGACAGAGCTCCGATAGCCTAATTGCTAGACAGTTGGGTTCCTAGCGCGTGGTACTGGGTTCGAGTCCCGGCCGGAAAGGAAATCTTAAATGCAAATATTTTTTTCTAATTTTATAATTCTTTTTTTTTTATTTTTCCCTTTTGCGAAGTCAGTCAGTCAGTCTGACAGTCAATCAGTCAAGCACTCAGTCATTCAGTCTCAGTCAGTCAGTCCAGTCAGTCAGTCAGTTAGTCCTTCAGCCAGTCAGTCAAGCAGTCAGTCATTTAGTCTCAGTCAGTCAGTCATTCAGTCAGTCAGTCAGTCAGTCAGTCAGTCAGTCGGTCAGTCCTGTGCAGTCAGTTAGTCACTAAAGCAGTCAGTCAGTCTCAGTCAGTCAGTCAGTCAGTCAGTCCAGTCCAGTCTCAGTCAGTCAGTCAGTCTCGGTCAGTCATTCAGTCAGTCAGTCAGTCAGGCAGTCAGTCAGTCGGTCAGCCTTATTCAGTCAGTCTGTCAGTCAGTCAGTCAGTCAGCCTTATTCAGTCAGTCTGTCAGTCATCCTTATTCAGTCAGTCTGTCAGTCAGTCAGTCGGTCAGTCCTGTCCAGTCAGTTAGTCAGTCAAGCAGTCAGTCAGGTAGTCAAGCAGTCAGTCAGTCAGTGTCAGTCAGTCATTTAGTCATTCAGCCAGTCAGAGAGTCAAGCAGTCAGTCAGTCAGTCTCAGTCAGTCAGTTAGTCAGTCAGTCAGTCAGTCAGTCAGTCAGTCCAGTCTCAGTCAGTCAGGCAGTTAGTCAGTCAGTCTCGGTCAGTCAGTGAGTCAGTCAGTCAGTATCAGTCAGTCAGTGAGTCAGTCTGTCAGTCAGGCAGTATCAGTCAGGCAGTAAGACTCCGCTCGACAGAACTCCGATAGCCTAATGGGTAGACCGCTGGTCTTCCAAGCGAGTGGCCTGGGTTCGAGTCCCAGCCGGAGCGAATATCTTCAATGTATATATTTCTTTTCTAATTTGAAAATTCTTTTTTTTTTCAATTTCTTTCCTTTGCAATTATTGATTATTTATGTAGGGAAGAAAATTCTGAGTCAGTTTAATTTTTCGACACAAAGATTTCAAAGTGTTTAAATAAACAATTACCAAGGTGCATTTTTTGTTTTTATTATATTTAAAACTCCCACCGACAGAGCTCCCATAGACTAATGGCTAGAGTGTTAGGCTTCCAAGCGAGTGGCCCTGGGTTCGAGTCCCAGCCTGAACGAAAATCTTCAATGTATACTTTTAGTTTCTAATTTGAAATTTCTTCTTCTTTTTTTTTTAATTTTTCTCTTTTGCGAATATTGATTATTTATGTAGGGAGAAAAATTCTGAGTCAGTTTAATTATTCGACCTGTAAATTTCAAAGTGTTTGAATCAATAATTACCAAGGTGCATTTTTTGTTTTTATTATATTTAAGACTTCCATCGACAGAGCTCCGATAGCCTAATGGCTAGACCGTTGGGTTCCTAGCGCGTGGTAATGGGTTCGAGTCCCGGCCGGAAAGGAAATCTTAAATGCAAATATTTTTTTCTAATTTTATAATTCTTTTTTTTTTATTTTTCCCTTTTGCGAAGTCAGTCAGTCAGTCTGACAGTCAATCAGTCAAGCACTCAGTCATTCAGTCTCAGTCAGTCAGTCAGTCACTCAGTCAGTCAGTTAGTCCTTCAGCCAGTCAGTCAAGCAGTCAGTCATTTAGTCTCAGTCAGTCAGTCATTCATTCAGTCAGTCAGTCAGGCAGTCAGTCAGTCAGTCAGTCGGTCAGTCCTGTGCAGTCAGTTAGTCACTAAAGCAGTCAGTCAGTCTCAGTCAGTCAGTCAGTCAGTCAGTCCAGTCCAGTCTCAGTCAGTCAGTCAGTCAGTCTCGGTCAGTCAGTCAGTCAGTCAGTCAGTCATTCAGTCAGTCAGGCAGTCAGTCAGTCGGTCAGCCTTATTCAGTCAGTCTGTCAGTCAGTCAGTCAGTCAGCCTTATTCAGTCAGTCTGTCAGTCATCCTTATTCAGTCAGTCTGTCAGTCAGTCAGTCGGTCAGTCCTGTCCAGTCAGTTAGTCAGTCAAGCAGTCAGTCAGGTAGTCAAGCAGTCAGTCAGTCAGTGTCAGTCAGTCATTTAGTCATTCAATCAGTCAGTGAAATAGCCAGTCAGAGAGTCAAGCAGTCAGTCAGTCAGTCTCAGTCAGTCAGTTAGTCAGTCAGTCCGTCAGTCAGTCAGTCAGTCCAGTCTCAGTCAGTCAGGCAGTTAGTCAGTCAGTCTCGGTCAGTCAGTGAGTCAGTCAGTCAGTATCAGTCAGTCAGTGAGTCAGTCTGTCAGTCAGGCAGTATCAGTCAGGCAGTACGACTCCGCTCGACAGAACTCAAATAGCCTAATGGCTAGACCGCTGGTCTTCCAAGCGAGTGGCCTGGGTTCGAGTCCCAGCCGGAGCGAATATCTTCAATGTATATATTTCTTTTCTAATTTGAAAATTCTTTTTTTTTCAATTTCTTTCCTTTGCAATTATTGATTATTTATGTAGGGAAGAAAATTCTGAGTCAGTTTAATTTTTCGACACGAAGATTTCAAAGTGTTTAAATAAACAATTACCAAGGTGCATTTTTTGTTTTTATTATATTTAAAACTCCCACCGACAGAGCTCCCATAGACTAATGGCTAGAGTGTTAGGCTTCCAAGCGAGTGGCCCTGGGTTCGAGTCCCAGCCTGAACGAAAATCTTCAATGTATACTTTTAGTTTCTAATTTGAAATTTCTTCTTCTTTTTTTTTAATTTTTCTCTTTTGCGAATATTGATTATTTATGTAGGGAGAAAAATTCTGAGTCAGTTTAATTATTCGACCTGTAAATTTCAAAGTGTTTGAATCAATAATTACCAAGGCGCATTTTTTGTTTTTATTATATTTAAGACTTCCATCGACAGAGCTCCGATAGCCTAATGGCTAGACTGTTGGGTTCCAAGCGCGTGGTACTGGGTTCGAGTACCGGCCGGAACGAAAATCTTCCATGTATATATTTCTCTTCTAATTTGAAGATTGTTTTTTTTTTTCAATTTCTTTCTTTTGCAAATATGGATTATTTATGTACGGAAGAAAATTCTGAGTCAGTTTAATCATTCGACCTTTAGATTTCAAAGATTTTAGATCAATAATTACTAAAGTGCATTTTTTGTTTTTATTATAATTAAGACACCGATCAACAGAGATCCGATAGTATATTGGCGAGAGCGTTGGGCTTCCATGAGTGTCGCCCTGGGTTCAAATCCCAGCCGGAAAGGAAATCTTAAATGCAAATATATTTTTCTAATTTTATAATTCCTTTTTTTTATTTTTCCCTTTTGCGAAGTCAGTCAGTCAGTCTGACAGTCAATCAGTCAAGCACTCAGTCATTCAGTCTCA
This sequence comes from Uloborus diversus, assembly GCF_026930045.1. NCBI lineage: Eukaryota > Metazoa > Arthropoda > Arachnida > Araneae > Uloboridae > Uloborus > Uloborus diversus. The sequence continues at coordinate 105,822 of NW_026558110.1, read as the reverse complement.
GTCAGTCAGTCCAGTCAGTCAGTCACTCAGTCAGTCAGTTAGTCCTTCAGCCAGTCAATCAAGCAGTCAGTCATTTAGTCTCAGTCAGTCAGTCATTCAGTCAGTCAGTCAGTCAGGCAGTCAGTCTCAGTCAGTCAGTCAGTCAGTCAGTCCAGTCCAGTCTCAGTCAGTCAGTCAGTCCGTCTCGGTCAGTCAGTCAGTCAGTCAGTCAGTCCAGTCCAGTCTCAGTCAGTCAGTCAGTCCGTCTCGGTCAGTCAGTCAGTCAGTCATTCAGTCAGTCAGTCAGTCAGGCAGTCAGTCAGTCGGTCAGCCTTATTCAGTCAGTCTGTCAGTCAGTCAGTCAGTCAGCCTTATTCAGTCAGTCTGTCAGTCATCCTTATTCAGTCAGTCTGTCAGTCAGTCAGTCAGTCAGCCTTATTCAGTCAGTCTGTCAGTCATCCTTATTCAGTCAGTCTGTCAGTCAGTCAGTCGGTCAGTCCTGTCCAGTCAGTTAGTCAGTCAAGCAGTCAGTCAGGTAGTCAAGCAGTCAGTCAGTCAGTGTCAGTCAGTCATTTAGTCATTCAGTCAGTCAGTGAAATAGCCAGTCAGAGAGTCAAGCAGTCAGTCAGTCCAGTCTCAGTCAGTCAGGCAGTTAGTCAGTCAGTCTCGGTCAGTCAGTGAGTCAGTCAGTCAGTATCAGTCAGTCAGTGAGTCAGTCTGTCAGTCAGGCAGTATCAGTCAGGCAGTAAGACTCCGCTCGACAGAACTCCGATAGCCTAATGGCTAGACCGCTGGTCTTCCAAGCGAGTGGCCTGGTTTCGAGTCCCAGCCGGAGCGAATATCTTCAATGTATATATTTCTTTTCTAATTTGAAAATTCTTTTTTTTTCAATTTCTTTCCTTTGCAATTATTGATTATTTATGTAGGGAAGAAAATTCTGAGTCAGTTTCATTTTTCGACACGAAGATTTCAAAGTGTTTAAATAAACAATTACCAAGGTGCATTTTTTGTTTTTATTATATTTAAAACTCCCACCGACAGAGCTCCCATAGACTAATGGCTAGAGTGTTAGGCTTCCAAGCGAGTGGCCTTGGGTTCGAGTCCCAGCCTGAACGAAAATCTTCAATGTATACTTTTAGTTTCTAATTTGAAATTTCTTCTTTTTTTTTTTTAATTTTTCTCTTTTGCGAATATTGATTATTTATGTAGGGAGAAAAATTCTGAGTCAGTTTAATTATTCGACCTGTAAATTTCAAAGTGTTTGAATCAATAATTACCAAAGTGCATTTTTTGTTTTTATTATATTTAAGACTTCCATCGACAGAGCTCCGATAGCCTAATGGCTAGACCGTTGGGTTCCTAGCGCGTGGTACTGGGTTCGAGTCCCGGCCGGAAAGGAAATCTTAAATGCAAATACTTTTTTCTAATTTTATAATTCTTTTTTTTTTATTTTTCCCTTTTTCGAAGTCAGTCAGTCAGTCTGACAGTCAATCAGTCAAGCACTCAGTCATTCAGTCTCAGTCAGTCAGTCCAGTCAGTCAGTCACTCAGTCAGTCAGTTAGTCCTTCAGCCAGTCAGTCAAGCAGTCAGTCATTTAGTCTCAGTCAGTCAGTCATTCAGTCAGTCAGTCAGTCAGGCAGTCAGTCAGTCAGTCAGTCGGTCAGTCCTGTGCAGTCAGTTAGTCACTAAAGCAGTCAGTCAGTCTCAGTCAGTCAGTCAGTCAGTCAGTCCAGTCCAGTCTCAGTCAGTCAGTCAGTCAGTCTCGGTCAGTCAGTCAGTCAGTCATTCAGTCAGTCAGTCAGTCAGGCAGTCAGTCAGTCGGTCAGCCTTATTCAGTCAGTCTGTCAGTCAGTCAGTCAGTCAGCCTTATTCAGTCAGTCTGTCAGTCATCCTTATTCAGTCAGTCTGTCAGTCAGTCAGTCGGTCAGTCCTGTCCAGTCAGTTAGTCAGTCAAGCAGTCAGTCAGGTAGTCAAGCAGTCAGTCAGTCAGTGTCAGTCAGTCATTTAGTCATTCAGACAGTCAGTGAAATAGCCAGTCAGAGAGTCAAGCAGTCAGTCAGTCAGTCTCAGTCAGTCAGGCAGTTAGTCAGTCAGTCTCGGTCAGTCAGTGAGTCAGTCAGTCAGTATCAGTCAGTCAGTGAGTCAGTCTGTCAGTCAGGCAGTATCAGTCAGGCAGTAAGACTCCGCTCGACAGAACTCCGATAGCCTAATGGGTAGACCGCTGGTCTTCCAAGCGAGTGGCCTGGGTTCGAGTCCCAGCCGCAGCGAATATCTTCAATGTATATATTTCTTTTCTAATTTGAAAATTCTTTTTTTTTTCAATTTCTTTCCTTTGCAATTATTGATTATTTATGTAGGGAAGAAAATTCTGGGTCAGTTTAATTTTTCGACACGAAGATTTCAAAGTGTTTAAATAAACAATTACCAAGGTGCATTTTTTGTTTTTATTATATTTAAAACTCCCACCGACAGAGCTCCCATAGACTAATGGCTAGAGTGTTAGGCTTCCAAGCGAGTGGCCCTGGGTTCGAGTCCCAGCCTGAACGAAAATCTTCAATGTATACTTTTAGTTTCTAATTTGAAATTTCTTCTTCTTTTTTTTTTAATTTTTCTCTTTTGCGAATATTGATTATTTATGTAGGGAGAAAAATTCTGAGTCAGTTTAATTATTCGACCTGTAAATTTCAAAGTGTTTGAATCAATAATTACCAAGGTGCATTTTTTGTTTTTATTATATTTAAGACTTCCATCGACAGAGCTCCGATAGCCTAATGGCTAGACCGTTGGGTTCCTAGCGCGTGGTAATGGGTTCGAGTCCCGGCCGGAAAGGAAATCTTAAATGCAAATATTTTTTTCTAATTTTATAATTCTTTTTTTTTTATTTTTCCCTTTTGCGAAGTCAGTCAGTCAGTCTGACAGTCAATCAGTCAAGCACTCAGTCATTCAGTCTCAGTCAGTCAGTCCAGTCAGTCAGTCACTCAGTCAGTCAGTTAGTCCTTCAGCCAGTCAGTCAAGCAGTCAGTCATTTAGTCTCAGTCAGTCAGTCATTCATTCAGTCAGTCAGTCAGGCAGTCAGTCAGTCAGTCAGTCGGTCAGTCCTGTGCAGTCAGTTAGTCACTAAAGCAGTCAGTCAGTCTCAGTCAGTCAGTCAGTCAGTCAGTCCAGTCCAGTCTCAGTCAGTCAGTCAGTCAGTCTCGGTCAGTCAGTCAGTCAGTCATTCAGTCAGTCAGTCAGTCAGGCAGTCAGTCAGTCGGTCAGCCTTATTCAGTCAGTCTGTCAGTCAGTCAGTCAGTCAGCCTTATTCAGTCAGTCTGTCAGTCATCCTTATTCAGTCAGTCTGTCAGTCAGTCAGTCGGTCAGTCCTGTCCAGTCAGTTAGTCAGTCAAGCAGTCAGTCAGGTAGTCAAGCAGTCAGTCAGTCAGTGTCAGTCAGTCATTTAGTCATTCAGTCAGTCAGTGAAATAGCCAGTCAGAGAGTCAAGCAGTCAGTCAGTCAGTCTCAGTCAGTCAGTCAGTCAGTCAGTCAGTCCAGTCTCAGTCAGTCAGGCAGTTAGTCAGTCAGTCTCGGTCAGTCAGTGAGTCAGTCAGTCAGTATCAGTCAGTCAGTGAGTCAGTCTGTCAGTCAGGCAGTATCAGTCAGGCAGTAAGACTCCGCTCGACAGAACTCCGATAGCCTAATGGCTAGACCGCTGGTCTTCCAAGCGAGTGGCCTGGGTTCGAGTCCCAGCCGGAGCGAATATCTTCAATGTATATCTTTCTTTTCTAATTTGAAAATTCTTTTTTTTTCAATTTCTTTCCTTTGCAATTATTGATTATTTATGTAGGGAAGAAAATTCTGAGTCAGTTTAATTTTTCGACACGAAGATTTCAAAGTGTTTAAATAAACAATTACCAAGGTGCATTTTTTGTTTTTATTATATTTAAAACTCCCACCGACAGAGCTCCCATAGACTAATGGCTAGAGTGTTAGGCTTCCAAGCGAGTGGCCCTGGGTTCGAGTCCCAGCCTGAACGAAAATCTTCAATGTATACTTTTAGTTTCTAATTTGAAATTTCTTCTTCTTTTTTTTTAATTTTTCTCTTTTGCGAATATTGATTATTTATGTAGGGAGAAAAATTCTGAGTCAGTTTAATTATTCGACCTGTAAATTTCAAAGTGTTTGAATCAATAATTACCAAGGTGCATTTTTTGTTTTTATTATATTTAAGACTTCCATCGACAGAGCTCCGATAGCCTAATGGCTAGACTGTTGGGTTCCAAGCGCGTGGTACTGGGTTCGAGTACCGGCCGGAACGAAAATCTTCCATGTATATATTTCTCTTCTAATTTGAAGATTGTTTTTTTTTTTTCAATTTCTTTCTTTTGCAAATATGGATTATTTATGTACGGAAGAAAATTCTGAGTCAGTTTAATCATTCGACCTTTAGATTTCAAAGATTTTAGATCAATAATTACTAAAGTGCATTTTTTGTTTTTATTATAATTAAGACACCGATCAACAGAGATCCGATAGTATATTGGCGAGAGCGTTGGGCTTCCATGAGTGTCGCCCTGGGTTCAAATCCCAGCCGGAAAGGAAATCTTAAATGCAAATATTTTTTTCTAATTTTATAATTCTTTTTTTTTATTTTTCCCTTTTGCGAAGTCAGTCAGTCAGTCTGACAGTCAATCAGTCAAGCACTCAGTCATTCAGTCTCAGTCAGTCAGTCCAGTCAGTCAGTCACTCAGTCAGTCAGTTAGTCCTTTAGCCAGTCAATCAAGCAGTCAGTCATTTAGTCTCAGTCAGTCAGTCATTCAGTCAGTCAGTCAGTCAGGCAGTCAGTCTCAGTCAGTCAGTCAGTCAGTCAGTCCAGTCCAGTCTCAGTCAGTCAGTCAGTCCGTCTCGGTCAGTCAGTCAGTCAGTCAGTCAGTCCAGTCCAGTCTCAGTCAGTCAGTCAGTCCGTCTCGGTCAGTCAGTCAGTCAGTCATTCAGTCAGTCAGTCAGTCAGGCAGTCAGTCAGTCGGTCAGCCTTATTCAGTCAGTCTGTCAGTCAGTCAGTCAGTCAGCCTTATTCAGTCAGTCTGTCAGTCATCCTTATTCAGTCAGTCTGTCAGTCAGTCAGTCAGTCAGCCTTATTCAGTCAGTCTGTCAGTCATCCTTATTCAGTCAGTCTGTCAGTCAGTCAGTCGGTCAGTCCTGTCCAGTCAGTTAGTCAGTCAAGCAGTCAGTCAGGTAGTCAAGCAGTCAGTCAGTCAGTGTCAGTCAGTCATTTAGTCATTCAGTCAGTCAGTGAAATAGCCAGTCAGAGAGTCAAGCAGTCAGTCAGTCCAGTCTCAGTCAGTCAGGCAGTTAGTCAGTCAGTCTCGGTCAGTCAGTGAGTCAGTCAGTCAGTATCAGTCAGTCAGTGAGTCAGTCTGTCAGTCAGGCAGTATCAGTCAGGCAGTAAGACTCCGCTCGACAGAACTCCGATAGCCTAATAGCTAGACCGCTGGTCTTCCAAGCGAGTGGCCTGGTTTCGAGTCCCAGCCGGAGCGAATATCTTCAATGTATATATTTCTTTTCTAATTTGAAAATTCTTTTTTTTTTCAATTTCTTTCCTTTGCAATTATTGATTATTTATGTAGGGAAGAAAATTCTGAGACAGTTTAATTTTTCGACACGAAGATTTCAAAGTGTTTAAATAAACAATTACCAAGGTGCATTTTTTGTTTTTATTTTATTTAAAACTCCCACCGACAGAGCTCCCATAGACTAATGGCTAGAGTGTTAAGCTTCCAAGCGAGTGGCCCTGGGTTCGAGTCCCAGCCTGAACGAAAATCTTCAATGTATACTTTTAGTTTCTAATTTGAAATTTCTTCTTCTTTTTTTTTTTAATTTTTCTCTTTTGCGAATATTGATTATTTATGTAGGGAGAAAAATTCTGAGTCAGTTTAATTATTCGACCTGTAAATTTCAAAGTGTTTGAATCAATAATTACCAAGGTGCATTTTTTGTTTTTATTATATTTAAGACTTCCATCGACAGAGCTCCGATAGCCTAATGGCTAGACCGTTGGGTTCCTAGCGCGTGGTACTGGGTTCGAGTCCCGGCCGGAAAGGAAATCTTAAATGCAAATATTTTTTTCTAATTTTATAATTCTTTTTTTTTTATTTTTCCCTTTTGCGAAGTCAGTCAGTCAGTCTGACAGTCAATCAGTCAAGCACTCAGTCATTCAGTCTCAGTCAGTCAGTCCAGTCAGTCAGTCACTCAGTCAGTCAGTTAGTCCTTCAGCCAGTCAGTCAAGCAGTCAGTCATTTAGTCTCAGTCAGTCAGTCATTCAGTCAGTCACTCAGTCAGGCAGTCAGTCAGTCAGTCCAGTCCAGTCCAGTCTCAGTCAGTCAGTCAGTCAGTCTCGGTCAGTCAGTCAGTCAGTCATTCAGTCAGTCAGTCAGTCAGGCAGTCAGTCAGTCGGTCATCCTTATTCAGTCAGTCTGTCAGTCAGTCAGTCAGTCAGCCTTATTCAGTCAGTCTGTCAGTCATCCTTATTCAGTCAGTCTGTCAGTCAGTCAGTCGGTCAGTCCTGTCCAGTCAGTTAGTCAGTCAAGCAGTCAGTCAGGTAGTCAAGCAGTCAGTCAGTCAGTGTCAGTCAGTCATTTAGTCATTCAGTCAGTCAGTGAAATAGCCAGTCAGAGAGTCAAGCAGTCAGTCAGTCAGTCTCAGTCAGTCAGTTAGTCAGTCAGTCAGTCAGTCAGTCAGTCAGTCCAGTCTCAGTCAGTCAGGCAGTTAGTCAGTCAGTCTCGGTCAGTCAGTGAGTCAGTCAGTCAGTCAGGCAGTATCAGTCAGGCAGTAAGACTCCGCTCGACAGAACTCCGATAGCCTAATGGCTAGACCGCTGGTCTTCCAAGCGAGTGGCCTGGGTTCGAGTCTCAGCCGGAGCGAATATCTTCAATGTATATATTTCTTTTCTAATTTGAAAATTCTTTTTTTTTTTCAATTTCTTTCCTTTGCAATTATTGATTATTTATGTAGGGAAGAAAATTCTGAGTCAGTTTAATTTTTCGACACGAAGATTTCAAAGTGTTTAAATAAACAAATACCAAAGTGCATTTTTTGTTTTTATTATATTTAAGACTTCCATCGACAGAGCTCCGATAGCCTAATGGCTAGACCGTTGGGTTCCTAGCGCGTGGTACTAGGTTCGAGTCCCGGCCGGAAAGGAAATCTTAAATGCAAATATTTTTTTCTAATTTTATAATTCTTTTTTTTTATTTTTCCCTTTTGCGAAATCAGTCAGTCAGTCTGACAGTCAATCAGTCAAGCACTCAGTCATTCAGTCTCAGTCAGTCAGTCCAGTCAGTCAGTCACTCAGTCAGTCAGTTAGTCAGTCAGTCAGTCGGTCAGTCCTGTGCAGTCAGTTAGTCACTAAAGCAGTCAGTCAGTCTCAGTCAGTCAGTCAGTCCAGTCAGTCCAGTCCAGTCTCAGTCAGTCAGTCAGTCAGTCTCGGTCAGTCAGTCAGTCAGTCATTCAGTCAGTCAGTCAGTCAGGTAGTCAGTCAGTCGGTCAGCCTTATTCAGTCAGTCTGTCAGTCAGTCAGTCAGTCAGCCTTATTCAGTCAGTCTGTCAGTCATCCTTATTCAGTCAGTCTGTCAGTCAGTCAGTCGGTCAGTCCTGTCCAGTCAGTTAGTCAGTCAAGCAGTCAGTCAGGTAGTCAAGCAGTCAGTCAGTCAGTGTCAGTCAGTCATTTAGTCATTCAGTCAGTCAGTGAAATAGCCAGTCAGAGAGTCAAGCAGTCAGTCAGTCAGTCTCAGTCAGTCAGTTAGTCAGTCAGTCAGTCAGTCAGTCCAGTCTCAGTCAGTCAGTCTCGGTCAGTCAGTGAGTCAGTCAGTCAGTATCAGTCAGTCAGTGAGTCAGTCTGTCAGTCAGGCAGTATCAGTCAGGCAGTAAGACTCCGCTCGACAGAACTCCGATAGCCTAATGGCTAGACCGCTGGTCTTCCAAGCGAGTGGCCTGGGTTCGAGTCCCAGCCGGAGCGAATATCTTCAATGTATATTTTTCTTTTCTAATTTGAAAATTCTTTTTTTTTTTCAATTTCTTTCCTTTGCAATTATTGATTATTTATGTAGGGAAGAAAATTCTGAGTCAGTTTAATTTTTCGACACGAAGATTTCAAAGTGTTTAAATAAACAATTACCAAGGTGCATTTTTTGTTTTTATTATATTTAAAACTCCCACCGACAGAGCTCCCATAGACTAATGGCTAGAGTGTTAGGTTTCCAAGCGAGTGGCCCTGGGTTCGAGTCCCGGCCGGAACGAAAATCTTCCATGTATATATTTCTCTTCTAATTTGAAGATTCTTTTTTTTTGCAATTTCTTTCTTTTGCAAATATGGATTATTTATGTACGGAAGAAAATTCTGAGTCAGTTTAATCATTCGACCTTTAGATTTCAAAGATTTTAGATCAATAATTACTAAGGTGCATTTTTTGTTTTTATTATAATTAAGACACCGATCAACAGAGATAAGATAGTATATTGGCGAGAGCGTTGGGCTTCCATGAGTGTCGCCCTGGGTTCAAATCCCAGCCGGAAAGGAAATCTTGAATGCAAATATTTTTTTCTAATTTTATAATTCTTTTTTTTTTATTTTTCCCTTTTGCGAAGTCAGTCAGTCAGTCTGACAGTCAATCAGTCAAGCACTCAGTCATTCAGTCTCAGTCAGTCAGTCCAGTCAGTCAGTCAGTCAGTCAGGCAGTCAGTCAGTCAGTCAGTCGGTCAGTCCTGTGCAGTCAGTTAGTCACTAAAGCAGTCAGTCAGTCTCAGTCAGTCAGTCAGTCAGTCATTCCAGTCCAGTCTCAGTCAGTCAGTCAGTCAGTCTCGGTCAGTCAGTCAGTCAGTCATTCAGTCAGTCAGTCAGTCAGTCAGTCAGTCAGTCAGTCGGTCAGCCTTATTCAGTCAGTCTGTCAGTCAGTCAGTCAGTCATCCTTATTCAGTCAGTCTGTCAGTCAGTCAGTCGGTCAGTCCTGTCCAGTCAGTTAGTCAGTCAAGCAGTCAGTCAGGTAGTCAAGCAGTCAGTCAGTCAGTGTCAGTCAGTCATTTAGTCATTCAGTCAGTCAGTGAAATAGCCAGTCAGAGAGTCAAGCAGTCAGTCAGTCAGTCTCAGTCAGTCAGTTAGTCAGTCAGTCAGTCAGTCCAGTCTCAGTCAGTCAGGCAGTTAGTCAGTCAGTCTCGGTCAGTCAGTGAGTCAGTCAGTCAGTATCAGTCAGTCAGTGAGTCAGTCTGTCAGTCAGGCAGTATCAGTCAGGCAGTAAGACTCCGCTCGACAGAACTCCGATAGCCTAATGGCTAGACCGCTGGTCTTCCAAGCGAGTGGCCTGGGTTCGAGTCCCAGCCGGAGCGAATATCTTCAATGTATATATTTCTTTTCTAATTTCAAAATTCTTTTTTTTTTCAATTTCTTTCCTTTGCAATTATTGATTATTTATGTAGGGAAGAAAATTCTGAGTCAGTTTAATTTTTCGACACGAAGATTTCAAAGTGTTTAAATAAACAATTACCAAGGTGCATTTTTTGTTTTTATTATATTTAAAACTCCCACCCACAGAGCTCCCATAGACTAATGGCTAGAGTGTTAGGCTTCCAAGCGAGTGGCCCTGGGTTCGAGTCCCAGCCTGAACGAAAATCTGCAATGTATACTTTTAGTTTCTAATTTGAAATTTCTTCTTCTTTTTTTTTAAATTTTTCTCTTTTGCGAATATTGATTATTTATGTAGGGAGAAAAATTCTGAGTCAGTTTAATTATTCGACCTGTAAATTTCAAAGTGTTTGAATCAATAATTACCAAGGTGCATTTTTTGTTTTTATTATATTTAAGACTTCCATCGACAGAGCTCCGATAGCCTAATGGCTAGACCGTTGGGTTCCAAGCGCGTGGTACTGGGTTCGAGTCCCGGCCGGAACGAAAATCTTCCATGTATATATTTCTCTTCTAATTTGAAGATTCTTTTTTTTTTTCAATTTCTTTCTTTTGCAAATATGGATTATTTATGTACGGAAGAAAATTCTGAGTCAGTTTAATCATTCGACCTTTAGATTTCAAAGATTTTAGATCAATAATTACTAAGGTGCATTTTTTGTTTTTATTATAATTAAGACACCGATCAACAGAGGTCCGATAGTATATTGGCGAGAGCGTTGGGCTTCCATGAGTGTCGCCCTGGGTTCAAATCCCAGCCGGAAAGGAAATCTTAAATGCAAATTTTTTTTTCTAATTTTATAATTCTTTTTTTTTTATTTTTCCCTTTTGCGAAGTCAGTCAGTCAGTCTGACAGTCAATCAGTCAAGCACTCAGTCATTCAGTCTCAGTCAGTCAGTCCAGTCAGTCAGTCACTCAGTCAGTCAGTTAGTCCTTCAGCCCGTCAGTCAAGCAGTCAGTCATTTAGTCTCAGTCAGTCAGTCATTCAGTCAGTCAGTCAGGCAGTCATTCAGTCAGTCAGTCGGTCAGTCCTGTGCAGTCAGTTAGTCACTAAAGCAGTCAGTCAGTCTCAGTCAGTCAGTCAGTCAGTCAGTCCAGTCCAGTCTCAGTCAGTCAGTCAGTCATTCAGTCAGTCAGTCAGTCAGGCAGTCAGTCAGTCGGTCAGCCTTATTCAGTCAGTCAGTCAGTCAGCCTTATTCAGTCAGTCTGTCAGTCATCCTTATTCAGTCAGTCTGTCAGTCAGTCAGTCGGTCAGTCCTGTCCAGTCAGTTAGTCAGTCAAGCAGTCAGTCAGGTAGTCAAGCAGTCAGTCAGTCAGTGTCAGTCAGTCATTTAGTCATTCAGTCAGTCAGTGAAATAGCCAGTCAGAGAGTCAAGCAGTCAGTCAGTCAGTCTCAGTCAGTCAGTTAGTCAGTCAGTCAGTCAGTCAGTCCAGTCTCAGTCAGTCAGGCAGTTAGTCAGTCAGTCTCGGTCAGTCAGTGAGTCAGTCAGTCAGTATCAGTCAGTCAGTGAGTCAGTCTGTCAGTCAGGCAGTATCAGTCAGGCAGTAAGACTCCGCTCGACAGAACTCCGATAGCCTAATGGCTAGACCGCTGGTCTTCCAAGCGAGTGGCCTGGGTTCGAGTCCCAGCCGGAGCGAATATCTTCAATGTATATATTTCTTTTCTAATTTGAAATTTTTTTTTTTTTCAATTTCTTTCCTTTGCAATTATTGATTATTTATGTAGGGAAGAAAATTCTGAGTCAGTTTAATTTTTCGACACGAAGATTTCAAAGTGTTTAAATAAACAATTACCAAGGTGCATTTTTTGTTTTTATTATATTTAAAACTCCCACCGACAGAGCTCCCATAGACTAATGGCTAGAGTGTTAGGCTTCCAAGCGAGTGGCCCTGGGTTCGAGTCCCAGCCTGAACGAAAATCTTCAATGTATACTTTTAGTTTCTAATTTGAAATTTCTTCTTCTTTTTTTTAATTTTTCTCTTTTGCGAATATTGATTATTTATGTAGGGAGAAAAATTCTGAGTCAGTTTAATTATTCGACCTGTAAATTTCAAAGTGTTTGAATCAATAATTACCAAGGTGCATTTTTTGTTTTTATTATATTTAAGACTTCCATCGACAGAGCTCCGATAGCCTAATGGCTAGACCGTTGGGTTCCTAGCGCGTGGTACTGGGTTCGAGTCCCGGCCGGAAAGGAAATCTTAAATGCAAATATTTTTTTCTAATTTTATAATTCTTTTTTTTTTTATTTTTCCCTTTTGCGAAGTCAGTCAGTCAGTCTGACAGTCAATCAGTCAAGCACTCAGTCATTCAGTCTCAGTCAGTCAGTCCAGTCAGTCAGTCACTCAGTCAGTCAGTTAGTCCTTCAGCCAGTCAGTCAAGCAGTCAGTCATTTAGTCTCAGTCAGTCAGTCATTCAGTCAGTCAGTCAGTCAGGCAGTCAGTCAGTCAGTCAGTCAGTCGGTCAGTCCTGTGCAGTTAGTTAGTCACTAAAGCAGTCAGTCAGTCTCAGTCAGTCAGTCGGTCAGCCTTATTCAGTCAGTCTGTCAGTCAGTCAGTCAGTCAGCCTTATTCAGTCAGTCTGTCAGTCATCCTTATTCAGTCAGTCTGTCAGTCATTCAGTCGGTCAGTCCTGTCCAGTCAGTTAGTCAGTCAAGCAGTCAGTCAGGTAGTCAAGCAGTCAGTCAGTCAGTGTCAGTCAGTCATTTAGTCATTCAGTCAGTCAGTGAAATAGCCAGTCAGAGAGTCAAGCAGTCAGTCAGTCAGTCTCAGTCAGTCAGTTAGTCAGTCAGTCAGTCAGTCAGTCAGTCAGTCCAGTCTCAGTCAGTCAGGCAGTTAGTCAGTCAGTCTCGGTCAGTCAGTGAGTCAGTCAGTCAGTATCAGTCAGTCAGTGAGTCAGTCTGTCAGTCAGGCAGTATCAGTCAGGCAGTAAGACTCCGCTCGACAGAACTCCGATAGCCTAATGGTTAGACCGCTGGTCTTCCAAGCGAGTGGCCTGGGTTCGAGTCCCAGCCGGAGCGAATATCTTCAATGTATATATTTCTTTTCTAATTTGAAAATTCTTTTTTTTTTTTTTTCAATTTCTTTCCTTTGCAATTATTGATTATTTATGTAGGGAAGAAAATTCTGAGTCAGTTTAATTTTTCGACACGAAGATTTCAAAGTGTTTAAATAAACAATTACCAAGGTGCATTTTTTGTTTTTATTATATTCAAAACTCCCACCGACAGAGCTCCCATAGACTAATGGCTAGAGTGTTAGGCTTCCAAGCGAGTGGCCCTGGGTTCGAGTCCCAGCCTGAACGAAAATCTTCAATGTATACTTTTAGTTTCTAATTTGAAATTTCTTCTTCTTTTTTTTTTTTAATTTTTCTCTTTTGCGAATATTGATTATTTATGTAGGGAGAAAAATTCTGAGTCAGTTTAATTATTCGACCTGTAAATTTCAAAGTGTTTGAATAAATAATTACCAAGGTGCATTTTTTGTTTTTATTATATTTAAGACTTCCATCGACAGAGCTCCGATAGCCTAATGGCTAGACCGTTGGGTTCCAAGCGCGTGGTACTGGGTTCGAGTCCCGGCCGGAACGAAAATCTTCCATGTATATATTTCTCTTCTAATTTGAAGATTCTTTTTTTTTTCAATTTCTTTCTTTTGCAAATATGGATTATTTATGTACGGAAGAAAATTCTGAGTCAGTTTAATCATTCGACCTTTAGATTTCAAAGATTTTAGATCAATAATTACTAAGGTGCATTTTTTGTTTTTATTATAACTAAGACACCGATCAACAGAGATCCGATAGTATATTGGCGAGAGCGTTGGACTTCCATGAGTGTCGCCCTGGGTTCGAATCCCAGCCGGAAGGAAATCTTAAATGCAAATATTTTTTTCTAATTTTATAATTCTTTTTTTTTCATTTTTCCCTTTTGCGAAGTCAGTCAGTCAGTCTGACAGTCAATCAGTCAAGCACTCAGTCATTCAGTGTCAGTCAGTCAGTTAGTCCTTCAGCCAGTCAGTCAAGCAGTCAGTCATTTAGTCTCAGTCAGTCAGTCATTCAGTCAGTCAGTCAGTCAGGCAGTCAGTCAGTCAGTCAGTCGGTCAGTCCTGTGCAGTCAGTTAGTCACTAAAGCAGTCAGTCAGTCTCAGTCAGTCAGTCAGTCAGTCAGTCCAGTCCAGTCTCAGTCAGTCAGTCAGTCAGTCTCGGTCAGTCAGTCAGTCAGTCATTCAGTCAGTCAGTCAGTCAGGCAGTCAGTGAGTCGGTCAGCCTTATTCAGTCAGTCAGTCAGTCAGCCTTATTCAGTCAGTCTGTCAGTCATCCTTATTCAGTCAGTCTGTCAGTCAGTCAGTCGGTCAGTCCTGTCCAGTCAGTTAGTCAGTCAAGCAGTCAGTCAGGTAGTCAAGCAGTCAGTCAGTCAGTGTCAGTCAGTCATTTAGTCATTCAGTCAGTCAGTGAAATAGCCAGTCAGAGAGTCAAGCAGTCAGTCAGTCAGTCTCAGTCAGTCAGTTAGTCAGTCAGTCAGTCAGTCAGTCCAGTCTCAGTCAGTCAGGCAGTTAGTCAGTCAGTCTCGGTCAGTCAGTGAGTCAGTCAGTCAGTATCAGTCAGTCAGTGAGTCAGTCTGTCAGTCAGGCAGTATCAGTCAGGCAGTAAGACTCCGCTCGACAGAACTCCGATAGCCTAATGGCTAGACCGCTGGTCTTCCAAGCGAGTGGCCTGGGTTCGAGTCCCAGCCGGAGCGAATATCTTCAATGTATATATTTCTTTTCTAATTTGAAAATTCTTTTTTTTTTTCAAATTCTTTCCTTTGCAATTATTGATTATTTATGTAGGGAAGAAAATTCTGAGTTAGTTTAATTTTTCGACACGAAGATTTCAAAGTGTTTAAATAAACAATTACCAAGGTGCATTTTTTGTTTTTATTATATTTAAAACTCCCACCGACAGAGCTCCCATAGACTAATGGCTAGAGTGTTAGGCTTCCAAGCGAGTGGCCCTGGGTTCGAGTCCCAGCCTGAACGAAAATCTTCAATGTATACTTTTAGTTTCTAATTTGAAATTTCTTCTTCTTTTTTTTTTAATTTTTCTCTTTTGCGAATATTGATTATTTATGTAGGGAGAAAAATTCTGAGTCAGTTTAATTATTCGACCTGTAAATTTCAAAGTGTTTGAATCAATAATTACCAAGGTGCATTTTTTGTTTTTATTATATTTAAGACTTCCATCGACAGAGCTCCGATAGCCTAATGGCTAGACCGTTGGGTTCCAAGCGCGTGGTACTGGGTTCGAGTCCCGGCCGGAACGAAAATCTTCCATGTATATATTTCTCTTCTAATTTGAAGATTCTTTTTTTTTTCAATTTCTTTCTTTTGCAAATATGGATTATTTATGTACGGAAGAAAATTCTGAGTCAGTTTAATCATTCGACCTTTAGATTTCAAAGATTTTAGATCAATAATTACTAAGGTGCATTTTTTGTTTTTATTATAATTAAGACACCGATCAACAGAGATCCGATAGTATATTGGCGAGAGCGTTGGGCTTCCATGAGTGTCGCCCTCGGTTCAAATCCCAGCCGGAAAGGAAATCTTAAATGCAAATATTTTTTTCTAATTTTATAATTCTTTTTTTTTATTTTTCCCTTTTGCGAAGTCAGTCAGTCAGTCTGACAGTCAATCAGTCAAGCACTCAGTCATTCAGTCTCAGTCAGTCAGTCCAGTCAGTCAGTCACTCAGTCAGTCAGTTAGTCCTTCAGCCAGTCAGTCAAGCAGTCAGTCATTTAGTCTCAGTCAGTCAGTCATTCAGTCAGTCAGTCAGTCAGGCAGTCAGTCAGTCAGTCAGTCGGTCAGTCCTGTGCAGTCAGTTAGTCACTAAAGCAGTCAGTCAGTCTCAGTCAGTCAGTCAGTCAGTCAGTCCAGTCCAGTCTCAGTCAGTCAGTCAGTCAGTCTCGGTCAGTCAGTCAGTCAGTCATTCAGTCAGTCAGTCAGTCAGGCAGTCAGTCAGTCGGTCAGCCTTATTCAGTCAGTCTGTCAGTCAGTCAGTCAGTCAGCCTTATTCAGTCAGTCTGTCAGTCATCCTTATTCAGTCAGTCTGTCAGTCAGTCAGTCGGTCAGTCCTGTCCAGTCAGTTAGTCAGTCAAGCAGTCAGTCAGGTAGTCAAGCAGTCAGTCAGTCAGTGTCAGTCAGTCATTTAGTCATTCAGTCAGTCAGTGAAATAGCCAGTCAGAGAGTCAAGCAGTCAGTCAGTCAGTCTCAGTCAGTCAGTTAGTCAGTCAGTCAGTCAGTCAGTCAGTCTCAGTCAGTCAGGCAGTCAGTCTCGGTCAGTCAGTGAGTCAGTCAGTCAGTATCAGTCAATCAGTGAGTCAGTCTGTCAGTCAGGCAGTATCAGTCAGGCAGTAAGACTCCGCTCGACAGAACTCCGATAGCCTAATGGCTAGACCGCTGGTCTTCCAAGCGAGTGGCCTGGGTTCGAGTCCCAGCCGGAGCGAATATTTTCAATGTATATATTTCTTTTCTAATTTGAAAATTCTTTTTTTTTTCAATTTCTTTCCTTTGCAATTATTGATTATTTATGTAGGGAAGAAAATTCTGAGTCAGTTTAATTTTTCGACACGAAGATTTCAAAGTGTTTAAATAAACAATTACCAAGGTGCATTTTTTGTTTTTATTATATTTAAAACTCCCACCGACAGAGCTCCCATAGACTAATGGCTAGAGTGTTAGGCTTCCAAGCGAGTGGCCCTGGGTTCGAGTCCCAGCCTGAACGAAAATCTGCAATGTATACTTTTAGTTTCTAATTTGAAATTTCTTCTTCTTTTTTTTTAAATTTTTCTCTTTTGCGAATATTGATTATTTATGTAGGGAGAAAAATTCTGAGTCAGTTTAATTATTCGACCTGTAAATTTCAAAGTGTTTGAATCAATAATTACCAAGGTGCATTTTTTGTTTTTATTATATTTAAGACTTCCATCGACAGAGCTCCGATAGCCTAATGGCTAGACCGTTGGGTTCCAAGCGCGTGGTACTGGGTTCGAGTCCCGGCCGGAACGAAAATCTTCCATGTATATATTTCTCTTCTAATTTGAAGATTCTTTTTTTTTTCAATTTCTTTCTTTTGCAAATATGGATTATTTATGTACGGAAGAAAATTCTGAGTCAGTTTAATCATTCGACCTTTAGATTTCAAAGATTTTAGATCAATAATTACTAAGGTGCATTTTTTGTTTTTATTATAATTAAGACACCGATCAACAGAGGTCCGATAGTATATTGGCGAGAGCGTTGGGCTTCCATGAGTGTCGCCCTGGGTTCAAATCCCAGCCGGAAAGGAAATCTTAAATGCAAATTTTTTTTTCTAATTTTATAATTCTTTTTTTTTTATTTTTCCCTTTTGCGAAGTCAGTCAGTCAGTCTGACAGTCAATCAGTCAAGCACTCAGTCATTCAGTCTCAGTCAGTCAGTCCAGTCAGTCAGTCACTCAGTCAGTCAGTTAGTCCTTCAGCCCGTCAGTCAAGCAGTCAGTCATTTAGTCTCAGTCAGTCAGTCATTCAGTCAGTCAGTCAGTCAGGCAGTCAGTCAGTCAGTCAGTCGGTCAGTCCTGTGCAGTCAGTTAGTCACTAAAGCAGTCAGTCAGTCTCAGTCAGTCAGTCAGTCAGTCAGTCCAGTCCAGTCTCAGTCAGTCAGTCAGTCAGTCTCGGTCAGTCAGTCAGTCAGTCATTCAGTCAGTCAGTCAGTCAGGCAGTCAGTCAGTCGGTCAGCCTTATTCAGTCAGTCTGTCAGTCAGTCAGTCAGTCAGCCTTATTCAGTCAGTCTGTCAGTCATCCTTATTCAGTCAGTCTGTCAGTCAGTCAGTCGGTCAGTCCTGTCCAGTCAGTTAGTCAGTCAAGCAGTCACTCAGGTAGTCAAGCAGTCAGTCAGTCAGTGTCAGTCAGTCATTTAGTCATTCAGTCAGTCAGTGAAATAGCCAGTCAGAGAGTCAAGCAGTCAGTCAGTCAGTCTCAGTCAGTCAGTTAGTCAGTCAGTCAGGCAGTCAGTCAGTCAGTCCAGTCTCAGTCAGTCAGGCAGTTAGTCAGTCAGTCAGGCAGTTAGTCAGTCAGTCTCGGTCAGTCAGTGAGTCAGTCAGTCAGTATCAGTCAGTCAGTGAGTCAGTCTGTCAGTCAGGCAGTATCAGTCAGGCAGTAAGACTCCGCTCGACAGAACTCCGATAGCCTAATGGCTAGACCGCTGGTCTTCCAAGCGAGTGGCCTGGGTTCGAGTCCCAGCCGGAGCGAATATCTTCAATGTATATATTTCTTTTCTATTTTGAAAATTCTTTTTTTTTTCAATTTCTTTCCTTTGCAATTATTGATTATTTATGTAGGGAAGAAAATTCTGAGTCAGTTTAATTTTTCGACACGAAGATTTCAAAGTGTTTAAATAAACAATTACCAAGGTGCATTTTTTGTTTTTATTATATTTAAAACTCCCACCGACAGAGCTCCCATAGACTAATGGCTAGAGTGTTAGGCTTCCAAGCGAGTGGCCCTGGGTTCGAGTCCCAGCCTGAACGAAAATCTTCAATGTATACTTTTAGTTTCTAATTTGAAATTTCTTCTTCTTTTTTTTTTAATTTTTCTCTTTTGCGAATATTGATTATTTATGTAGGGAGAAAAATTCTGAGTCAGTTTAATTATTCGACCTGTAAATTTCAAAGTGTTTGAATCAATAATTACCAAGGTGCATTTTTTGTTTTTATTATATTTAAGACTTCCATCGACAGAGCTCCGATAGCCTAATGGCTAGACCGTTGGGTTCCAAGCGCGTGGTACTGGGTTCGAGTCCCGGCCGGAACGAAAATCTTCCATGTATATATTTCTCTTCTAATTTGAAGATTCTTTTTTTTTTTTCAATTTCTTTCTTTTGCAAATATGGATTATTTATGTACGGAAGAAAATTCTGAGTCAGTTTAATCATTCGACCTTTAGATTTCAAAGATTTTAGATCAATAATTACTAAGGTGCATTTTTGTTTTTATTATAATTAAGACACCGATCAACAGAGATCCGATAGTATATTGGCGAGAGCGTTGGGCTTCCATGAGTGTCGCCCTGGGTTCAAATCCCAGCCGGAAAGGAAATCTTAAATGCAAATATTTTTTTCTAATTTTATAATTCTTTTTTTTTTATTTTTCCCTTTTGCGAAGTCAGTCAGTCAGTCTGACAGTCAATCAGTCAAGCACTCAGTCATTCAGTCTCAGTCAGTCAGTCCAGTCAGTCAGTCACTCAGTCAGTCAGTTAGTCCTTCAGCCAGTCAGTCAAGCAGTCAGTCATTTAGTCTCAGTCAGTCAGTCATTCAGTCAGTCAGTCAGTCAGGCAGTCAGTCAGTCAGTCAGTCGGTCAGTCCTGTGCAGTCAGTTAGTCACTAAAGCAGTCAGTCAGTCTCAGTCAGTCAGTCAGTCAGTCCAGTCCAGTCTCAGTCAGTCAGTCAGTCAGTCTCGGTCAGTCAGTCAGTCAGTCAGTCAGGCAGTCAGTCAGTCGGTCAGCCTTATTCAGTCAGTCTGTCAGTCAGTCAGTCAGTCAGCCTTATTCAGTCAGTCTGTCAGTCATCCTTATTCAGTCAGTCTGTCAGTCAGTCAGTCGGTCAGTCCTGTCCAGTCAGTTAGTCAGTCAAGCAGTCAGTCAGGTAGTCAAGCAGTCAGTCAGTCAGTGTCAGTCAGTCATTTAGTCATTCAGTCAGTCAGTGAAATAGCCAGTCAGAGAGTCAAGCAGTCAGTCAGTCAGTCTCAGTCAGTCAGTTAGTCAGTCAGTCAGTCAGTCAGTCCAGTCTCAGTCAGTCAGGCAGTTAGTCAGTCAGTCTCGGTCAGTCAGTGAGTCAGTCAGTCAGTATCAGTCAGTCAGTGAGTCAGTCTGTCAGTCAGGCAGTATCAGTCAGGCAGTAAGACTCCGCTCGACAGAACTCCGATAGCCTAATGGCTAGACCGCTGGTCTTCCAAGAGAGTGGCCTGGGTTCGAGTCCCAGCCGGAGCGAATATCTTCAATGTATATATTTCTTTTCTAATTTGAAAATTCTTTTTTTTTTAATTTCTTTCCTTTGCAATTATTGATTATTTATGTAGGGAAGAAAATTCTGAGTCAGTTTAATTTTTCGACACGAAGATTTCAAAGTGTTTAAATAAACAATTACCAAGGTGCATTTTTTGTTTTTATTATATTTAAAACTCCCACCGACAGAGCTCCCATAGACTAATGGCTAGAGTGTTAGGCTTCCAAGCGAGTGGCCCTGGGTTCGAGTCCCAGCCTGAACGAAAATCTTCAATGTATACTTTTAGTTTCTAATTTGAAATTTCTTCTTCTTTTTTTTTTAATTTTTCTCTTTTGCGAATATTGATTATTTATGTAGGGAGAAAAATTCTGAGTCAGTTTAATTATTCGACCTGTAAATTTCAAAGTGTTTGAATCAATAATTACCAAGGTGCATTTTTTGTTTTTATTATATTTAAGACTTCCATCGACAGAGCTCCGATAGCCTAATGGCTAGACCGTTGGGTTCCAAGCGCGTGGTACTGGGTTCGAGTCCCGGCCGGAACGAAAATCTTCCATGTATATATTTCTCTTCTAATTTGAAGATTCTTTTTTTTTTCAATTTCTTTCTTTTGCAAATATGGATTATTTATGTACGGAAGAAAATTCTGAGTCAGTTTAATCATTCGACCTTTAGATTTCAAAGATTTTAGATCAATAATTACTAAGGTGCATTTTTGTTTTTATTATAATTAAGACACCGATCAATAGAGATCCGATAGTATATTGGCGAGAGCGTTGGGCTTCCATGAGTGTCGCCCTGGGTTCAAATCCCAGCCGGAAAGGAAATCTTAAATGCAAATATTTTTTTCTAATTTTATAATTCTTTTTTTTTTATTTTTCCCTTTTGCGAAGTCAGTCAGTTAGTCCTTCAGCCAGTCAGTCAAGCAGTCAGTCATTTAGTCTCAGTCAGTCAGTCCAGTCAGTCAGTCACTCAGTCAGTCAGTTAGTCCTTCAGCCAGTCAGTCAAGCAGTCACTCATTTAGTCTCAGTCAGTCAGTCATTCAGTCAGTCAGTCAGTCAGGCAGTCAGTCAGTCAGTCAGTCGGTCAGTCCTGTGCAGTCAGTTAGTCACTAAAGCAGTCAGTCAGTCTCAGTCAGTCAGTCAGTCAGTCAGTCCAGTCCAGTCTCAGTCAGTCAGTCAGTCAGTCTCGGTCAGTCAGTCAGTCAGTCATTCAGTCAGTCAGTCAGTCAGGCAGTCAGTCAGTCGGTCAGCCTTATTCAGTCAGTCTGTCAGTCAGTCAGTCAGTCAGCCTTATTCAGTCAGTCTGTCAGTCATCCTTATTCAGTCAGTCTGTCAGTCAGTCAGTCGGTCAGTCCTGTCCAGTCAGTTAGTCAGTCAAGCAGTCAGTCAGGTAGTCAAGCAGTCAGTCAGTCAGTGTCAGTCAGTCATTTAGTCATTCAGTCAGTCAGTGAAATAGCCAGTCAGAGAGTCAAGCAGTCAGTCAGTCAGTCTCAGTCAGTCAGTTAGTCAGTCAGTCAGTCAGTCAGTCAGTCAGTCCAGTCTCAGTCAGTCAGGCAGTTAGTCAGTCAGTCTCGGTCAGTCAGTGAGTCAGTCAGTCAGTATCAGTCAGTCAGTGAGTCAGTCTGTCAGTCAGGCAGTATCAGTCAGGCAGTAAGACTCCGCTCGACAGAACTCCGATAGCCTAATGGCTAGACCGCTGGTCTTCCAAGCGAGTGGCCTGGGTTCGAGTCCCAGCCGGAGCGAATATCTTCAATGTATATATTTCTTTTCTAATTTGAAAATTCTTTTTTTTTTTAATTTCTTTCCTTTGCAATTATTGATTATTTATGTAGGGAAGAAAATTCTGAGTCAGTTTAATTTTTCGACACGAAGATTTCAAAGTGTTTAAATAAACAATTACCAAGGTGCATTTTTTGTTTTTATTATATTTAAAACTCCCACCGACAGAGCTCCCATAGACTAATGGCTAGAGTGTTAGGCTTCCAAGCGAGTGGCCCTGGGTTCGAGTCCCAGCCTGAACGAAAATCTTCAATGTATACTTTTAGTTTCTAATTTGAAATTTCTTCTTCTTTTTTTTTTAATTTTTCTCTTTTGCGAATATTGATTATTTATGTAGGGAGAAAAATTCTGAGTCAGTTTAATTATTCGACCTGTAAATTTCAAAGTGTTTGAATCAATAATTACCAAGGTGCATTTTTTGTTTTTATTATATTTAAGACTTCCATCGACAGAGCTCCGATAGCCTAATGGCTAGACCGTTGGGTTCCAAGCGCGTGGTACTGGGTTCGAGTCCCGGCCGGAACGAAAATCTTCCATGTATATATTTCTCTTCTAATTTGAAGATTCTTTTTTTTTTTTCAATTTCTTTCTTTTGCAAATATGGATTATTTATGTACGGAAGAAAATTCTGAGTCAGTTTAATCATTCGACCTTTAGATTTCAAAGATTTTAGATCAATAATTACTAAGGTGCATTTTTGTTTTTATTATAATTAAGACACCGATCAACAGAGATCCGATACTATATTGGCGAGAGCGTTGGGCTTCCATGAGTGTCGCCCTGGGTTCAAATCCCAGCCGGAAAGGAAATCTTAAATGCAAATATTTTTTTCTAATTTTATAATTCTTTTTTTTTTATTTTTCCCTTTTGCGAAGTCAGTCAGTTAGTCCTTCAGCCAGTCAGTCAAGCAGTCAGTCATTTAGTCTCAGTCAGTCAGTCCAGTCAGTCAGTCACTCAGTCAGTCAGTTAGTCCTTCAGCCAGTCAGTCAAGCAGTCAGTCATTTAGTCTCAGTCAGTCAGTCATTCAGTCAGTCAGTCAGTCAGGCACTCAGTCAGTCAGTCAGTCGGTCAGTCCTGTGCAGTCAGTTAGTCACTAAAGCAGTCAGTCAGTCTCAGTCAGTCAGTCAGTCAGTCAGTCCAGTCCAGTCTCAGTCAGTCAGTCAGTCAGTCTCGGTCAGTCAGTCAGTCAGTCATTCAGTCAGTCAGTCAGTCAGGCAGTCAGTCAGTCGGTCAGCCTTATTCAGTCAGTCTGTCAGTCAGTCAGTCAGTCAGCCTTATTCAGTCAGTCTGTCAGTCATCCTTATTCAGTCAGTCTGTCAGTCAGTCAGTCGGTCAGTCCTGTCCAGTCAGTTAGTCAGTCAAGCAGTCAGTCAGGTAGTCAAGCAGTCAGTCAGTCAGTGTCAGTCAGTCATTTAGTCATTCAGTCAGTCAGTGAAATAGCCAGTCAGAGAGTCAAGCAGTCAGTCAGTCAGTCTCAGTCAGTCAGTTAGTCAGTCAGTCAGTCAGTCAGTCAGTCAGTCCAGTCTCAGTCAGTCAGGCAGTTAGTCAGTCAGTCTCGGTCAGTCAGTGAGTCAGTCAGTCAGTATCAGTCAGTCAGTGAGTCAGTCTGTCAGTCAGGCAGTATCAGTCAGGCAGTAAGACTCCGCTCGACAGAACTCCGATAGCCTAATGGCTAGACCGCTGGTCTTCCAAGCGAGTGGCCTGGGTTCGAGTCCCAGCCGGAGCGAATATCTTCAATGTATATATTTCTTTTCTAATTTGAAAATTCTTTTTTTTTTTCAATTTCTTTCCTTTGCAATTATTGATTATTTATGTAGGGAAGAAAATTCTGAGTCAGTTTAATTTTTCGACACGAAGATTTCAAAGTGTTTAAATAAACAATTACCAAGGTGCATTTTTTGTTTTTATTATATTTAAAACTCCCACCGACAGAGCTCCCATAGACTAATGGCTAGAGTGTTAGGCTTCCAAGCGAGTGGCCCTGGGTTCGAGTCCCAGCCTGAACGAAAATCTTCAATGTATACTTTTAGTTTCTAATTTGAAATTTCTTCTTCTTTTTTTTTTAATTTTTCTCTTTTGCGAATATTGATTATTTATGTAGGGAGAAAAATTCTGAGTCAGTTTAATTATTCGACCTGTAAATTTCAAAGTGTTTGAATCAATAATTACCAAGGTGCATTTTTTGTTTTTATTATATTTAAGACTTCCATCGACAGAGCTCCGATAGCCTAATGGCTAGACCGTTGGGTTCCAAGCGCGTGGTACTGGGTTCGAGTCCCGGCCGGAACGAAAATCTTCCATGTATATATTTCTCTTCTAATTTGAAGATTCTTTTTTTTTTCAATTTCTTTCTTTTGCAAATATGGATTATTTATGTACGGAAGAAAATTCTGAGTCAGTTTAATCATTCGACCTTTAGATTTCAAAGATTTTAGATCAATAATTACTAAGGTGCATTTTTGTTTTTATTATAATTAAGACACCGATCAACAGAGATCCGATACTATATTGGCGAGAGCGTTGGGCTTCCATGAGTGTCGCCCTGGGTTCAAATCCCAGCCGGAAAGGAAATCTTAAATGCAAATATTTTTTTCTAATTTTATAATTCTTTTTTTTTTATTTTTCCCTTTTGCGAAGTCAGTCAGTTAGTCCTTCAGCCAGTCAGTCAAGCAGTCAGTCATTTAGTCTCAGTCAGTCAGTCCAGTCAGTCAGTCACTCAGTCAGTCAGTTAGTCCTTCAGCCAGTCAGTCAAGCAGTCAGTCATTTAGTCTCAGTCAGTCAGTCATTCAGTCAGTCAGTCAGTCAGGCAGTCAGTCAGTCAGTCAGTCGGTCAGTCCTGTGCAGTCAGTTAGTCACTAAAGCAGTCAGTCAGTCTCAGTCAGTCAGTCAGTCAGTCAGTCCAGTCCAGTCTCAGTCAGTCAGTCAGTCAGTCTCGGTCAGTCAGTCAGTCAGTCATTCAGTCAGTCAGTCAGTCAGGCAGTCAGTCAGTCGGTCAGCCTTATTCAGTCAGTCTGTCAGTCAGTCAGTCAGTCAGCCTTATTCAGTCAGTCTGTCAGTCATCCTTATTCAGTCAGTCTGTCAGTCAGTCAGTCGGTCAGTCCTGTCCAGTCAGTTAGTCAGTCAAGCAGTCAGTCAGGTAGTCAAGCAGTCAGTCAGTCAGTGTCAGTCAGTCATTTAGTCATTCAGTCAGTCAGTGAAATAGCCAGTCAGAGAGTCAAGCAGTCAGTCAGTCAGTCTCAGTCAGTCAGTTAGTCAGTCAGTCAGTCAGTCAGTCCGTCAGTCCAGTCTCAGTCAGTCAGGCAGTTAGTCAGTCAGTCTCGGTCAGTCAGTGAGTCAGTCAGTCAGTATCAGTCAGTCAGTGAGTCAGTCTGTCAGTCAGGCAGTATCAGTCAGGCAGTAAGACTCCGCTCGACAGAACTCCGATAGCCTAATGGCTAGACCGCTGGTCTTCCAAGCGAGTGGCCTGGGTTCGAGTCCCAGCCGGAGCGAATATCTTCAATGTATATATTTCTTTTCTAATTTGAAAATTCTTTTTTTTTTTAATTTCTTTCCTTTGCAATTATTGATTATTTATGTAGGGAAGAAAATTCTGAGTCAGTTTAATTTTTCGACACGAAGATTTCAAAGTGTTTAAATAAACAATTACCAAGGTGCATTTTTTGTTTTTATTATATTTAAAACTCCCACCGACAGAGCTCCCATAGACTAATGGCTAGAGTGTTAGGCTTCCAAGCGAGTGGCCCTGGGTTCGAGTCCCAGCCTGAACGAAAATCTTCAATGTATACTTTTAGTTTCTAATTTGAAATTTCTTCTTCTTTTTTTTTTTTAATTTTTCTCTTTTGCGAATATTGATTATTTATGTAGGGAGAAAAATTCTGAGTCAGTTTAATTATTCGACCTGTAAATTTCAAAGTGTTTGAATCAATAATTACCAAGGTGCATTTTTTGTTTTTATTATATTTAAGACTTCCATCGACAGAGCTCCGATAGCCTAATGGCTAGACCGTTGGGTTCCAAGCGCGTGGTACTGGGTTCGAGTCCCGGCCGGAACGAAAATCTTCCATGTATATATTTCTCTTCTAATTTGAAGATTCTTTTTTTTTTTTCAATTTCTTTCTTTTGCAAATATGGATTATTTATGTACGGAAGAAAATTCTGAGTCAGTTTAATCATTCGACCTTTAGATTTCAAAGATTTTAGATCAATAATTACTAAGGTGCATTTTTTGTTTTTATTATAATTAAGACACCGATCAACAGAGATCCGATAGTATATTGGCGAGAGCGTTGGGCTTCCATGAGTGTCGCCCTGGGTTCAAATCCCAGCCGGAAAGGAAATCTTAAATGCAAATATTTTTTTCTAATTTTATAATTCTTTTTTTTTTTTATTTTTCCCTTTTGCGAAGTCAGTCAGTCAGTCTGACAGTCAATCAGTCAAGCACTCAGTCATTCAGTCTCAGTCAGTCAGTCCAGTCAGTCAGTCACTCAGTCAGTCAGTTAGTCCTTCAGCCAGTCAGTCAAGCAGTCAGTCATTTAGTCTCAGTCAGTCAGTCATTCAGTCAGTCAGTCAGTCAGGCAGTCAGTCAGTCAGTCAGTCGGTCAGTCCTGTGCAGTCAGTTAGTCACTAAAGCAGTCAGTCAGTCTCAGTCAGTCAGTCAGTCAGTCAGTCCAGTCCAGTCTCAGTCAGTCAGTCAGTCAGTCTCGGTCAGTCAGTCAGTCAGTCATTCAGTCAGTCAGTCAGTCAGGCAGTCAGTCAGTCGGTCAGCCTTATTCAGTCAGTCTGTCAGTCAGTCAGTCAGTCAGCCTTATTCAGTCAGTCTGTCAGTCATCCTTATTCAGTCAGTCTGTCAGTCAGTCAGTCGGTCAGTCCTGTCCAGTCAGTTAGTCAGTCAAGCAGTCAGTCAGGTAGTCAAGCAGTCAGTCAGTCAGTGTCAGTCAGTCATTTAGTCATTCAGTCAGTCAGTGAAATAGCCAGTCAGAGAGTCAAGCAGTCAGTCAGTCAGTCTCAGTCAGTCAGTTAGTCAGTCAGTCAGTCAGTCAGTCAGTCAGTCCAGTCTCAGTCAGTCAGGCAGTTAGTCAGTCAGTCTCGGTCAGTCAGTGAGTCAGTCAGTCAGTATCAGTCAGTCAGTGAGTCAGTCTGTCAGTCAGGCAGTATCAGTCAGGCAGTAAGACTCCGCTCGACAGAACTCCGATAGCCTAATGGCTAGACCGCTGGTCTTCCAAGCGAGTGGCCTGGGTTCGAGTCCCAGCCGGAGCGAATATCTTCAATGTATATATTTCTTTTCTAATTTGAAAATTCTTTTTTTTTTTAATTTCTTTCCTTTGCAATTATTGATTATTTATGTAGGGAAGAAAATTCTGAGTCAGTTTAATTTTTCGACACGAAGATTTCAAAGTGTTTAAATAAACAATTACCAAGGTGCATTTTTTGTTTTTATTATATTTAAAACTCCCACCGACAGAGCTCCCATAGACTAATGGCTAGAGTGTTAGGCTTCCAAACGAGTGGCCCTGGGTTCGAGTCCCAGCCTGAACGAAAATCTTCAATGTATACTTTTAGTTTCTAATTTGAAATTTCTTCTTCTTTTTTTTTTAATTTTTCTCTTTTGCGAATATTGATTATTTATGTAGGGAGAAAAATTCTGAGTCAGTTTAATTATTCGACCTGTAAATTTCAAAGTGTTTGAATCAATAATTACCAAGGTGCATTTTTTGTTTTTATTATATTTAAGACTTCCATCGACAGAGCTCCGATAGCCTAATGGCTAGACCGTTGGGTTCCAAGCGCGTGGTACTGGGTTCGAGTCCCGGCCGGAACGAAAATCTTCCATGTATATATTTCTCTTCTAATTTGAAGATTCTTTTTTTTTTTCAATTTCTTTCTTTTGCAAATATGGATTATTTATGTACGGAAGAAAATTCTGAGTCAGTTTAATCATTCGACCTTTAGATTTCAAAGATTTTAGATCAATAATTACTAAGGTGCATTTTTGTTTTTATTATAATTAAGACACCGATCAACAGAGATCCGATACTATATTGGCGAGAGCGTTGGGCTTCCATGAGTGTCGCCCTGGGTTCAAATCCCAGCCGGAAAGGAAATCTTAAATGCAAATATTTTTTTCTAATTTTATAATTCTTTTTTTTTTATTTTTCCCTTTTGCGAAGTCAGTCAGTTAGTCCTTCAGCCAGTCAGTCAAGCAGTCAGTCATTTAGTCTCAGTCAGTCAGTCCAGTCAGTCAGTCACTCAGTCAGTCAGTTAGTCCTTCAGCCAGTCAGTCAAGCAGTCAGTCATTTAGTCTCAGTCAGTCAGTCATTCAGTCAGTCAGTCAGTCAGGCAGTCAGTCAGTCAGTCAGTCGGTCAGTCCTGTGCAGTCAGTTAGTCACTAAAGCAGTCAGTCAGTCTCAGTCAGTCAGTCAGTCAGTCAGTCCAGTCCAGTCTCAGTCAGTCAGTCAGTCAGTCTCGGTCAGTCAGTCAGTCAGTCATTCAGTCAGTCAGTCAGTCAGGCAGTCAGTCAGTCGGTCAGCCTTATTCAGTCAGTCTGTCAGTCAGTCAGTCAGTCAGCCTTATTCAGTCAGTCTGTCAGTCATCCTTATTCAGTCAGTCTGTCAGTCAGTCAGTCGGTCAGTCCTGTCCAGTCAGTTAGTCAGTCAAGCAGTCAGTCAGGTAGTCAAGCAGTCAGTCAGTCAGTGTCAGTCAGTCATTTAGTCATTCAGTCAGTCAGTGAAATAGCCAGTCAGAGAGTCAAGCAGTCAGTCAGTCAGTCTCAGTCAGTCAGTTAGTCAGTCAGTCAGTCAGTCAGTCCAGTCCAGTCTCAGTCAGTCAGGCAGTTAGTCAGTCAGTCTCGGTCAGTCAGTGAGTCAGTCAGTCAGTATCAGTCAGTCAGTGAGTCAGTCTGTCAGTCAGGCAGTATCAGTCAGGCAGTAAGACTCCGCTCGACAGAACTCCGATAGCCTAATGGCTAGACCGCTGGTCTTCCAAGCGAGTGGCCTGGGTTCGAGTCCCAGCCGGAGCGAATATCTTCAATGTATATATTTCTTTTCTAATTTGAAAATTCTTTTTTTTTTTAATTTCTTTCCTTTGCAATTATTGATTATTTATGTAGGGAAGAAAATTCTGAGTCAGTTTAATTTTTCGACACGAAGATTTCAAAGTGTTTAAATAAACAATTACCAAGGTGCATTTTTTGTTTTTATTATATTTAAAACTCCCACCGACAGAGCTCCCATAGACTAATGGCTAGAGTGTTAGGCTTCCAAGCGAGTGGCCCTGGGTTCGAGTCCCAGCCTGAACGAAAATCTTCAATGTATACTTTTAGTTTCTAATTTGAAATTTCTTCTTCTTTTTTTTTTTTAATTTTTCTCTTTTGCGAATATTGATTATTTATGTAGGGAGAAAAATTCTGAGTCAGTTTAATTATTCGACCTGTAAATTTCAAAGTGTTTGAATCAATAATTACCAAGGTGCATTTTTTGTTTTTATTATATTTAAGACTTCCATCGACAGAGCTCCGATAGCCTAATGGCTAGACCGTTGGGTTCCAAGCGCGTGGTACTGGGTTCGAGTCCCGGCCGGAACGAAAATCTTCCATGTATATATTTCTCTTCTAATTTGAAGATTCTTTTTTTTTTTTCAATTTCTTTCTTTTGCAAATATGGATTATTTATGTACGGAAGAAAATTCTGAGTCAGTTTAATCATTCGACCTTTAGATTTCAAAGATTTTAGATCAATAATTACTAAGGTGCATTTTTTGTTTTTATTATAATTAAGACACCGATCAACAGAGATCCGATAGTATATTGGCGAGAGCGTTGGGCTTCCATGAGTGTCGCCCTGGGTTCAAATCCCAGCCGGAAAGGAAATCTTAAATGCAAATATTTTTTTCTAATTTTATAATTCTTTTTTTTTTATTTTTCATTTTTGCGAAGTCAGTCAGTCAGTCTGACAGTCAATCAGTCAAGCACTCAGTCATTCAGTCTCAGTCAGTCAGTCCAGTCAGTCAGTCACTCAGTCAGTCAGTTAGTCCTTCAGCCAGTCAGTCAAGCAGTCAGTCATTTAGTCTCAGTCAGTCAGTCATTCAGTCAGTCAGTCAGTCAGGCAGTCAGTCAGTCAGTCAGTCGGTCAGTCCTGTGCAGTCAGTTAGTCACTAAAGCAGTCAGTCAGTCTCAGTCAGTCAGTCAGTCAGTCAGTCAGTCCAGTCCAGTCTCAGTCAGTCAGTCAGTCAGTCTCGGTCAGTCAGTAAGTCAGTCATTCAGTCAGTCAGTCAGTCAGGCAGTCAGTCAGTCGGTCAGCCTTATTCAGTCAGTCTGTCAGTCAGTCAGTCTGTCAGTCAGCCTTATTCAGTCAGTCTGTCAGTCAGTCAGTCTGTCAGTCAGCCTTATTCAGTCAGTCTGTCAGTCAGTCAGTCGGTCAGTCCTGTCCAGTCAGTTAGTCAGTCAAGCAGTCAGTCAGGTAGTCAAGCAGTCAGTCAGTCAGTGTCAGTCAGTCATTTAGTCATTCAGTCAGTCAGTGAAATAGCCAGTCAGAGAGTCAAGCAGTCAGTCAGTCAGTCTCAGTCAGTCAGTTAGTCAGTCAGTCAGTCAGTCCAGTCTCAGTCAGTCAGGCAGTTAGTCAGTCAGTCTCGGTCAGTCAGTGAGTCAGTCAGTCAGTATCAGTCAGTCAGTGAGTCAGTCTGTCAGTCAGGCAGTATCAGTCAGGCAGTAAGACTCCGCTCGACAGAACGCCGATAGCCTAATGGCTAGACCGCTGGTCTTCCAAGCGAGTGGCCTGGGTTCGAGTCCCAGCTGGAGCGAATATCTTCAATGTATATATTTCTTTTCTAATTTGAAAATTCTTTTTTTTTCAATTTCTTTCCTTTGCAATTATTGATTATTTATGTAGGGAAGAAAATTCTGAGTCAGTTTAATTTTTCGACACGAAGATTTCAAAGTGTTTAAATAAACAATTACCAAGGAGCATTTTTTGTTTTTATTATATTTAAAACTCCCACCGACAGAGCTCCCATAGACTAATGGCTAGAGTGTTAGGCTTGAAAGCGAGTGGCCCTGGGTTCGAGTCCCAGCCTGAACGAAAATCTTCAATGTATACTTTTAGTTTCTAATTTGAAATTTCTTCTTCTTTTTTTTTAATTTTTCTCTTTTGCGAATATTGATTATTTATGTATGGAGAAAAATTCTGAGTCAGTTTAATTATTCGACCTGTAAATTTCAAAGTGTTTGAATCAATAATTACCAAGGTGCATTTTTTGTTTTTATTATATTTAAGACTTCCATCGACAGAGCTCCGATAGCCTAATGGCTAGACCGTTGGGTTCCAAGCGCGTGGTACTGGGTTCGAGTCCCGGCCGGAACGAAAATCTTCCATGTATATATTTCTCTTCTAATTTGAAGATTCTTTTTTTTTCAATTTCTTTCTTTTGCAAATATGGATTATTTATGTACGGAAGAAAATTCTGAGTCAGTTTAATCATTCGACCTTTAGATTTCAAAGATTTTAGATCAATAATTACTAAGGTGCATTTTTTGTTTTTATTATAATTAAGACACCGATCAACAGAGATCCGATAGTATATTGGCGAGAGCGTTGGGCTTCCATGAGTGTCGCCCTGGGTTCAAATCCCAGCCGGAAAGGAAATCTTAAATGCAAATATTTTTTTCTAATTTTATAATTCTTTTTTTTTTTATTTTTCATTTTTGCGAAGTCAGTCAGTCAGTCTGACAGTCAATCAGTCAAGCACTCAGTCATTCAGTCTCAGTCAGTCAGTCCAGTCAGTCACTCAGTCAGTCAGTTAGTCCTTCAGCCAGTCAGTCAAGCAGTCAGTCATTTAGTCTCAGTCAGTCAGTCATTCAGTCAGTCAGTCAGTCAGGCAGTCAGTCAGTCAGTCAGTCGGTCAGTCCTGAGCAGTCAGTTAGTCACTAAAGCAGTCAGTCAGTCTCAGTCAGTCAGTCAGTCAGTCAGTCCAGTCCAGTCTCAGTCAGTCAGTCAGTCAGTCTCGGTCAGTCAGTAAGTCAGTCAGTCAGTCTCGGTCAGTCAGTAAGTCAGTCATTCAGTCAGTCAGGCAGTCAGTCAGTCGGTCAGCCTTATTCAGTCAGTCTGTCAGTCAGTCAGTCAGTCAGCCTTATTCAGTCAGTCTGTCAGTCATCCTTATTCAGTCAGTCTGTCAGTCAGTCAGTCGGTCAGTCCTGTCCAGTCAGTTAGTCAGTCAAGCAGTCAGTCAGGTAGTCAAGCAGTCAGTCAGTCAGTGTCAGTCAGTCATTTAGTCATTCAGTCAGTCAGTGAAATAGCCAGTCAGAGAGTCAAGCAGTCAGTCAGTCAGTCAGTCAGTCAGTCCAGTCTCAGTCAGTCAGGCAGTTAGTCAGTCAGTCTCGGTCAGTCAGTGAGTCAGTCAGTCAGTATCAGTCAGTCAGTGAGTCAGTCTGTCAGTCAGGCAGTATCAGTCAGGCAGTAAGACTCCGCTCGACAGAACTCCGATAGCCTAATGGCTAGACCGCTGGTCTTCCAAGCGAGTGGCCTGGGTTCGAGTCCCAGCCGGAGCGAATATCTTCAATGTATATATTTCTTTTCTAATTTGAAAATTCTTTTTTTTTTCAATTTCTTTCCTTTGCAATTATTGATTATTTATGTAGGGAAGAAAATTCTGAGTCAGTTTAATTTTTCGACACGAAGACTTCAAAGTGTTTAAATAAACAATTACCAAGGTGCATTTTTTGTTTTTATTATATTAAAAACTCCCACCGACAGAGCTCCCATAGACTAATGGCTAGAGTGTTAGGCTTCCAAGCGAGTGGCCCTGGGTTCGAGTCCCAGCCTGAACGAAAATCTTCAATGTATACTTTTAGTTTCTAATTTGAAATTTCTTCTTCTTTTTTTTTAATTTTTCTCTTTTGCGAATATTGATTATTTATGTAGGGAGAAAAATTCTGAGTCAGTTTAATTATTCGACCTGTAAATTTCAAAGTGTTTGAATCAATAATTACCAAGGTGCATTTTTTGTTTTTATTATATTTAAGACTTCCATCGACAGAGCTCCGATAGCCTAATGGCTAGACCGTTGGGTTCCTAGCGCGTGGTACTGGGTTCGAGTCCCGGCCGGAAAGGAAATCTTAAATGCAAATATTTTTTTATAATTCTTTTTTTTTATTTTTCCCTTTTGCGAAGTCAGTCAGTCAGTCTGACAGTCAATCAGTCAAGCACTCAGTCATTCAGTCTCAGTCAGTCAGTCCAGTCAGTCAGTCAGTCACTCAGTCAGTCAGTTAGTCCATCAGCCAGTCAGTCAAGCAGTCAGTCATTTAGTCTCAGTCAGTCAGTCATTCAGTCAGTCAGTCAGTCAGGCAGTCAGTCATTCAGTCAGTCAGTCAGTCAGGCAGTCAGTCAGTCAGTCAGTCGGTCAGTCCTGTGCAGTCAGTTAGTCACTAAAGCAGTCAGTCAGTCTCAGTCAGTCAGTCAGTCAGTCAGTCCAGTCCAGTCTCAGTCAGTCAGTCAGTCAGTCTCGGTCAGTCAGTCAGTCAGTCATTCAGTCAGTCAGTCAGGCAGTCAGTCAGTCGTTCAGCCTTATTCAGTCAGTCTGTCAGTCAGTCAGTCTGTTAGTCAGCCTTATTCAGTCAGTCTGTCAGTCAGCCTTATTCAGTCAGTCTGTCAGTCAGTCAGTCGGTCAGTCCTGTCCAGTCAGTTAGTCAGTCAAGCAGTCAGTCAGGTAGTCAAGCAGTCAGTCAGTCAGTGTCAGTCAGTCATTTAGTCATTCAGTCAGTCAGTGAAATAGCCAGTCAGGGAGTCAAGCAGTCAGTCAGTCAGTCTCAGTCAGTCAGTCAGTCAGTCAGTCAGTCCAGTCTCAGTCAGTCAGGCAGTTAGTCAGTCAGTCTCGGTCAGTCAGTGAGTCAGTCAGTCAGTATCAGTCAGTCAGTGAGTCAGTCTGTCAGTCAGGCAGTATCAGTCAGGCAGTAAGACTCCGCTCGACAGAACGCCGATAGCCTAATGGCTAGACCGCTGGTCTTCCAAGCGAGTGGCCTGGGTTCGAGTCCCAGCCGGAGCGAATATCTTCAATGTATATATTTCTTCTCTAATTTGAAAATTCTTTTTTTTTTCAATTTCTTTCCTTTGCAATTATTGATTATTTATGTAGGGAAGAAAATTCTGAGTCAGTTTAATTTTTCGACACGAAGATTTCAAAGTGTTTAAATAAACAATTACCAAGGTGCATTTTTTGTTTTTATTATATTTAAAACTCCCACCGACAGAGCTCCCATAGACTAATGGCTAGAGTGTTAGGCTTGAAAGCGAGTGGCCCTGGGTTCGAGTCCCAGCCTGAACGACAATCTTCAATGTATACCTTTAGTTTCTAATTTGAAATTTCTTCTTCTTTTTTTTTTAATTTTTCTCTTTTGCGAATATTGATTATTTATGTAGGGAGAAAAATTCTGAGTCAGTTTAATTATTCGACCTGTAAATTTCAAAGTGTTTGAATCAATAATTACCAAGGTGCATTTTTTTTTTAATTATATTTAAGACTTCCATCGACAGAGCTCCGATAGCCTAATGGCTAGACCGTTGGGTTCCATGCGCGTGGTACTGGGTTCGAGTCCCGGCCGGAACGAAATTCTTCCATGTATATATTTCTCTTCTAATTTGAAGATTCTTTTTTTTTTCAATTTCTTTCTTTTGCAAATATGGATTATTTATGTACGGAAGAAAATTCTGAGTCAGTTTAATCATTCGACCTTTAGATTTCAAAGATTTTAGATCAATAATTACTAAGGTGCATTTTTTGTTTTTATTATAATTAAGACACCGATACACAGAGATCCGATAGTATATTGGCGAGAGCGTTGGGCTTCCATGAGTGTCGCCCTGGGTTCAAATCCCAGCCGGAATGGAAATCTTAAATGCAAACATTTTTTTCTAATTTTATAATTCTTTTTTTTTTTATTTTTCCCTTTTGCGAAGTCAGTCAGTCAGTCTGACAGTCAATCAGTCAAGCACTCAGTCATTCAGTCTCAGTCAGTCAGTCCAGTCAGTCAGTCACTCAGTCAGTCAGTTAGTCCTTCAGCCAGTCAGTCAAGCAGTCAGTCATTTAGTCTCAGTCAGTCAGTCATTCAGTCAGTCAGTCAGTCAGGCAGTCAGTCAGTCAGTCAGTCGGTCAGTCCTGTGCAGTCAGTTAGTCACTAAAGCAGTCAGTCAGTCTCAGTCAGTCAGTCAGTCAGTCAGTCCAGTCCAGTCTCAGTCAGTCAGTCAGTCAGTCTCGGTCAGTCAGTCAGTCAGTCATTCAGTCAGTCAGTCAGTCAGGCAGTCAGTCAGTCGGTCAGCCTTATTCAGTCAGTCTGTCAGTCAGTCAGCCTTATTCAGTCAGTCTGTCAGTCATCCTTATTCAGTCAGTCTGTCAGTCAGTCAGTCGGTCAGTCCTGTCCAGTCAGTTAGTCAGTCAAGCAGTCAGTCAGGTAGTCAAGCAGTCAGTCAGTCAGTGTCAGTCAGTCATTTAGTCATTCAGTCAGTCAGTGAAATAGCCAGTCAGAGAGTCAAGCAGTCAGTCAGTCAGTCTCAGTCAGTCAGTTAGTCAGTCAGTCAGTCAGTCAGTCAGTCAGTCCAGTCTCAGTCAGTCAGGCAGTTAGTCAGTCAGTCTCGGTCAGTCAGTGAGTCAGTCAGTCAGTATCAGTCAGTCAGTGAGTCAGTCTGTCAGTCAGGCAGTATCAGTCAGGCAGTAAGACTCCGCTCGACAGAACTCCGATAGCCTAATGGCTAGACCGCTGGTCTTCCAAGCGAGTGGCCTGGGTTCGAGTCCCAGCCGGAGCGAATATCTTCAATGTATATATTTCTTTTCTAATTTGAAAATTCTTTTTTTTTTCAATTTCTTTCCTTTGCAATTATTGATTATTTATGTAGGGAAGAAAATTCTGAGTCAGTTTAATTTTTCGACACGAAGATTTCAAAGTGTTTAAATAAACAATTACCAAGGTGCATTTTTTGTTTTTATTATATTTAAAACTCCCACCGACAAAGCTCCCATAGACTAATGGCTAGAGTGTTAGGCTTCCAAGCGAGTGGCCCTGGGTTCGAGTCCCAGCCTGAACGAAAATCTTCAATGTATACTTTTAGTTTCTAATTTGAAATTTCTTCTTCTTTTTTTTTAATTTTTCTCTTTTGCGAATATTGATTATTTATGTAGGGAGAAAAATTCTGAGTCAGTTTAATTATTCGACCTGTAAATTTCAAAGTGTTTGAATCAATAATTACCAAGGTGCATTTTTTGTTTTTATTATATTTAAGACTTCCATCGACAGAGCTCCGATAGCCTAATGGCTAGACCGTTGGGTCCCAAGCGCGTGGTACTGGGTTCGAGTCCCGGCCGGAACGAAAATCTTCCATGTATATATTTCTTTTCTAATTTGAAGATTCTTTTTTTTTTCAATTTCTTTCTTTTGCAAATATGGATTATTTATGTACGGAAGAAAATTCTGAGTCAGTTTAATCATTCGACCTTTAGATTTCAAAGATTTTAGATCAATAATTACTAAGGTGCATTTTTTGTTTTTATTATAATTAAGACACCGATCAACAGAGATCCGATAGTATATTGGCGAGAGCGTTGGGCTTCCATGAGTGTCGCCCTGGGTTCAAATCCCAGCCGGAAAGGAAATCTTAAATGCAAATATTTTTTTCTAATTTTATAATTCTTTTTTTTTTATTTTTCCCTTTTGCGAAGTCAGTCAGTCAGTCTGACAGTCAATCAGTCAAGCACTCAGTCATTCAGTCTCAGTCAGTCAGTCCAGTCAGTCAGTCACTCAGTCAGTCAGTTAGTCCTTCAGCCAGTCAGTCAAGCAGTCAGTCATTTAGTCTCAGTCAGTCAGTCATTCAGTCAGTCAGTCAGTCAGGCAGTCAGTCAGTCAGTCAGTCGGTCAGTCCTGTGCAGTCAGTTAGTCACTAAAGCAGTCAGTCAGTCTCAGTCAGTCAGTCAGTCAGTCAGTCCAGTCCAGTCTCAGTCAGTCAGTCAGTCAGTCTCGGTCAGTCAGTCAGTCATTATTCAGTCAGTCAGTCAGGCAGTCAGTCAGTCGGTCAGCCTTATTCAGTCAGTCTGTCAGTCAGTCAGTCAGTCAGCCTTATTCAGTCAGTCTGTCAGTCATCCTTATTCAGTCAGTCTGTCAGTCAGTCAGTCGGTCAGTCCTGTCCAGTCAGTTAGTCAGTCAAGCAGTCAGTCAGGTAGTCAAGCAGTCAGTCAGTCAGTGTCAGTCAGTCATTTAGTCATTCAGTCAGTCAGTGAAATAGCCAGTCAGAGAGTCAAGCAGTCAGTCAGTCAGTCTCAGTCAGTCAGTCAGTCCAGTCTCAGTCAGTCAGGCAGTTAGTCAGTCAGTCTCGGTCAGTCAGTGAGTCAGTCAGTCAGTATCAGTCAGTCAGTGAGTCAGTCTGTCAGTCAGGCAGTATCAGTCAGGCAGTAAGACTCCGCTCGCCAGAACTCCGATAGCCTAATGGCTAGACCGCTGGTCTTCCAAGCGAGTGGCCTGGGTTCGAGTCCCAGCCGGAGCGAATATCTTCAATGTATATATTTCTTTTCTAATTTGAAAATTCTTTTTTTTTCAATTTCTTTCCTTTGCAATTATTGATTATTTATGTAGGGAAGAAAATTCTGAGTCAGTTTAATTTTTCGACACGAAGATTTCAAAGTGTTTAAATAAACAATTACCAAGGTGCATTTTTTGTTTTTATTATATTTAAAACTCCCACCGACAGAGCTCCCATAGACTAATGGCTAGAGTGTTAGGCTTCCAAGCGAGTGGCCCTGGGTTCGAGTCCCAGCCTGAACGAAAATCTTCAATGTATACTTTTAGTTTCTAATTTGAAATTTCTTCTTCTTTTTTTTTTAATTTTTCTCTTTTGCGAATATTGATTATTTATGTAGGGAGAAAAATTCTGAGTCAGTTTAATTATTCGACCTGTAAATTTCAAAGTGTTTGAATCAATAATTACCAAGGTGCATTTTTTGTTTTTATTATATTTAAGACTTCCATCGACAGAGCTCCGATAGCCTAATGGCTAGACCGTTGGGTTCCAAGCGCGTGGTACTGGGTTCGAGTCCCGGCCGGAACGAAAATCTTCCATGTATATATTTCTCTTCTAATTTGAAGATTCTTTTTTTTTTTCAATTTCTTTCTTTTGCAAATATGGATTATTTATGTACGGAAGAAAATTCTGAGTCAGTTTAATCATTCGACCTTTAGATTTCAAAGATTTTAGATCAATAATTACTAAGGTGCATTTTTTGTTTTTATTATAATTAAGACACCGATCAACAGAGATCCGATAGTATATTGGCGAGAGCGTTGGGCTTCCATGAGTGTCGCCCTGGGTTCAAATCCCAGCCGGAAAGGAAATCTTAAATGCAAATATTTTTTATAATTCTTTTTTTTTATTTTTCCCTTTTGCGAAGTCAGTCAGTCAGTCTGACAGTCAATCAGTCAAGCACTCAGTCATTCAGTCTCAGTCAGTCAGTCCAGTCACTCAGTCACTCAGTCAGTCAGTTAGTCCTTCAGCCAGTCAGTCAAGCAGTCAGTCTTTTAGTCTCAGTCAGTCAGTCATTCAGTCAGTCAGTCAGGCAGTCAGTCAGTCGGTCAGTCCTGTGCAGTCAGTTAGTCACTAAAGCAGTCAGTCAGTCTCAGTCAGTCAGTCAGTCAGTCAGTCCAGTCCAGTCTCAGTCAGTCAGTCAGTCAGTCTCGGTCAGTCAGTCAGTCAGTCATTCAGTCAGTCAGTCAGTCAGGCAGTCAGTCAGTCGGTCAGCCTTATTCAGTCAGTCTGTCAGTCAGTCAGTCAGTCAGCCTTATTCAGTCAGTCTGTCAGTCATCCTTATTCAGTCAGTCTGTCAGTCAGTCAGTCGGTCAGTCCTGTCCAGTCAGTTAGTCAGTCAAGCAGTCAGTCAGTCAGTGTCAGTCAGTCATTTAGTCATTCAGTCAGTCAGTGAAATAGCCAGTCAGAGAGTCAAGCAGTCAGTCAGTCAGTCTCAGTCAGTCAGTTAGTCAGTCAGTCAGTCAGTCAGTCAGTCAGTCAGTCCAGTCTCAGTCAGTCAGGCAGTTAGTCAGTCAGTCTCGGTCAGTCAGTGAGTCAGTCAGTCAGTCTCGGTCAGTCAGTGAGTCAGTCAGTCAGTCAGGCAGTATCAGTCAGGCAGTAAGACTCCGCTCGACAGAACTCCGATAGCCTAATGGCTAGACCGCTGGTCTTCCAAGCGAGTGGCCTGGGTTCGAGTCCCAGCCGGAGCGAATATCTTCAATGTATATATTTCTTTTCTAATTTGAAAATTCTTTTTTTTTTCAATTTCTTTCCTTTGCAATTATTGATTATTTATGTAGGGAAGAAAATTCTGAGTCAGTTTAATTTTTCGACACGAAGATTTCAAAGTGTTTAAATAAACAATTACCAAGGTGCATTTTTTGTTTTTATTATATTTAAAACTCCCACCGACAGAGCTCCCATAGACTAATGGCTAGAGTGTTAGGCTTCCAAGCGAGTGGCCCTGGGTTCGAGTCCCAGCCTGAACGAAAATCTTCAATGTATACTTTTAGTTTCTAATTTGAAATTTCTTCTTCTTTTTTTTTAATTTTTCTCTTTTGCGAATATTGATTATTTATGTAGGGAGAAAAATTCTGAGTCAGTTTAATTATTCGACCTGTAAATTTCAAAGTGTTTGAATCAATAATTACCAAGGTGCATTTTTTTGTTTTTATTATATTTAAGACTTCCATCGACAGAGCTCCGATAGCCTAATGGCTAGACCGTTGGGTTCCAAGCGCGTGGTACTGGGTTCGAGTCCCGGTCGGAACGAAAATCTTCCATGTATATATTTCTCTTCTAATTTGAAGATTCTTTTTTTTTTCAATTTCTTTCTTTTGCAAATATGGATTATTTATGTACGGAAGAAAATTCTGAGTCAGTTTAATCATTCGACCTTTAGATTTCAAAGATTTTAGATCAATAATTACTAAGGTGCATTTTTTGTTTTTATTATAATTAAGACACCGATCAACAGAGATCCGATAGTATATTGGCGAGAGCGTTGGGCTTCCATGAGTGTCGCCCTGGGTTCAAATCCCAGCCGGAAAGGAAATCTTAAATGCAAATATTTTTTATAATTCTTTTTTTTTATTTTTCCCTTTTGCGAAGTCAGTCAGTCAGTCTGACAGTCAATCAGTCAAGCACTCAGTCATTCAGTCTCAGTCAGTCAGTCCAGTCAGTCAGTCACTCAGTCAGTCAGTTAGTCCTTCAGCCAGTCAGTCAAGCAGTCAGTCTTTTAGTCTCAGTCAGTCAGTCATTCAGTCAGTCAGTCAGGCAGTCAGTCAGTCGGTCAGTCCTGTGCAGTCAGTTAGTCACTAAAGCAGTCAGTCAGTCTCAGTCAGTCAGTCAGTCAGTCAGTCCAGTCCAGTCTCAGTCAGTCTGTCAGTCAGTCTCGGTCAGTCAGTCAGTCAGTCATTCAGTCAGTCAGTCAGTCAGGCAGTCAGTCAGTCTGTCAGTCAGTCAGTCAGTCAGCCTTATTCAGTCAGTCTGTCAGTCATCCTTATTCAGTCAGTCTGTCAGTCAGTCAGTCGGTCAGTCATGTCCAGTCAGTTAGTCAGTCAAGCAGTCAGTCAGGTAGTCAAGCAGTCAGTCAGTCAGTGTCAGTCAGTCATTTAGTCATTCAGTCAGTCAGTGAAATAGCCAGTCAGAGAGTCAAGCAGTCAGTCAGTCAGTCTCAGTCAGTCAGTTAGTCAGTCAGTCAGTCAGTCAGTCAGTCCAGTCTCAGTCAGTCAGGCAGTTAGTCAGTCAGTCTCGGTCAGTCAGTGAGTCAGTCAGTCAGTATCAGTCAGTCAGTCTCGGTCAGTCAGTGAGTCAGTCAGTCAGTATCAGTCAGTCAGTGAGTCAGTCTGTCAGTCAGGCAGTATCAGTCAGGCAGTAAGACTCCGCTCGACAGAACTCCGATAGCCTAATGGCTAGACCGCTGGTCTTCCAAGCGAGTGGCCTGGGTTCGAGTCCCAGCTGGAGCGAATATCTTCAATGTATATATTTCTTTTCTAATTTGAAAATTCTTCTTTTTTTCAATTTCTTTCCTTTGCAATTATTGATTATTTATGTAGGGAAGAAAATTCTGAGTCAGTTTAATTTTTCGACACGAAGGTTTCAAAGTGTTTAAATAAACAATTACCAAGGTGCATTTTTTGTTTTTATTATATTTAAAACTCCCACCGACAGAGCTCCCATAGACTAATGGCTAGAGTGTTAGGCTTCCAAGCGAGTGGCCCTGGGTTCGAGTCCCAGCCTGAACGAAAATCTTCAATGTATACTTTTAGTTTCTAATTTGAAATTTCTTCTTCTTTTTTTTTTAATTTTTCTCTTTTGCGAATATTGATTATTTATGTAGGGAGAAAAATTCTGAGTCAGTTTAATTATTCGACCTGTAAATTTCAAAGTGTTTGAATCACTAATTACCAAGGTGCATTTTTTGTTTTTATTATATTTAAGACTTCCATCGACAGAGCTCCGATAGCCTAATGGCTAGACCGTTGGGTTCCAAGCGCGTGGTACTGGGTTCGAGTCCCGGCCGGAACGAAAATCTTCCATGTATATATTTCTCTTCTAATTTGAAGATTTTTTTTTTTTCAATTTCTTTCTTTTGCAAATATGAATTATTTATGTACGGAAGAAAATTCTGAGTCAGTTTAATCATTCGACCTTTAGATTTCAAAGATTTTAGATCAATAATTACTAAGGTGCATTTTTTGTTTTTATTATAATTAAGACACCGATCAACAGAGATCCGATAGTATATTGGCGAGAGCGTTGGGCTTCCATGAGTGTCGCCCTGGGTTCAAATCCCAGCCGGAAAGGAAATCTTAAATGCAAATATTTTTTATAATTCTTTTTTTTTATTTTTCCCTTTTGCGAAGTCAGTCAGTCAGTCTGACAGTCAATCAGTCAAGCACTCAGTCATTCAGTCTCAGTCAGTCAGTCCAGTCAGTCAGTCACTCAGTCAGTCAGTTAGTCCTTCAGCCAGTCAGAAAAGCAGTCAGTCTTTTAGTCTCAGTCAGTCAGTCATTCAGTCAGTCAGTCAGGCAGTCAGTCAGTCGGTCAGTCCTGTGCAGTCAGTTAGTCACTAAAGCAGTCAGTCAGTCTCAGTCAGTCAGTCAGTCAGTCAGTCCAGTCCAGTCTCAGTCAGTCTGTCAGTCAGTCTCGGTCAGTCAGTCATTCAGTCATTCAGTCAGTCAGTCAGTCAGGCAGTCAGTCAGTCTGTCAGTCATTTAGTCAGTCAGCCTTATTCAGTCAGTCTGTCAGTCATCCTTATTCAGTCAGTCTGTCAGTCAGTCAGTCGGTCAGTCATGTCCAGTCAGTTAGTCAGTCAAGCAGTCAGTCAGGTAGTCAAGCAGTCAGTCAGTCAGTGTCAGTCAGTCATTTAGTCATTCAGTCAGTCAGTGAAATAGCCAGTCAGAGAGTCAAGCAGTCAGTCAGTCAGTCTCAGTCAGTCAGTTAGTCAGTCAGTCAGTCAGTCAGTCAGTCAGTCCAGTCTCAGTCAGTCAGGCAGTTAGTCAGTCAGTCTCGGTCAGTCAGTGAGTCAGTCAGTCAGTATCAGTCAGTCAGTCTCGGTCAGTCAGTGAGTCAGTCAGTCAGTATCAGTCAGTCAGTGAGTCAGTCTGTCAGTCAGGCAGTATCAGTCAGGCAGTAAGACTCCGCTCGACAGAACTCCGATAGCCTAATGGCTAGACCGCTGGTCTTCCAAGCGAGTGGCCTGGGTTCGAGTCCCAGCTGGAGCGAATATCTTCAATGTATATATTTCTTTTCTAATTTGAAAATTCTTCTTTTTTTCAATTTCTTTCCTTTGCAATTATTGATTATTTATGTAGGGAAGAAAATTCTGAGTCAGTTTAATTTTTCGACACGAAGGTTTCAAAGTGTTTAAACAAACAATTACCAAGGTGCATTTTTTGTTTTTATTATATTTAAAACTCCCACCGACAGAGCTCCCATAGACTAATGGCTAGAGTGTTAGGCTTCCAAGCGAGTGGCCCTGGGTTCGAGTCCCAGCCTGAACGAAAATCTTCAATGTATACTTTTAGTTTCTAATTTGAAATTTCTTCTTCTTTTTTTTTTAATTTTTCTCTTTTGCGAATATTGATTATTTATGTAGGGAGAAAAATTCTGAGTCAGTTTAATTATTCGACCTGTAAATTTCAAAGTGTTTGAATCACTAATTACCAAGGTGCATTTTTTGTTTTTATTATATTTAAGACTTCCATCGACAGAGCTCCGATAGCCTATTGGCTAGACCGTTGGGTTCCAAGCGCGTGGTACTGGGTTCGAGTCCCGGCCGGAACGAAAATCTTCCATGTATATATTTCTCTTCTAATTTGAAGATTTTTTTTTTTCAATTTCTTTCTTTTGCAAATATGAATTATTTATGTACGGAAGAAAATTCTGAGTCAGTTTAATCATTCGACCTTTAGATTTCAAAGATTTTAGATCAATAATTACTAAGGTGCATTTTTTGTTTTTATTATAATTAAGACACCGATCAACAGAGATCCGATAGTATATTGGCGAGGGCGTTGGGCTTCCATGAGTGTCGCCCTGGGTTCAAATCCCAGCCGGAAAGGAAATCTTAAATGCAAATATTTTTTTCTAATTTTATAATTCTTTTTTTTTTATTTTTCCCTTTTGCGAAGTCAGTCAGTCAGTCTGACAGTCAATCAGTCAAGCACTCAGTCATTCAGTCTCAGTCAGTCAGTCCAGTCAGTCAGTCACTCAGTCAGTCAGTTAGTCCTTCAGCCAGTCAGTCAAGCAGTCAGTCATTTAGTCTCAGTCAGTCAGTCATTCAGTCAGTCAGTCAGTCAGGCAGTCAGTCAGTCAGTCGGTCAGTCCTGTGCAGTCAGTTAGTCACTAAAGCAGTCAGTCAGTCTCAGTCAGTCAGTCAGTCAGTCAGTCCAGTCCAGTCTCAGTCAGTCAGTCAGTCAGTCTCGGTCAGTCAGTCAGTCAGTCAGGCAGTCAGTCAGTCGGTCAGCCTTATTCAGTCAGTCTGTCAGTCAGTCAGTCAGTCAGCCTTATTCAGTCAGTCTGTCAGTCATCCTTATTCAGTCAGTCTGTCAGTCAGTCAGTCGGTCAGTCCTGTCCAGTCAGTTAGTCAGTCAAGCAGTCAGTCAGGTAGTCAAGCAGTCAGTCAGTCAGTGTCAGTCAGTCATTTAGTCATTCAGTCAGTCAGTGAAATAGCCAGTCAGAGAGTCAAGCAGTCAGTCAGTCAGTCTCAGTCAGTCAGTTAGTCAGTCAGTCAGTCAGTCAGTCAGTCAGTCCAGTCTCAGTCAGTCAGGCAGTTAGTCAGTCAGTCTCGGTCAGTCAGTCAGTCAGTATCAGTCAGTCAGTGAGTCAGTCTATCAGTCAGGCAGTAAGACTCCGCTCGACAGAACTCCGATAGCCTAATGGCTAGACCGCTGGTCTTCCAAGCGAGTGGCCTGGGTTCGAGTCCCAGCCGGAGCGAATATCTTCAATGTATATATTTCTATTCTAA
This sequence comes from Uloborus diversus, assembly GCF_026930045.1. Taxonomy (NCBI): domain Eukaryota; kingdom Metazoa; phylum Arthropoda; class Arachnida; order Araneae; family Uloboridae; genus Uloborus; species Uloborus diversus. The sequence continues at coordinate 62,115 of NW_026558110.1, read as the reverse complement.
TTTGAAAATTCTTTTTTTTTTCAATTTCTTTCCTTTGCAATTATTGATTATTTATGTAGGGAAGAAAATTCTGAGTCAGTTTAATTTTTCGACACAAAGATTTCAAAGTGTTTAAATAAACAATTACCAAGGTGCATTTTTTGTTTTTATTATATTTAAAACTCCCACCGACAGAGCTCCCATAGACTAATGGCTAGAGTGTTAGGCTTCCAAGCGAGTGGCCCTGGGTTCGAGTCCCAGCCTGAACGAAAATCTTCAATGTATACTTTTAGTTTCTAATTTGAAATTTCTTCTTCTTTTTTTTTTTAATTTTTCTCTTTTGCGAATATTGATTATTTATGTAGGGAGAAAAATTCTGAGTCAGTTTAATTATTCGACCTGTAAATTTCAAAGTGTTTGAATCAATAATTACCAAGGTGCATTTTTTGTTTTTATTATATTTAAGACTTCCATCGACAGAGCTCCGATAGCCTAGTGGCTAGACCGTTGGGTTCCAAGCGCGTGGTACTGTGTTCGAGTCCCGGCCGGAACGAAAATCTTCCATGTATATATTTCTCTTCTAATTTGAAGATTCTTTTTTTTTTCAATTTCTTTCTTTTGCAAATATGGATTATTTATGTACGGAAGAAAATTCTGAGTCAGTTTAATCATTCGACCTTTAGATTTCAAAGATTTTAGATCAATAATTACTAAGGTGCATTTTTTGTTTTTATTATAATTAAGACACCGATCAACAGAGATCCGATAGTATATTGGCGAGAGCGTTGGGCTTCCATGAGTGTCGCCCTGGGTTCAAATCCCAGCCGGAAAGGAAATCTTAAATGCAACTATTTTTTTCTAATTTTATAATTCTTTTTTTTTTATTTTTCCCTTTTGCGAAGTCAGTCAGTCAGTCTGACAGTCAATCAGTCAAGCACTCAGTCATTCAGTCTCAGTCAGTCAGTCCAGTCAGTCAGTCACTCAGTCAATCAGTTAGTCCTTCAGCCAGTCAGTCAAGCAGTCAGTCATTTAGTCTCAGTCAGTCAGTCATTCAGTCAGTCAGTCAGTCAGTCAGTCAGTCGGTCAGTCCTGTGCAGTCAGTTAGTCACTAAAGCAGTCAGTCAGTCTCAGTCAGTCAGTCAGTCAGTCAGTCCAGTCCAGTCTCAGTCAGTCAGTCAGTCAGTCTCGGTCAGTCAGTCAGTCATTCAGTCAGTCAGTCAGTCAGGCAGTCAGTCAGTCGGTCAGCCTTATTCAGTCAGTCTGTCAGTCAGTCAGTCGGTCAGTCCTGTCCAGTCAGTTAGTCAGTCAAGCAGTCAGTCAGGTAGTCAAGCAGTCAGTCAGTCAGTGTCAGTCAGTCATTTAGTCATTCAGTCAGTCAGTGAAATAGCCAGTCAGAGAGTCAAGCAGTCAGTGAGTCAGTCTCAGTCAGTCAGTCAGTCAGTCAGTCAGTCAGTCAGTCAGTCCAGTCTCAGTCAGTCAGGCAGTTAGTCAGTCAGTCTCGGTCAGTCAGTGAGTCAGTCAGTCAGTATCAGTCAGTCAGTGAGTCAGTCTGTCAGTCAGGCAGTATCAGTCAGGCAGTAAGACTCCGCTCGACAGAACTCCGATAGCCTAATGGCTAGACCGCTGGTCTTCCAAGCGAGTGGCCTGGGTTCGAGTCCCAGCCGGAGCGAATATCTTCAATGTATATATTTCTTTTCTAATTTGAAAATTCTTTTTTTTTTCAATTTCTTTCCTTTGCAATTATTGATTATTTACGTAGGGAAGAAAATTCTGAGTCAGTTTAATTTTTCGACACGAAGATTTCAAAGTGTTTAAATAAACAATTACCAAGGTGCATTTTTTGTTTTTATTATATTTAAAACTCCCACCGACAGAGCTCCCATAGACTAATGGCCAGAGTGTTTGGCTTCCAAGCGAGTGGCCCTGGGTTCGAGTCCCAGCCTGAACGAAAATCTTCAATGTATACTTTTAGATTCTAATTTGAAATTTCTTCTTCTTTTTTTTTTTAATTTTTCTCTTTTGCGAATATTGATTATTTATGTAGGGAGAAAAATTCTGAGTCAGTTTAATTATTCGACCTGTAAATTTCAAAGTGTTTGAATCAATAATTACCAAGGTGCATTTTTTGTTTTTATTATATTTAAGACTTCCATCGACAGAGCTCCGATAGCCTAGTGGCTAGACCGTTGGGTTCCAAGCGCGTGGTACTGTGTTCGAGTCCCGGCCGGAACGAAAATCTTCCATGTATATATTTCTCTTCTAATTTGAAGATTCTTTTTTTTTTCAATTTCTTTCTTTTGCAAATATGGATTATTTATGTACGGAAGAAAATTCTGAGTCAGTTTAATCATTCGACCTTTAGATTTCAAAGATTTTAGATCAATAATTACTAAGGTGCATTTTTTGTTTTTATTATAATTAAGACACCGATCAACAGAGATCCGATAGTATATTGGCGAGAGCGTTGGGCTTCCATGAGTGTCGCCCTGGGTTCAAATCCCAGCCGGAAAGGAAATCTTAAATGCAAATATTTTTTTCTAATTTTATAATTCTTTTTTTTTTATTTTTCCCTTTTGCGAAGTCAGTCAGTCAGTCTGACAGTCAATCAGTCAAGCACTCAGTCATTCAGTCTCAGTCAGTCAGTCCAGTCAGTCAGTCACTCAGTCAATCAGTTAGTCCTTCAGCCAGTCAGTCAAGCAGTCAGTCATTTAGTCTCAGTCAGTCAGTCATTCAGTCAGTCAGTCAGTCAGGCAGTCAGTCAGTCAGTCAGTCGGTCAGTCCTGTGCAGTCAGTTAGTCACTAAAGCAGTCAGTCAGTCTCAGTCAGTCAGTCAGTCAGTCAGTCCAGTCCAGTCTCAGTCAGTCAGTCAGTCAGTCTCGGTCAGTCAGTCAGCCTTATTCAGTCAGTCTGTCAGTCATCCTTATTCAGTCAGTCTGTCAGTCAGTCAGTCGGTCAGTCCTGTCCAGTCAGTTAGTCAGTCAAGCAGTCAGTCAGTCAGTGTCAGTCAGTCATTTAGTCATTCAGTCAGTCAGTGAAATAGCCAGTCAGAGAGTCAAGCAGTCAGTCAGTCAGTCTCAGTCAGTCAGTCAGTCAGTCAGTCAGTCAGTCAGTCCAGTCTCAGTCAGTCAGGCAGTTAGTCAGTCAGTCTCGGTCAGTCAGTGAGTCAGTCAGTCAGTATCGGTCAGTCAGTGAGTCAGTCAGTCAGTATCAGTCAGTCAGTGAGTCAGTCTGTCAGTAAGACTCCGCTCGACAGAACTCCGATAGCCTAATGGCTAGACCGCTGGTCTTCCAAGCGAGTGGCCTGGGTTCGAGTCCCAGCCGGAGCGAATATCTTCAATGTATATATTTCTTTTCTAATTTGAAAATTCTTTTTTTTTTCAATTTCTTTCCTTTGCAATTATTGATTATTTATGTAGGGAAGAAAATTCTGAGTCAGTTTAATTTTTCGACACGAAGATTTCAAAGTGTTTAAATAAACAATTACCAAGGTGCATTTTTTGTTTTTATTATATTTAAAACTCCCACCGACAGAGCTCCCGTAGACTAATGGCTAGAGTGTTAGGCTTCCAAGCGAGTGGCCCTGGGTTCGAGTCCCAGCCTGAACGAAAATCTTCAATGTATACTTTTAGTTTCTAATTTGAAATTTCTTCTTCTTTTTTTTTTAATTTTTCTCTTTTGCGAATATTGATTATTTATGTAGGGAGAAAAATTCTGAGTCAGTTTAATTATTCGACCTATAAATTTCAAAGTGTTTGAATCACTAATTACCAAGGTGCATTTTTTGTTTTTATTATATTTAAGACTTCCATCGACAGAGCTCCGATAGCCTAATGGCTAGACCGTTGGGTTCCAAGCGCGTGGTACTGGGTTCGAGTCCCGGCCGGAACGAAAATCTTCCATGTATATATTTCTCTTCTAATTTGAAGATTCTTTTTTTTTCAATTTCTTTCTTTTGCAAATATGGATTATTTATGTACGGAAGAAAATTCTGAGTCAGTTTAATCATTCGACCTTTAGATTTCAAAGATTTTAGATCAATAATTACTAAGGTGCATTTTTTGTTTTTATTATAATTAAGACACCGATCAACAGAGATCCGATAGTATATTGGCGAGGGCGTTGGGCTTCCATGAGTGTCGCCCTGGGTTCAAATCCCAGCCGGAAAGGAAATCTTAAATGCAAATATTTTTTTCTAATTTTATAATTCTTTTTTTTTTATTTTTCCCTTTTGCGAAGTCAGTCAGTCAGTCTGACAGTCAATCAGTCAAGCACTCAGTCATTCAGTCTCAGTCAGTCAGTCCAGTCAGTGAGTCACTCAGTCAGTCAGTTAGTCCTTCAGCCAGTCAGTCAAGCAGTCAGTCATTTAGTCTCAGTCAGTCAGTCATTCAGTCAGTCAGGCAGTCAGTCAGTCAGTCAGTCGGTCAGTCCTGTGCAGTCAGTTAGTCACTAAAGCAGTCAGTCAGTCTCAGTCAGTCAGTCAGTCAGTCAGTCCAGTCCAGACTCAGTCAGTCAGTCAGTCAGTCTCGGTCAGTCAGTCAGTCAGTCAGGCAGTCAGTCAGTCGGTCAGCCTTATTCAGTCAGTCTGTCAGTCAGTCAGTCAGTCAGCCTTATTCAGTCAGTCTGTCAGTGATCCTTATTCAGTCAGTCTGTCAGTCAGTCAGTCGGTCAGTCCTGTCCAGTCAGTTAGTCAGTCAAGCAGTCAGTCAGGTAGTCAAGCAGTCAGTCAGTCAGTGTCAGTCAGTCATTTAGTCATTCAGTCAGTCAGTGAAATAGCCAGTCAGAGAGTCAAGCAGTCAGTCAGTCAGTCTCAGTCAGTCAGTTAGTCAGTCAGTCAGTCAGTCAGTCAGTCAGTCCAGTCTCAGTCAGTCAGGCAGTTAGTCAGTCAGTGAGTCAGTCAGTCAGTATCAGTCAGTCAGTGAGTCAGTCTGTCAGTCAGGCAGTATCAGTCAGGCAGTAAGACTCCGCTCGACAGAACTCCGATAGCCTAATGGCTAGACCGCTGGTCTTCCAAGCGAGTGGCCTGGGTTCGAGTCCCAGCCGGAGCGAATATCTTCAATGTATATATTTCTTTTCTAATTTGAAAATTCTTTTTTTTTTTTCAATTTCTTTCCTTTGCAATTATTGATTATTTATGTAGGGAAGAAAATTCTGAGTCAGTTTAATTTTTCGACACGAAGATTTCAAAGTGTTTAAATAAACAATTACCAAGGTGCATTTTTTGTTTTTATTATATTTAAAACTCCCACCGACAGAGCTCCCATAGACTAATGGCTAGAGTGTTAGGCTTCCAAGCGAGTGGCCCTGGGTTCGAGTCCCAGCCTGAACGAAAATCTTCAATGTATACTTTTAGTTTCTAATTTGAAATTTCTTCTTCTTTTTTTTTTAATTTTTCTCTTTTGCGAATATTGATTATTTATGTACAGTGGCTCCCAAAAGTGTTCGTACACCTACGACTTACAATGAAATAGGCCATTATCCATTGGTTAGAATTGATATTTCGGAATAGGTATTTTATTATAAGATCTATGATCTATGCTTAACAAAACTACATGAAAATTTTTAATAAAACATTAAAACATAATTTTTAAAAAGTCAAAAACCAAAAATAGCCGGAAATTTTATCGCACAAAGTCTTCGTACACCTTGAAAAAATGTCAAAAAATTAGTAAATAATCTTATTATTTACAAAGTTATTATTTAGTAGAATATCATGCAGTATCAACAACAGCTTTTAAATGTATGGGAATAGACTTCATTGTTTTTTCTTTCTTTTTTTGTGCAATTTCTGAGTAAATGTTCAGCCGCACTTCGAGTCTTACTGTTCCTAGTTCGTTTTTTGTTTCAATTTGGTATTTTCGTAATCCAGCTACCAGATGTCTCCAGATATGTTCCATTAAGTTTAAATCTGGCGATTGAGGAGATATTTATAAGCTTAAGAACAATTTTTGAGGCACCAAACGCAAACGCCTGCTTCTTGTCGTTATCTTGATAAAAAACAAAGTTGCTTCCGATTACCAAATTTTGGGCTAATAGTTTAAAATTGCTTTTTAAAATATTTAAATAAACAGAATGATTCATTATTTCATCAAAAAATTCAAAATTTCCAAGTCCTGATGCTGTAATGCACCCTCACACTAGAACACCTTCACCGTCCTGATTAACTGATCCAACTAAGTTCCTAAGATGAAATTCCTCATTTTTTCTTCCATTTACAATTATACAACAATTTAACCCAAAGTGTTGAATTTATTTTCATCTGTAAGTAAGGCATTGTTCCAAAACGTTTTGAGCTTATTTATCATTGATATTACGACGGAAAGCGTAAGCTTACTGTTTTTAGCAGGAACAAGAAAATTTCTGCGGGAAGAGGTCCCATTTAATCCAGCTAAATAGAGAACTTGGCGAACAATTTTAGGTGAAAATTAAACGTAAAATGTTTCATTCAATTCTGCAGAAACTTTTTCAGCACTCAAATGTGTATTTTTCATAATTTTTTTAACTGTAAACTTCCGATGACGCATTGTTAACTTTGCCAGTTGACCTTTTCTTACCTTGTTTTCGATCCGATTCCTTTCTTTAAAGCATTTTATCAAGCACTTTACTATAGAATGGAATAGATTAACTAATTTAGAGACATTTCAAACCAATTTACCGCTACTGTGGGGGAAAAATTCAACTTTCGAATGGTGTTCGTGGTTCTTTTCGAATACCAGCCATTTTAAAGTAATAAGCACAACATTAAGGAATAAATACACAAAAAATCAAAGCCAAATGACCTTTAAGGGTCAACATAATGCAAAAATAATTAAAAAAACGACATGTGATAACTTTAATCATGATTTTACTCCAAAATATTTCAGCGTACAAAGACTTTTGTGGCGTATTTTCGTTTTTTGACAAATTTCAAAAATAAAATCTGGCAATATTTAAAAAAAAAAACTACTGGGTTTTATTCAGAATGGCATAGGAATGCTGTGAAAAAAAATTGGACTTCATATTGGAATTCAGTTTTGCGTTATTTTGGTTTTACTACAAAATTTCAAGGTGTACGAACACTTTTGGGAGCCACTGTAGGGAGAAAAATTCTGAGTCAGTTTAATTATTCGACCTGTAAATTTCAAAGTGTTTGAATCAATAATTACCAAGGTGCATTTTTTGTTTTTATTATATTTAAGACTTCCATCGACAGAGCTCCGATAGCCTAATGGCTAGACCGTTGGGTTCCAAGCGCGTGGTACTGGGTTCGAGTCCCGGCCGGAACGAAAATCTTCCATGTATATATTTCTCTTCTAATTTGAAGATTCTTTTTTTTTTCAATTTCTTTCTTTTGCAAATATGGATTATTTATGTACGGAAGAAAATTCTGAGTCAGTTTAATCATTCGACCTTTAGATTTCAAAGATTTTAGATCAATAATTACTAAGGTGCATTTTTTGTTTTTATTATAATTAAGACACCGATCAACAGAGATCCGATAGTATATTGGCGAGAGCGTTGGGCTTCCATGAGTGTCGCCCTGGGTTCAAATCCCAGCCGGAAAGGAAATCTTAAATGCAACTATTTTTTTCTAATTTTATAATTTTTTTTTTTTATTTTTCCCTTTTGCGAAGTCAGTCAGTCAGTCTGACAGTCAATCAGTCAAGCACTCAGTCATTCAGTCTCAGTCAGTCAGTCCAGTCAGTCAGTCACTCAGTCAATCAGTTAGTCCTTCAGCCAGTCAGTCAAGCAGTCAGTCATTTAGTCTCAGTCAGTCAGTCATTCAGTCAGTCAGTCAGTCAGTCAGTCAGTCAGTCGGTCAGTCCTGTGCAGTCAGTTAGTCACTAAAGCAGTCAGTCAGTCTCAGTCAGTCAGTCAGTCAGTCAGTCCAGTCCAGTCTCAGTCAGTCAGTCAATCAGTCTCGGTCAGTCAGTCAGTCATTCAGTCAGTCAGTCAGTCAGGCAGTCAGTCAGTCGGTCAGCCTTATTCAGTCAGTCTGTCAGTCAGTCAGTCAGTCAGCCTTATTCAGTCAGTCTGTCAGTCATCCTTATTCAGTCAGTCTGTCAGTCAGTCAGTCGGTCAGTCCTGTCCAGTCAGTTAGTCAGTCAAGCAGTCAGTCAGGTTGTCAAGCAGTCAGTCAGTCAGTGTCAGTCAGTCATTTAGTCATTCAGTCAGTCAGTGAAATAGCCAGTCAGAGAGTCAAGCAGTCAGTGAGTCAGTCTCAGTCAGTCAGTCAGTCAGTCAGTCAGTCAGTCCAGTCTCAGTCAGTCAGGCAGTTAGTCAGTCAGTCTCGGTCAGTCAGTGAGTCAGTCAGTCAGTATCAGTCAGTCAGTGAGTCAGTCTGTCAGTCAGGCAGTATCAGTCAGGCAGTAAGACTCCGCTCGACAGAACTCCGATAGCCTAATGGCTAGACCGCTGGTCTTCCAAGCGAGTGGCCTGGGTTCGAGTCCCAGCCGGAGCGAATATCTTCAATGTATATATTTCTTTTCTAATTTGAAAATTCTTTTTTTTTTTCAATTTCTTTCCTTTGCAATTATTGATTATTTACGTAGGGAAGAAAATTCTGAGTCAGTTTAATTTTTCGACACGAAGATTTCAAAGTGTTTAAATAAACAATTACCAAGGTGCATTTTTTGTTTTTATTATATTTAAAACTCCCACCGACAGAGCTCCCATAGACTAATGGCTAGAGTGTTTGGCTTCCAAGCGAGTGGCCCTGGGTTCGAGTCCCAGCCTGAACGAAAATCTTCAATGTATACTTTTAGATTCTAATTTGAAATTTCTTCTTCTTTTTTTTTTTTAATTTTTCTCTTTTGCGAATATTGATTATTTATGTAGGGAGAAAAATTCTGAGTCAGTTTAATTATTCGACCTGTAAATTTCAAAGTGTTTGAATCAATAATTACCAAGGTGCATTTTTTGTTTTTATTATATTTAAGACTTCCATCGACAGAGCTCCGATAGCCTAGTGGCTAGACCGTTGGGTTCCAAGCGCGTGGTACTGTGTTCGAGTCCCGGCCGGAACGAAAATCTTCCATGTATATATTTCTCTTCTAATTTGAAGATTCTTTTTTTTTTTCAATTTCTTTCTTTTGCAAATATGGATTATTTATGTACGGAAGAAAATTCTGAGTCAGTTTAATCATTCGACCTTTAGATTTCAAAGATTTTAGATCAATAATTACTAAGGTGCATTTTTTGTTTTTATTATAATTAAGACACCGATCAACAGAGATCCGATAGTATATTGGCGAGAGCGTTGGGCTTCCATGAGTGTCGCCCTGGGTTCAAATCCCAGCCGGAAAGGAAATCTTAAATGCAAATATTTTTTTTCTAATTTTATAATTCTTTTTTTTTTATTTTTCCCTTTTGCGAAGTCAGTCAGTCAGTCTGACAGTCAATCAGTCAAGCACTCAGTCATTCAGTCTCAGTCAGTCAGTCCAGTCAGTCAGTCACTCAGTCAATCAGTTAGTCCTTCAGCCAGTCAGTCAAGCAGTCAGTCATTTAGTCTCAGTCAGTCAGTCATTCAGTCAGTCAGTCAGTCAGGCAGTCAGTCAGTCAGTCAGTCGGTCAGTCCTGTGCAGTCAGTTAGTCACTAAAGCAGTCAGTCAGTCTCAGTCAGTCAGTCAGTCAGTCAGTCCAGTCCAGTCTCAGTCAGTCAGTCAGTCAGTCTCGGTCAGTCAGTCAGTCATTCAGTCAGTCAGTCAGTCAGGCAGTCAGTCAGTCGGTCAGCCTTATTCAGTCAGTCTGTCAGTCAGTCAGTCAGTCAGCCTTATTCAGTCAGTCTGTCAGTCATCCTTATTCAGTCAGTCTGTCAGTCAGTCAGTCGGTCAGTCCTGTCCAGTCAGTTAGTCAGTCAAGCAGTCAGTCAGGTAGTCAAGCAGTCAGTCAGTCAGTGTCAGTCAGTCATTTAGTCATTCAGTCAGTCAGTGAAATAGCCAGTCAGAGAGTCAAGCAGTCAGTGAGTCAGTCTCAGTCAGTCAGTCAGTCAGTCAGTCAGTCAGTCAGTCAGTCCAGTCTCAGTCAGTCAGGCAGTTAGTCAGTCAGTCTCGGTCAGTCAGTGAGTCAGTCAGTCAGTATCAGTCAGTCAGTGAGTCAGTCTGTCAGTCAGGCAGTATCAGTCAGGCAGTAAGACTCCGCTCGACAGAACTCCGATAGCCTAATGGCTGGACCGATGGTCTTCCAAGCGAGTGGCCTGGGTTCGAGTCCCAGCCGGAGCGAATATCTTCAATGTATATATTTCTTTTCTAATTTGAAAATTCTTTTTTTTTTTCAATTTCTTTCCTTTGCAATTATTGATTATTTACGTAGGGAAGAAAATTCTGAGTCAGTTTAATTTTTCGACACGAAGATTTCAAAGTGTTTAAATAAACAATTACCAAGGTGCATTTTTTGTTTTTATTATATTTAAAACTCCCACCGACAGAGCTCCCATAGACTAATGGCTAGAGTGTTTGGCTTCCAAGCGAGTGGCCCTGGGTCCGAGTCCCAGCCTGAACGAAAATCTTCAATGTATACTTTTAGATTCTAATTTGAAATTTCTTCTTCTTTTTTTTTTTAATTTTTCTCTTTTGCGAATATTGATTATTTATGTAGGGAGAAAAATTCTGAGTCAGTTTAATTATTCGACCTGTAAATTTCAAAGTGTTTGAATCAATAATTACCAAGGTGCATTTTTTGTTTTTATTATATTTAAGACTTCCATCAACAGAGCTCCGATAGCCTAGTGGCTAGACCGTTGGGTTCCAAGCGCGTGGTACTGTGTTCGAGTCCCGGCCGGAACGAAAATCTTCCATGTATATATTTCTCTTCTAATTTGAAGATTCTTTTTTTTCAATTTCTTTCTTTTGCAAATATGGATTATTTATGTACGGAAGAAAATTCTGAGTCAGTTTAATCATTCGACCTTTAGATTTCAAAGATTTTAGATCAATAATTACTAAGGTGCATTTTTTGTTTTTATTATAATTAAGACACCGATCAACAGAGATCCGATAGTATATTGGCGAGAGCGTTGGGCTTCCATGAGTGTCGCCCTGGGTTCAAATCCCAGCCGGAAAGGAAATCTTAAATGCAAATATTTTTTTCTAATTTTATAATTCTTTTTTTTTTATTTTTCCCTTTTGCGAGGTCAGTCAGTCAGTCTGACAGTCAATCAGTCAAGCACTCAGTCATTCTGTCTCAGTCAGTCAGTCCAGTCAGTCAGTCACTCAGTCAGTCAGTTAGTCCTTCAGCCAGTCAGTCAAGCAGTCAGTCATTTAGTCTCAGTCAGTCAGTCATTCAGTCAGTCAGTCAGTCAGGCAGTCAGTCAGTCAGGCAGTCGGTCAGTCCTGTGCAGTCAGTTAGTCACTAAAGCAGTCAGTCAGTCTCAGTCAGTCAGTCAGTCAGTCAGTCCAGTCCAGTCTCAGTCAGTCAGTCAGTCAGTCTCGGTCAGTCAGTCAGTCAGTCATTCAGTCAGTCAGTCAGTCAGGCAGTCAGTCAGTCGGTCAGCCTTATTCAGTCAGTCTGTCAGTCAGTCAGTCAGTCAGCCTTATTCAGTCAGTCTTTCAGTCATCCTTATTCAGTCAGTCTTTCAGTCAGTCAGTCGGTCAGTCCTGTCCAGTCAGTTAGTCAGTCAAGCAGTCAGTCAGGTAGTCAAGCAGTCAGTCAGTCAGTGTCAGTCAGTCATTTAGTCATTCAGTCAGTCAGTGAAATAGCCAGTCAGAGAGTCAAGCAGTCAGTCAGTCAGTCTCAGGCAGTCAGTTAGTCAGTCAGTCAGTCAGTCAGTCAGTCCAGTCTCAGTCAGTCAGGCAGTTAGTCAGTCAGTCTCGGTCAGTCAGTGAGTCAGTCAGTCAGTATCAGTCAGTCAGTGAGTCAGTCTGTCAGTCAGGCAGTATCAGTCAGGCAGTAAGACTCCGCTCGGCAGAACTCCGATAGCCTAATGGCTAGACCGATGGTCTTCCAAGCGAGTGGCCTGGGTTCGAGTCCCAGCCGGAGCGAATATCTTCAATGTATATATTTCTTTTCTAATTTGAAAATTCTTTTTTTTTTTCAATTTCTTTCCTTTGCAATTATTGATTATTTACGTAGGGAAGAAAATTCTGAGTCAGTTTAATTTTTCGACACGAAGATTTCAAAGTGTTTAAATAAACAATTACCAAGGTGCATTTTTTGTTTTTATTATATTTAAAACTCCCACCGACAGAGCTCCCATAGACTAATGGCTAGAGTGTTAGGCTTCCAAGCGAGTGGCCCTGGGTTCGAGTCCCAGCCTGAACGAAAATCTTCAATGTATACTTTTAGTTTCTAATTTGAAATTTCTTCTTCTTTTTTTTAAATTTTTCTCTTTTGCGAATATTGATTATTTATGTAGGGAGAAAAATTCTGAGTCAGTTTAATTATTCGACCTGTAAATTTCAAAGTGTTTGAATCAATAATTACCAAGGTGCATTTTTTGTTTTTATTATATTTAAGACTTCCATCGACAGAGCTCCGATAGCCTAATGGCTAGACCGTTGGGTTCCTAGCGCGTGGTACTGGGTTCGAGTCCCGGCCGGAAAGGGAATCTTAAATGCAAATATTTTTTTCTAATTTTATAATTCTTTTTTTTATTTTTCCCTTTTGCGAAGTCAGTCAGTCAGTCTGACAGTCAATCAGTCAAGCACTCAGTCATTCAGTCTCAGTCAGTCAGTCCAGTCAGTCAGTCACTCAGTCAGTCAGTTAGTCCTTCAGCCAGTCAGTCAAGCAGTCAGTCATTTAGTCTCAGTCAGTCAGTCATTCAGTCAGTCAGTCAGTCAGGCAGTCAGTCAGTCAGTCAGTCAGTCAGTCCTGTGCAGTCGGTTAGTCACTAAAGCAGTCAGTCAGTCTCAGTCAGTCAGTCAGTCAGTCAGTCCAGTCCACTCTCAGTCAGTCAGTCAGTCAGTTTCGGTCAGTCAGTCAGTCAGTCATTCAGTCAGTCAGTCAGTCAGGCAGTCAGTCAGTCGGTCAGCCTTATTCAGTCAGTCTGTCAGTCAGTCAGTCAGTCAGCCTTATTCAGTCAGTCTGTCAGTCATCCTTATTCAGTCAGTCTGTCAGTCAGTCAGTCGGTCAGTCCTGTCCAGTCAGTTAGTCAGTCAAGCAGTCAGTCAGGTAGTCAAGCAGTCAGTCAGTCAGTGTCAGTCAGTCATTTAGTCATTCAGTCAGTCAGTGAAATAGCCAGTCAGAGAGTCAAGCAGTCAGTCAGTCAGTCTCAGTCAGTCAGTTAGTCAGTCAGTCAGTCAGTCAGTCAGTCAGTCCAGTCTCAGTCAGTCAGGCAGTTAGTCAGTCAGTCTCGGTCAGTCAGTGAGTCAGTCAGTCAGTATCAGTCAGTCAGTAAGACTCCGCTCGACAGAACTCCGATAGCCTAATGGCTAGACCGCTGGTCTTCCAAGCGAGTGGCCTGGGTTCGAGTCCCAGCCGGAGCGAGTATCTTCAATGTATATATTTCTTTTCTAATTTGAAAATTCTTTTTTTTTCAATTTCTTTCCTTTGCAATTATTGATTATTTATGTAGGGAAGAAAATTCTGAGTCAGTTTAATTTTTCGACACGAAGATTTCAAAGTGTTTAAATGAACAATTACCAAGGTGCATTTTTTGTTTTTATTATATTTAAAACTCCCACCGCCAGAGCTCCCATAGACTAATGGCTAGAGTGTTAGGCTTCCAAGCGAGTGGCCCTGGGTTCGAGTCCCAGCCTGAACGAAAATCTTCAATGTATACTTTTAGTTTCTAATTTGAAATTTCTTCTTCTTTTTTTTTTAATTTTTCTCTTTTGCGAATATTGATTATTTATGTAGGGAGAAAAATTCTGAGTCAGTTTAATTATTCGACCTGTAAATTTCAAAGTGTTTGAATCAATAATTACCAAGGTGCATTTTTTGTTTTTATTATATTTAAGACTTCCATCGACAGAGCTCCGATAGCCTAATGGCTAGACCGTTGGGTTCCAAGCGCGTGGTACTGGGTTCGAGTCCCCGCCGGAACGAAAATCTTCCATGTATATATTTCTCTTCTAATTTGAAGATTTTTTTTTTTTTCAATTTCTTTCTTTTGCAAATATGGATTATTTATGTACGGAAGAAAATTCTGAGTCAGTTTAATCATTCGACCTTTAGATTTCAAAGATTTTAGATCAATAATTACTAAGGTGCATTTTTTGTTTTTATTATAATTAAGACACCGATCAACAGAGATCCGATAGTATATTGGCGAGAGCGTTGGGCTTCCATGAGTGTCGCCCTGGGTTCAAATCCCAGCCGGAAAGGAAATCTTAAATGCAAATATTTTTTTCTAATTTTATAATTCTTTTTTTTTTATTTTTCCCTTTTGCGAAGTCAGTCAGTCAGTCTGACAGTCAATCAGTCAAGCACTCAGTCATTCACTCTCAGTCAGTCAGTCCAGTCAGTCAATCACTCAGTCAGTCAGTTAGTCCTTCAGCCAGTCAGTCAAGCAGTCAGTCAGTCATTCAGTCAGTCAGGCAGTCAGTCAGTCAGTCAGTCGGTCAGTCCTGTGCAGTCAGTTAGTCACTAAACCAGTCAGTCAGTCTCAGTCAGTCAGTCAGTCAGTCAGTCCAGTCCAGTCTCAGTCAGTCAGTCAGTCAGTCTCGGTCAGTCAGTCAGTCATTCAGTCAGTCAGTCAGTCAGGCAGTCAGTCAGTCGGTCAGCCTTATTCAGTCAGTCTGTCAGTCAGTCAGTCAGTCAGCCTTATTCAGTCAGTCTGTCAGTCATCCTTATTCAGTCAGTCTGTCAGTCAGTCAGTCGGTCAGTCCTGTCCAGTCAGTTAGTCAGTCAAGCAGTCAGTCAGATAGTCAAGCAGTCAGTCAGACAGTGTCAGTCAGTCATTTAGTCATTGAGTCAGTCAGTGAAATAGCCAGTCAGAGAGTCAAGCAGTCAGTCAGTCAGTCTCAGTCAGTCAGTCAGTCAGTCAGTCAGTCCTGTCTCAGTCAGTCAGGCAGTTAGTCAGTCAGTCTCGGTCAGTCAGTGAGTCAGTCAGTATCAGTCAGTCAGTGAGTCAGTCTGTCAGTCAGGCAGTATCAGTCAGGCAGTAAGACTCCGCTCGACAGAACTCCGATAGCCTAATGGCTAGACCGCTGGTGTTCCAAGCGAGTGGCCTGGGTTCGAGTCCCAGCCGGAGCGAATATCTTCAATGTATATATTTCTTTTCTAATTTGAAAATTCTTTTTTTTTTCAATTTCTTTCCTTTGCAATTATTGATTATTTATGTAGGGAAGAAAATTCTGAGTCAGTTTAATTTTTCGACACGAAGATTTCAAAGTGTTTAAATAAACAATTACCAAGGTGCATTTTCTGTTTTTATTATATTTAAAACTCCCACCGACAGAGCTCCCATAGACTAATGGCTAGAGTGTTAGGCTTCCAAGCGAGTGGCCCTGGGTTCGAGTCCCAGCCTGAACGAAAATCTTCAATGTATACTTTTAGTTTCTAATTTGAAATTTCTTCTTCTTTTTTTTTTAATTTTTCTCTTTTGCGAATATTGATTATTTATGTAGGGAGAAAAATTCTGAGTCAGTTTAATTATTCGACCTGTAAATTTCAAAGTGTTTGAATCAATAATTACCAAGGTGCATTTTTTGTTTTTATTATATTTAAGACTTCCATCGACAGAGCTCCGATAGCCTAATGGCTAGACCGTTGGGTTCCAAGCGCGTGGTACTGGGTTCGAGTCCCGGCCGGAACGAAAATCTTCCATGTATATATTTCTCTTCTAATTTGAAGATTCTTTTTTTTTCAATTTCTTTCTTTTGCAAATATGGATTATTTATGTACGGAAGAAAATTCTGAGTCAGTTTAATCATTCGACCTTTAGATTTCAAAGATTTTAGATCAATAATTACTAAGGTGCATTTTTTGTTTTTATTATAATTAAGACACCGATCAACAGAGATCCGATAGTATATTGGCGAGAGCGTTGGGCTTCCATGAGTGTCGCCCTGGGTTCAAATCCCAGCCGGAAAGGAAATCTTAAATGCAAATATTTTTTTCTAATTTTATAATTCTTTTTTTTTTTATTTTTCCCTTTTGCGAAGTCAGTCAGTCAGTCTGACAGTCAATCAGTCAAGCACTCAGTCATTCAGTCTCAGTCAGTCAGTCCAGTCAGTCAGTCACTCAGTCAGTCAGTTAATCCTTCAGCCAGTCAGTCAAGCAGTCAGTCATTCAGTCAGTCAGTCAGTCAGGCAGTCAGTCAGTCAGTCAGTCCTGTGCAGTCAGTTAGTCACTAAAGCAGTCAGTCAGTCTCAGTCAGTCAGTCAGTCAGTCAGTCCAGTCCAGTCTCAGTCAGTCAGTCAGTCAGTCTCGGTCAGTCAGTCAGTCAGTCATTCAGTCAGTCAGTCAGTCAGGCAGTCAGTCAGTCGGTCAGCCTTATTCAGTCAGTCTGTCAGTCAGTCAGTCAGCCTTATTCAGTCAGTCTGTCAGTCATCCTTATTCAGTCAGTCTGTCAGTCAGTCAGTCGGTCAGTCCTGTCCTGTCAGTTAGTCAGTCAAGCAGTCAGTCAGGTAGTCAAGCAGTCAGTCAGTCAGTGTCAGTCAGTCATTTAGTCATTCAGTCAGTCAGTGAAATAGCCAGTCAGAGAGTCAAGCAGTCAGTCAGTCAGTCTCAGTCAGCCAGTTAGTCAGTCAGTCAGTCAGTCAGTCCAGTCTCAGTCAGTCAGGCAGTTAGTCAGTCAGTCTCGGTCAGTCAGTGAGTCAGTCAGTCAGTATCAGTCAGTCAGTGAGTCAGTCTGTCAGTCAGGCAGTATCAGTCAGGCAGTAAGACTCCGCTCGACAGAACTCCGATAGCCTAATGGCTAGACCGCTGGTCTTCCAAGCGAGTGGCCTGGGTTCGAGTCCCAGCCGGAGCGAGTATCTTCAATGTATATATTTCTTTTCTAATTTGAAAATTCTTTTTTTTTTTCAATTTCTTTCCTTTGCAATTATTGATTATTTATGTAGGGAAGAAAATTCTGAGTCAGTTTAATTTTTCGACACGAAGATTTCAAAGTGTTTAAATAAACAATTACCAAGGTGCATTTTTTGTTTTTATTATATTTAAAACTCCCACCGACAGAGCTCCCATAGACTAATGGCTACAGTGTTAGGCTTCCAAGCGAGTCTCCCTGGGTTCGAGTCCCAGCCTGAACGAAAATCTTCAATGTATACTTTTAGTTTTTAATTTGAAATTTCTTCTTCTTTTTTTTTTAATTTTTCTCTTTTGCGAATATTGATTATTTATGTAGGGAGAAAAATTCTGAGTCAGTTTAATTATTCGACTTGTAAATTTCAAAGTGTTTGAATCAATAATTACCAAGGTGCATTTTTTGTTTTTATTATATTTAAGACTTCCATCGACAGAGCTCCGATAGCCTAATGGCTAGACCGTTGGGTTCCTAGCGCGTGGTACTGGGTTCGAGTCCCGGCCGGAAAGGAAATCTTAAATGCAAATATTTTTTTCTAATTTTATAATTCTTTTTTTTTTATTTTTCCCTTTTGCGAAGTCAGTCAGTCAGTCTGACAGTCAATCAGTCAAGCACTCAGTCATTCAGTCTCAGTCAGTCAGTCCAGTCAGTCAGTCACTCAGTCAGTCAGTTAGTCCTTCAGCCAGTCAGTCAAGCAGTCAGTCATTTAGTCTCAGTCAGTCAGTCAGTCAGTCAGTCAGGCAGTCAGTCAGTCAGTCAGTCGGTCAGTCCTGTGCAGTCAGTTAGTCACTAAAGCAGTCAGTCAGTCTCAGTCAGTCAGTCAATCAGTCAGTCCAGTCCAGTCTCAGTCAGTCAGTCAGTCAGTCAGTCTCGGTCAGTCAGTCAGTCAGTCAGTCATTCAGTCAGTCAGTCAGTCAGGCAGTCAGTCAGTCGGTCAGCCTTATTCAGTCAGTCTGTCAGTCAGTCAGTCAGTCAGCCTTATTCAGTCAGTCTGTCAGTCATCCTTATTCAGTCAGTCTGTCAGTCAGTCAGTCGGTCAGTCCTGTCCAGTCAGTTAGTCAGTCAAGCAGTCAGTCAGGTAGTCAAGCAGTCAGTCAGTCAGTTTCAGTCAGTCATTTAGTCATTCAGTCAGTCAGTGAAATAGCCAGTCAGAGAGTCAAGCAGTCAGTCAGTCAGTCTCAGTCAGTCAGTTAGACAGTCAGTCAGTCAGTCAGTCAGTCCAGTCTCAGTCAGTCAGGCAGTTAGTCAGTCAGTCTCGGTCAGTCAGTGAGTCAGTCAGTCAGTATCAGTCAGTCAGTGAGTCAGTCTGTCAGTCAGGCAGTAAGACTCCGCTCGACAGAACTCCAATAGCCTAATGGCTAGACCGCTGGTATTCCAAGCGAGTGGCCTGTGTTCGAGTCCCAGCCGGAGCGAATATCTTCAATGTATATATTTCTTTTCTAATTTGAAAATTCTTTTTTTTCAATTTCTTTCCTTTGCAATTATTGATTATTTATGTAGGGAAGAAAATTCTGAGTCAGTTTAATTTTTCGACACAAAGATTTCAAAGTGTTTAAATAAACAATTACCAAGGTGCATTTTTTGTTTTTATTATATTTAAAACTCCCACCGACAGAGCTCCCATAGACTAATGGTTAGAGTGTTAGGCTTCCAAGCGAGTGGCCCTGGGTTCGAGTCCCAGCCTGAACGAAAATCTTCAATGTATACTTTTAGTTTCTAATTTGAAATTTCTTCTTCTTTTTTTTTTAATTTTTCTCTTTTGCGAATATTGATTATTTATGTAGGGAGAAAAATTCTGAGTCAGTTTAATTATTCGACCTGTAAATTTCAAAGTGTTTGAATCAATAATTACCAAGGTGCATTTTTTGTTTTTATTATATTTAAGACTTCCATCGACAGAGCTCCGATATCCTAATGGCTAGACCGTTGGGTTCCTAGCGCGTGGTACTGGGTTCGAGTCCCGGCCGGAAAAGAAATCTTAAATGCAAATATTTTTTTCTAATTTTATAATTCTTTTTTTTTATTTTTCCTTTTGCGAAGTCAGTCAGTCAGTCTGACAGTCAATCAGTCAAGCACTCAGTCATTCAGTCTCAGTCAGTCAGTCCAGTCAGTCAGTCACTCAGTCAGTCAGTTAGTCCTTCAGCCAGTCAGTCAGTCATTCAGTCAGTCAGTCAGTCAGGCAGTCAGTCAGTCAGTCAGTCGGTCAGTCCTGTGCAGTCAGTTAGTCCCTAAAGCAGTCAGTCAGTCTCAGTCAGTCAGTCAGTCAGTCAGTCCAGTCCAGTCTCAGTCAGTCAGTCAGTCAGTCTCGGTCAGTCAGTCAGTCAGTCAGTCAGTCAGTCAGTCAGTCAGGCAGTCAGTCAGTCGGTCAGCCTTATTCAGTCAGTCTGTCAGTCAGTCAGTCAGTCAGCCTTATTCAGTCAGTCTGTCAGTCATCCTTATTCAGTCAGTCTGTCAGTCAGTCAGTGTCAGTCAGTCATTTAGTCATTCAGTCAGTCAGTGAAATAGCCAGTCAGAGAGTCAAGCAGTCAGTCAGTCAGTCTCAGTCAGTCAGTTAGTCAGTCAGTCAGTCAGTCAGTCCAGTCTTAGTCAGTCAGGCAGTTAGTCAGTCAATCTCGGTCAGTCAGTGAGTCAGTCAGTCAGTATCAGTCAGTCAGTGAGTCAGTCTGTCAGTCAGGCAGTATCAGTCAGGCAGTAAGACTCCGCTCGACAGAACTCCGATAGCCTAATGGCTAGACCGCTGGTCTTCCAAGCGAGTGGCCTGAGTTCGAGTCCCAGCCGGAGCGAATATCTTCAATGTAAATATTTCTTTTCTAATTTGAAAATTCTTTTTTTTTTCAATTTCTTTCCTTTGCAATTATTGATTATTTATGTAGGGAAGAAAATTCTGAGTCAGTTTAATTTTTCGACACGAAGATTTCAAAGTGTTTAAATAAACAATTACCAAGGTGCATTTTTTGTTTTTATTATATTTAAAACTCCCACCGACAGAGCTCCCATAGACTAATGGCTAGAGTGTTAGGCTTCCAAGCGAGTGGCCCTGGGTTCGAGTTCCAGCCTGAACGAAAATCTTCAATGTATACTTTTAGTTTCTAATTTGAAATTTCTTCTTCTTTTTTTTTTAATTTTTCTCTTTTGCGAATATTGATTATTTATGTAGGGAGAGAAATTCTGAGTCAGTTTAATTATTCGACCTGTAAATTTCAAAGTGTTTGAATCAATAATTACCAAGGTGCATTTTTTGTTTTTATTATATTTAAGACTTCCACCGACAGAGCTCCGATAGCCTAATGGCTAGACCGTTGGGTTCCAAGCGCGTGGTACTGGGTTCGAGTCCCGGCCGGAACGAAAATCTTCCATGTATATATTTCTCTTCTAATTTGAAGATTCTTTTTTTTTCAATTTCTTTCTTTTGCAAATATGGATTATTTATGTACGGAAGAAAATTCTGAGTCAGTTTAATCATTCGACCTTTAGATTTCAAAGATTTTAGATCAATAATTACTAAGGTGCATTTTTTGTTTTTATTATAATTAAGACACCGATCAACAGAGATCCGATAGTATATTGGCGAGAGCGTTGGGCTTCCATGAGTGTCGCCCTGGGTTCAAATCCCAGCCGGAAAGGAAATCTTAAATGCAAATATTTTTTTCTAATTTTATAATTCTTTTTTTTTTATTTTTCCCTTTTGCGAAGTCAGTCAGTCAGTCTGACAGTCAATCAGTCAAGCACTCAGTCATTCAGTCTCAGTCAGTCAGTCCAGTCAGTCAGTCACTCAGTCAGTCAGTTAGTCCTTCAGCCAGTCAGTCAAGCAGTCAGTCATTTAGTCTCAGTCAGTCAGTCATTCAGTCAGTCAGTCAGGCAGTCAGTCAGTCGGTCAGCCTTATTCAGTCAGTCTGTCAGTCAGTCAGTCAGTCAGCCTTATTCAGTCAGTCTGTCAGTCATCCTTATTCAGTCAGTCTGTCAGTCAGTCAGTCGGTCAGTCCTGTCCAGTCAGTTAGTCAGTCAAGCAGTCAGTCAGGTAGTCAAGCAGTCAGTCAGTGTCAGTCAGTCATTTAGTCATTCAGTCAGTCAGTGAAATAGCCAGTCAGAGAGTCAAGCAGTCAGTCAGTCAGTCTCAGTCAGTCAGTTAGTCAGTCAGTCAGTCAGTCAGTCAGTCAGTCCAGTCTCAGTCAGTCAGGCAGTTAGTCAGTCAGTCTCGGTCAGTCAGTGAGTCAGTCAGTCAGTATCAGTCAGTCAGTGAGTCAGTCTGTCAGTCAGGCAGTATCAGTCAGGCAGTAAGACTCCGCTCGACAGAACTCCGATAGCCTAATGGCTAGACCGCTGGTCTTCCAAGCGAGTGGCCTGGGTTCGAGTCCCAGCCGGAGCGAATATCTTCAATGTATATATTTCTTTTCTAATTTGAAAATTCTTTTTTTTTTTCAATTTCTTTCCTTTGCAATTATTGATTATTTATGTAGGGAAGAAAATTCTGAGTCAGTTTAATTTTTCGACACGAAGATTTCAAAGTGTTTAAATAAACAATTACCAAGGTGCATTTTTTGTTTTTATTATATTTAAAACTCCCACCGACAGAGCTCCCATAGACTAATGGCTAGAGTGTTAGGCTTCCAAGCGAGTGGCCCTGGGTTCGAGTCCCAGCCTGAACGAAAATCTTCAATGTATACTTTTAGTTTCTAATTTGAAATTTCTTCTTCTTTTTTTTTAATTTTTCTCTTTTGCGAATATTGATTATTTATGTAGGGAGAAAAATTCTGAGTCAGTTTAATTATTCGACCTGTAAATTTCAAAGTGTTTGAATCAATAATTACCAAGGTGCATTTTTTGTTTTTATTATATTTAAGACTTCCATCGACAGAGCTCCGATAGCCTAATGGCTAGACCGTTGGGCTCCTAGCGCGTGGTACTGGGTTCGAGTCCCGGCCGGAAAGGAAATCTTAAATGCAAATATTTTTTTCTAATTTTATAATTCTTTTTTTTTTATTTTTCCCTTTTGCGAAGTCAGTCAGTCAGTCTGACAGTCAACCAGTCAAGCACTCAGTCATTCAGTCTCAGTCAGTCAGTCCAGTCAGTCAGTCACTCAGTCAGTCAGTTAGTCCTTCAGCCAGTCAGTCAAGCAGTCAGTCATTTAGTCTCAGTCAGTCAGTCATTCAGTCAGTCAGTCAGTCAGTCAGTCAGTCGGTCAGTCCTGTGCAGTCAGTTAGTCACTAAAGCAGTCAGTCAGTCTCAGTCAGTCAGTCAGTCAGTCAGTCCAGTCCAGTCTCAGTCAGTCAGTCAGTCAGTCTCGGTCAGTCAGTCAGTCAGTCATTCAGTCAGTCAGTCAGTCATGCAGTCAGTCAGTCGGTCAGCCTTATTCAGTCAGTCTGTCAGTCAGTCATTCAGTCAGCCTTATTCAGTCAGTCTGTCAGTCATCCTTATTCAGTCAGTCTGTCAGTCAGTCAGTCGGTCAGTCCTGTCCAGTCAGTTAGTCAGTCAAGCAGTCAGTCAGGTAGTCAAGCAGTCAGTCAGTCAGTGTCAGTCAGTCATTTAGTCATTCAGTCAGTCAGTGAAATAGCCAGTCAGAGAGTCAAGCAGTCAGTCAGTCAGTCTCAGTCAGTCAGTTAGTCAGTCAGTCAGTCAGTCAGTCAGTCAGTCCAGTCTCAGTCAGTCAGTGAGTCAGTCAGTCAGTATCAGTCAGTCAGTGAGTCAGTCTGTCAGTCAGGCAGTATCAGTCAGGCAGTAAGACTCCGCTCGACAGAACTCCGATAGCCTAATGGCTAGACCGCTGGTCTTCCAAGCGAGTGGCCTGGGTTCGAGTCCCAGCCGGAGCGAATATCTTCAATGTATATATTTCTTTTCTAATTTGAAAATTCTTTTTTTTATCAATTTCTTTCCTTTGCAATTATTGATTATTTATGTAGGGAAGAAAATTCTGAGTCAGTTTAATTTTTCGACACGAAGATTTCAAAGTGTTTAAATAAACAATTACCAAGGTGCATTTTTTGTTTTTATTATATTTAAAACTCCCACCGACAGAGCTCCCATAGACTAATGGCTAGGGTGTTAGGCTTCCAAGCGAGTGGCCCTGGGTTCGAGTCCCAGCCTGAACGAAAATCTTCAATGTGTACTTTTAGTTTCTAATTTGAAATTTCTTCTTCTTTTTTTTTTAATTTTTCTCTTTTGCGAATATTGATTATTTATGTAGGGAGAAAAATTCTGAGTCAGTTTAATTATTCGATCTGTAAATTTCAAAGTGTTTGAATCAATAATTACCAAGGTGCATTTTTTGTTTTTATTATATTTAAGACTTCCATCGACAGAGCTCCGATAGCCTAATGGCTAGACCGTTGGGTTCCTAGCGCGTGGTACTGGGATCGAGTCCCGGCCGGAAAGGAAATCTTAAATGCAAATATTTTTTTCTAATTTTATAATTCTTTTTTTTTATTTTTCCCTTTTGCGAAGTCAGTCAGTCAGTCTGACAGTCAATCAGTCAAGCACTCAGTCATTCAGTCTCAGTCAGTCAGTCCAGTCAGTCAGTCACTCAGTCAGTCAGTTAGTCCTTCAGCCAGTCAGTCAAGCAGTCAGTCATTTAGTCTCAGTCAGTCAGTCATTCAGTCAGTCAGTCAGTCAGTCAGTCGGTCAGTCCTGTGCAGTCAGTTAGTCACTAAAGCAGTCAGTCAGTCTCAGTCAGTCAGTCAGTCAGTCAGTCCAGTCCAGTCTCAGTCAGTCAGTCAGTCAGTCTCGGTCAGTCAGTCAGTCAGTCATTCAGTCAGTCAGTCAGTCAGGCAGTCAGTCAGTCGGTCAGCCTTATTCAGTCAGTCTGTCAGTCAGTCAGTCAGTCAGCCTTATTCAGTCAGTCTGTCAGTCATCCTTATTCAGTCAGTCTGTCAGTCAGTCAGTCGGTCAGTCCTGTCCAGTCAGTTAGTCAGTCAAGCAGTCAGTCAGGTAGTCAAGCAGTCAGTCAGTCAGTGTCAGTCAGTCATTTAGTCATTCAGTCAGTCAGTGAAATAGCCAGTCAGAGAGTCAAGCAGTCAGTCAGTCAGTCTTAGTCAGTCTCAGTCAGTCAGTTAGTCAGTCAGTCAGTCAGTCAGTCAGTCAGTCCAGTCTCAGTCAGTCAGGCAGTTAGTCAGTCAGTCTCGGTCAGTCAGTGAGTCAGTCAGTCAGTATCAGTCAGTCAGTGAGTCAGTCTGTCAGTCAGGCAGTATCAGTCAGGCAGTAAGACTCCGCTCGACAGAACTCCGATAGCCTAATGGCTAGACCGCCGGTCTTCCAAGCGAGTGGCCTGGGTTCGAGTCCCAGCCGGAGCGAATATCTTCAATGTATATATTTCTTTTCTAATTTGAAAATTCTTTTTTTTTCAATTTCTTTCCTTTGCAATTATTGATTATTTATGTAGGGAAGAAAATTCTGAGTCAGTTTAATTTTTCGACACGAAGATTTCAAAGTGTTTAAATAAACAATTACCAAGGTGCATTTTTTGTTTTTATTATATTTAAAACTCCCACCGACAGAGCTCCCATAGACTAATGGCTAGAGTGTTAGGCTTCCAAGCGAGTGGCCCTGGGTTCGAGTCCCAGCCTGAACGAAAATCTTCAATGTATACTTTTAGTTTCTAATTTGAAATTTCTTCTTCTTTTTTTTTTAATTTTTCTCTTTTGCGAATATTGATTATTTATGTAGGGAGAAAAATTCTGAGTCAGTTTAATTATTCGACCTGTAAATTTCAAAGTGTTTGAATCAATAATTACCAAGGTGCATTTTTTGTTTTTATTATATTTAAGACTTCCATCGACAGAGCTCCGATAGCCTAATGGCTAGACCGTTGGGTTCCTAGCGCGTGGTACTGGGTTCGAGTCCCGGCCGGAAAGGAAATCTTAAATGCAAATATTTTTTTCTAATTTTATAATTCTTTTTTTTTTCCCTTTTGCGAAGTCAGTCAGTCAGTCTGACAGTCAATCAGTCAAGCACTCAGTCATTCAGTCTCAGTCAGTCAGTCCAGTCAGTCAGTCACTCAGTCAGTCAGTTAGTCCTTCAGCCAGTCAGTCAAGCAGTCAGTCATTTAGTCTCAGTCAGTCAGTCATTTAGTCAGTCAGTCAGTCAGTCAGTCAGTCAGGCAGTCAGTCAGTCAGTCAGTCGGTCAGTCCTGTGCAGTCAGTTAGTCACTAAAGCAGTCAGTCAGTCTCAGTCAGTCAGTCAGTCAGTCAGTCCAGTCCAGTCTCAGTCAGTCAGCCAGTCAGTCTCGGTCAGTCAGTCAGTCAGTCATTCAGTCAGTCAGTCAGTCAGGCAGTCAGTCAGTCGGTCAGCCTTATTCAGTCAGTCTGTCAGTCAGTCAGTCAGTCAGCCTTATTCAGTCAGTCTGTCAGTCATCCTTATTCAGTCAGTCTGTCAGTCAGTCAGTCGGTCAGTCCTGTCCAGTCAGTTAGTCAGTCAAGCAGTCAGTCAGGTAGTCAAGCAGTCAGTCAGTCAGTGTCAGTCAGTCATTTAGTCATTCAGTCAGTCAGTGAAATAGCCAGTCAGAGAGTCAAGCAGTCAGTCAGTCAGTCTCAGTCAGTCAGTAAGTAAGTCAGTCAGTCAGTCAGTCCAGTCTCAGTCAGTCAGGCAGTTAGTCAGTCAGTCTCGGTCAGTCAGTGAGTCAGTCAGTCAGTATCAGTCAGTCAGTGAGTCAGTCTGTCAGTCAGGCAGTAAGACTCCGCTCGGCAGTACTCCGATAGCCTAATGGCTAGACCGCTGGTCTTCCAAGCGAGTGGCCTGGGTTCGAGTCCCAGGCGGAGCGAATATCTTCAATGTATATATTTCTTTTCTAATTTGAAAATTCTTTTTTTTATCAATTTCTTTCCTTTGCAATTATTGATTATTTATGTAGGGAAGAAAATTCTGAGTCAGTTTAATTTTTCGACACGAAGATTTCAAAGTGTTTAAATAAACAATTACCAAGGTGCATTTTTTGTTTTTATTATATTTAAAACTCCCACCGACAGAGCTCCCATAGACTAATGGCTAGAGTGTTAGGCTTCCAAGCGAGTGGCCCTGGGTTCGAGTCCCAGCCTGAACGAAAATCTTCAATGTGTACTTTTAGTTTCTAATTTGAAATTTCTTCTTCTTTTTTTTTTAATTTTTCTCTTTTGCGAATATTGATTATTTATGTAGGGAGAAAAATTCTGAGTCAGTTTAATTATTCGATCTGTAAATTTCAAAGTGTTTGAATCAATAATTACCAAGGTGCATTTTTTGTTTTTATTATATTTAAGACTTCCATCGACAGAGCTCCGATAGCCTAATGGCTAGACCGTTGGGTTCCTAGCGCGTGGTACTGGGTTCGAGTCCCGGCCGGAACGAAAATCTTCCATGTATATATTTCTCTTCTACTTTGAAGATTCTTTTTTTTTTTCAATTTCTTTCTTTTGCAAATATGGATTATTTATGTACGGAAGAAAATTCTGAGTCAGTTTAATCATTCGACCTTTAGATTTCAAAGATTTTAGATCAATAATTACTAAGGTGCATTTTTTGTTTTTATTATAATTAAGACACCGATCAACAGAGATCCGATAGTATATTGGCGAGAGCGTTGGGCTTCCATGAGTGTCGTCCTGGGTTCAAATCCCAGCCGGAAAGGAAATCTTAAATGCAAATATTTTTTTCTAATTTTATAATTCTTTTTTTTATTATTTTTCCCTTTTGCGAAGTCAGTCAGTCAGTCTGACAGTCAATCAGTCAAGCACTCAGTCATTCAGTCTCAGTCAGTCAGTCCAGTCAGTCAGTCACTCAGTCAGTCAGTTAGTCCTTCAGCCAGTCAGTCAAGCAGTCAGTCAGTCATTCAGTCAGTCAGTCAGTCAGGCAGTCAGTCAGTCAGTCAGTCGGTCAGTCCTGTGCAGTCAGTTAGTCACTAAAGCAGTCAGTCAGTCTCAGTCAGTCAGTCAGTCAGTCAGTCCAGTCCAGTCTCAGTCAGTCAGTCAGTCAGTCTCGGTCAGTCAGTCAGTCTCGGTCAGTCAGTCAGTCTCGGTCAGTCAGTCAGTCAGTCAGTCAGGCAGTCAGTCAGTCGGTCAGCCTTATTCAGTCAGTCTGTCAGTCAGTCAGTCAGTCAGCCTTATTCAGTCAGTCTGTCAGTCATCCTTATTCAGTCAGTCTGTCAGTCAGTCAGTCGGTCAGTCCTGTCCAGTCAGTTAGTCAGTCAAGCAGTCAGTCAGGTAGTCAAGCAGTCAGTCAGTCAGTGTCAGTCAGTCATTTAGTCATTCAGTCAGTCAGTGAATTAGCCAGTCAGAGAGTCAAGCAGTCAGTCAGTCAGTCTCAGTCAGTCAGTTAGTCAGTCAGTCAGTCAGTCAGTCAGTCAGTCCAGTCTCAGTCAGTCAGGCAGTTAGTCAGTCAGTCTCGGTCAGTCAGTGAGTCAGTCAGTCAGTATCAGTCAGTCAGTGAGTCAGTCTGTCAGTCAGGCAGTATCAGTCAGGCAGTAAGACTCCGCTCGACAGAACTCCGATAGCCTAATGGCTAGACCGCTGGTCTTCCAAGCGAGTGGCCTGGGTTCGAGTCCCAGGCGGAGCGAATATCTTCAATGTATATATTTCTTTTCTAATTTGAAAATTCTTTTTTTTATCAATTTCTTTCCTTTGCAATTATTGATTATTTATGTAGGGAAGAAAATTCTGAGTCAGTTTAATTTTTCGACACCAAGATTTCAAAGTGTTTAAATAAACAATTACCAAGGTGCATTTTTTGTTTTTATTATATTTAAAACTCCCACCGACAGAGCTCCCATAGACTAATGGCTAGAGTGTTAGGCTTCCAAGCGAGTGGCCCTGGGTTCGAGTCCCAGCCTGAACGAAAATCTTCAATGTGTACTTTTAGTTTCTAATTTGAAATTTCTTCTCCTTTTTTTTTTAATTTTTCTCTTTTGCGAATATTGATTATTTATGTAGGGAGAAAAATTCTGAGTCAGTTTAATTATTCGATCTGTAAATTTCAAAGTGTTTGAATCAATAATTACCAAGGTGCATTTTTTGTTTTTATTATATTTAAGACTTCCATCGACAGAGCTCCGATAGCCTAATGGCTAGACCGTTGGGTTCCTAGCGCGTGGTACTGGGTTCGAGTCCCGGCCGGAAAGGAAATCTTAAATGCAAATATTTTTTTCTAATTTTATAATTCTTTTTTTTTTATTTTTCCCTTTTGCGAAGTCAGTCAGTCAGTCTGACAGTCAATCAGTCAAGCACTCAGTCATTCAGTCTCAGTCAGTCAGTCCAGTCAGTCAGTCACTCAGTCAGTCAGTTAGTCCTTCAGCCAGTCAGTCAAGCAGTCAGTCATTTAGTCTCAGTCAGTCAGTCATTCAGTCAGTCAGTCAGTCAGGCAGTCAGTCAGTCAGTCAGTCGGTCAGTCCTGTGCAGTCAGTTAGTCACTAAAGCAGTCAGTCAGTCTCAGTCAGTCAGTCAGTCAGTCAGTCCAGTCCAGTCTCAGTCAGTCAGTCAGTCAGTCTCGGTCAGTCAGTCAGTCAGTCATTCAGTCAGTCAGTCAGTCAGGCAGTCAGTCAGTCGGTCAGCCTTATTCAGTCAGTCTGTCAGTCAGTCAGTCAGTCAGCCTTATTCAGTCAGTCTGTCAGTCAGTCAGTCGGTCAGTCCTGTCCAGTCAGTTAGTCAGTCAAGCAGTCAGTCAGGTAGTCAAGCAGTCAGTCAGTCAGTGTCAGTCAGTCATTTAGTCATTCAGTCAGTCAGTGAAATAGCCAGTCAGAGAGTCAAGCAGTCAGTCAGTCAGTCTCAGTCAGTCAGTTAGTCAGTCAGTCAGTCAGTCAGTCAGTCAGTCCAGTCTCAGTCAGTCAGGCAGTTAGTCAGTCAGTCTCGGTCAGTCAGTGAGTCAGTCAGTCAGTATCAGTCAGTCAGTGAGTCAGTCTGTCAGTCAGGCAGTATCAGTCAGGCAGTAAGACTCCGCTCGACAGAACTCCGATAGCCTAATGGCTAGACCGCTGGTCTTCCAAGCGAGTGGCCTGGGTTCGAGTCCCAGGCGGAGCGAATATCTTCAATGTATATATTTCTTTTCTAATTTGAAAATTCTTTTTTTTTTCAATTTCTTTCCTTTGCAATTATTGATTATTTATGTAGGGAAGAAAATTCTGAGTCAGTTTAATTTTTCGACACGAAGATTTCAAAGTGTTTAAATAAACAATTACCAAGGTGCATTTTCTGTTTTTATTATATTTAAAACTCCCACCGACAGAGCTCCCATAGACTAATGGCTAGAGTGTTAGGCTTCCAAGCGAGTGGCCCTGGGTTCAAGTCCCAGCCTGAACGAAAATCTTCAATGTTTACTTTTAGTTTCTAATTTGAAATTTCTTCTTCTTTTTTTTTTTAAATTTTTCTCTTTTGCGAATATTGATTATTTATGTAGGGAGAAAAATTCTGAGTCAGTTTAATTATTCGACCTGTAAATTTCAAAGAGTTTGAATCAATAATTACCAAGGTGCATTTTTTGTTTTTATTATATTTAAGACTTCCATCGACAGAGCTCCGATAGCCTAATGCCTAGACCGTTGGGTTCCAAGCGCGTGGTACTGGGTTCGAGTCCCGGCCGGAACGAAAATCTTCCATGTATATATTTCTCTTCTAATTTGAAGATTCTTTTTTTTTTTCAATTTCTTTCTTTTGCAAATATGGATTATTTATGTACGGAAGAAAATTCTGAGTCAGTTTAATCATTCGACCTTTAGATTTCAAAGATTTTAGATCAATAATTACTAAGGTGCATTTTTTGTTTTTATTATAATTAAGACACCGATCAACAGAGATCCGATAGTATATTGGCGAGAGCGTTGGGTTTCCATGAGTGTCGTCCTGGGTTCAAATCCCAGCCGGAAAGGAAATCTTAAATGCAAATATTTTTTTCTAATTTTATAATTCTTTTTTTTTTATTTTTCCCTTTTGCGAAGTCAGTCAGTCAGTCTGACAGTCAATCAGTCATGCACTCAGTCATTCAGTCTCAGTCAGTCAGTCCAGTCAGTCAGTCACTCAGTCAGTCAGTTAGTCCTTCAGCCAGTCAGTCAAGCAGTCAGTCATTTAGTCTCAGTCAGTCAGTCATTCAGTCAGTCAGTCAGTCAGGCAGTCAGTCAGTCAGTCAGTCGGTCAGCCTTATTCAGTCAGTCTGTCAGTCAGTCAGTCAGTCAGCCTTATTCAGTCAGTCTGTCAGTCATCCTTATTCAGTCAGTCTGTCAGTCAGTCAGTCGGTCAGTCCTGTCCAGTCAGTTAGTCAGTCAAGCAGTCAGTCAGGTAGTCAAGCAGTCAGTCAGTCAGTGTCAGTCAGTCATTTAGTCATTCAGTCAGTCAGTGAAATAGCCAGTCAGAGAGTCAAGCAGTCAGTCAGTCAGTCTCAGTCAGTCAGTTAGTCAGTCAGTCAGTCAGTCAGTCAGTCCAGTCTCAGTCAGTCAGGCAGTTAGTCAGTCAGTCTCGGTCAGTCAGTGAGTCAGTCAGTCAGTATCAGTCAGTCAATGAGTCAGTCTGTCACTCAGGCAGTATCAGTCAGGCAGTAAGACTCCGCTCGACAGAACTCCGATAGCCTAATGGCTAGACCGCTGGTCTTCCAAGCGAGTGGCCTGGGTTCGAGTCCAAGCCGGAGCGAATATCTTCAATGTATATATTTCTTTTCTAATTTGAAAATTCTTTTTTTTTTTCAATTTCTTTCCTTTGCAATTATTGATTATTTATGTAGGGAAGAAAATTCTGAGTCAGTTTAATTTTTCGACACGAAGATTTCAAAGTGTTTAAATAAACAATTACCAAGGTGCATTTTTTGTTTTTATTATATTTAAAACTCCCACCGACAGAGCTCCCATAGACTAATGGCTAGAGTGTTAGGCTTCCAAGCGAGTGGCCCTGGGTTCGAGTCCCAGCCTGAACGAAAATCTTCAATGTATACTTTTAGTTTCTAATTTGAAATTTCTTCTTCTTTTTTTTTTAATTTTTCTCTTTTGCGAATATTGATTATTTATGTAGGGAGAAAAATTCTGAGTCAGTTTAATTATTCGACCTGTAAATTTCAAAGTGTTTGAATCAATAATTACCAAGGTGCATTTTTTGTTTTTATTATATTTAAGACTTCCATCGACAGAGCTCCGATAGCCTAATGGCTAGACCGTTGGGTTCCTAGCGCGTGGTACTGGGTTCGAGTCTCGGCCGGAAAGGAAATCTTAAATGCAAATATTTTTTTCTAATTTTATAATTCTTTTTTTTTATTTTTCCCTTTTGCGAAGTCAGTCAGTCAGTCTGACAGTCAATCAGTCAAGCACTCAGTCATTCAGTCTCAGTCAGTCAGTCCAGTCAGTCAGTCACTCAATCAGTCAGTTAGTCCTTCAGCCAGTCAGTCAAGCAGTCAGTCATTTAGTCTCAGTCAGTCAGTCATTCAGTCAGTCAGTCAGTCAGGCAGTCAGTCAGTCAGTCAGTCGGTCAGTCCTGTGCAGTCAGTTAGTCACTAAAGCAGTCAGTCAGTCTCAGTCAGTCAGTCAGTCAGTCAGTCCAGTCCAGTCTCAGTCAGTCAGTCAGTCAGTCTCGGTCAGTCAGTCGGTCAGCCTTATTCAGTCAGTCTGTCAGTCAGTCAGTCAGTCAGCCTTATTCAGTCAGTCTGTCAGTCATCCTTATTCAGTCAGTCTGTCAGTCAGTCGGTCAGTCCTGTCCAGTCAGTCAGTTCAGTCCAGTCTCAGTCAGTCAGTCAGTCAGTCTCGGTCAGTCAGTCAGTCAGTCATTCAGTCAGTCAGTCAGTCAGGCAGTCAGTCAGTCGGTCAGCCTTATTCAGTCAGTCTGTCAGTCAGTCAGTCGGTCAGCCTTATTCAGTCAGTCTGTCAGTCAGTCAGTCAGTCAGCCTTATTCAATCAGTCTGTCAGTCATCCTTATTCAGTCAGTCTGTCAGTCAGTCAGTCGGTCAGTCCTGTCCAGTCAGTTAGTCAGTCAAGCAGTCAGTCAGGTAGTCAAACAGTCAGTCAGTCAGTGTCAGTCAGTCATTTAGTCATTCAGTCAGTCAGTGAAATAGCCAGTCAGAGAGTCAAGCAGTCAGTCAGTCAGTCTCAGTTAGTCAGTTATTCAGTCAGTCAGTCAGTCAGTCAGTCAGTCCAGTCTCAGTCAGTCAGGCAGTTAGTCAGTCAGTCTCGGTCAGTCAGTGAGTCAGTCAGTCAGTATCAGTCAGTCAGTGAGTCAGTCTGTCAGTCAGGCAGTATCAGTCAGGCAGTAAGACTCCGCTCGACAGAACTCCGATAGCCTAATGGCTAGACCGCTGGTCTTCCAAGCGAGTGGCCTGGGTTCGAGTCCAAGCCGGAGCGAATATCTTCAATGTATATATTTCTTTTCTAATTTGAAAATTCTTTTTTTTTTCAATTTCTTTCCTTTGCAATTATTGATTATTTATGTAGGGAAGAAAATTCTGAGTCAGTTTAATTTTTCGACACGAAGATTTCAAAGTGTTTAAATAAACAATTACCAAGGTGCATTTTTTGTTTTTATTATATTTAAAACTCCCACCGACAGAGCTCCCATAGACTAATGGCTAGAGTGTTAGGCTTCCAAGCGAGTGGCCCTGGGTTCGAGTCCCAGCCTGAACGAAAATCTTCAATGTATACTTTTAGTTTCTAATTTGAAATTTCTTCTTCTTTTTTTTTAATTTTTCTCTTTTGCGAATATTGATTATTTACGTAGGGAGAAAAATTCTGAGTCAGTTTAATTATTCGACCTGTAAATTTCAAAGTGTTTGAATCAATAATTACCAAGGTGCATTTTTTGTTTTTATTATATTTAAGACTTCCATCGACAGAGCTCCGATAGCCTAATGGCTAGACCGTTGGGTTCCTAGCGCGTGGTACTGGGTTCGAGTCCCGGCCGGAAAGGAAATCTTAAATGCAAATATTTTTTTCTAATTTTATAATTCTTTTTTTTTTATTTTTCCCTTTTGCGAAGTCAGTCAGTCAGTCTGACAGTCAATCAGTCAAGCACTCAGTCATTCAGTCCAGTCAGTCAGTCACTCAGTCAGTCAGTTAGTCCTTCAGCCAGTCAGTCAAGCAGTCAGTCATTTAGTCTCAGTCAGTCAGTCATTCAGTCAGTCAGTCAGTCAGGCAGTCAGTCAGTCAGTCAGTCGGTCAGTCCTGTGCAGTCAGTTAGTCACTAAAGCAGTCAGTCAGTCTCAGTCAGTCAGTCAGTCAGTCAGTTCAGTCCAGTCTCAGTCAGTCAGTCAGTCAGTCTCGGTCAGTCAGTCAGTCAGTCATTCAGTCAGTCAGTCAGTCAGGCAGTCAGTCAGTCGGTCAGCCTTATTCAGTCAGTCTGTCAGTCAGTCAGTCAGTCAGCCTTATTCAGTCAGTCTGTCAGTCATCCTTATTCAGTCAGTCTGTCAGTCAGTCAGTCGGTCAGTCCTGTCCAGTCAGTTAGTCAGTCAAGCAGTCAGTCAGGTAGTCAAGCAGTCAGTCAGTCAGTGTCAGTCAGTCATTTAGTCATTCAGTCAGTCAGTGAAATAGCCAGTCAGAGAGTCAAGCAGTCAGTCAGTCAGTCTCAGTCAGTCAGTTAGTCAGTCAGTCAGTCAGTCAGTCAGTCAGTCAGTCCAGTCTCAGTCAGTCAGGCAGTTAGTCAGTCAGTCTCGGTCAGTCAGTGAGTCAGTCAGTCAGTATCAGTCAGTCAGTGAGTCAGTCTGTCAGTCAGGCAGTATCAGTCAGGCAGTAAGACTCCGCTCGACAGAACTCTGATAGCCTAATGGCTAGACCGCTGGTTTTCCAAGCGAGTGACCTGGGTTCGAGTCCCAGCCGGAGCGAATATCTTCAATGTATATATTTCTTTTCTAATTTGAAAATTCTTTTTTTTTTTCAATTTCTTTCCTTTGCAATTATTGATTATTTATGTAGGGAAGAAAATTCTGAGTCAGTTTAATTTTTCGACACGAAGATTTCAAAGTGTTTAAATAAACAATTACCAAGGTGCATTTTTTGTTTTTATTATATTTAAAACTCCCACCGACAGAGCTCCCATAGACTAATGGCTAGAGTGTTAGGCTTCCAAGCGAGTGGAACTGGGTTCGAGTCCCAGCCTGAACGAAAATCTTCAACGCATAATTTTAGTTTCTAATTTGAAATTTCTTCTTCTTTTTTTTTAATTTTTCTCTTTTGCGAATATTGATTATTTATGTACTGAGAAAAATTCTGAGTCAGTTTAATTATTCGACCTGTAAATTTCAAAGTGTTTGAATCAATAATTACCAAGGTGCATTTTTTGTTTTTATTATATTTAAGACTTCCATCGACAGAGCTCCGATAGCCTAATGACTAGACCGTTGGGTTCCAAGCGCGTGGTACTGGGTTCGAGTCCCGGCCGGAACGAAAATCTTCCATGTATATATTTCTCTTCTAATTTGAAGATTCTTTTTTTTTTCAATTTCTTTCTTTTGCAAATATGGATTATTTATGTACGGAAGAAAATTCTGAGTCAGTTTAATCATTCGACCTTTAGATTTCAAAGATTTTAGATCAATAATTACTAAGGTGCATTTTTTGTTTTTATTATAATTAAGAGACCGATCAACAGAGATCCGATAGTATATTGGCGAGAGCGTTGGGCTTCCATGAGTGTCGCCCTGGGTTCAAATCCCAGCCGGAAAGGAAATCTTAAATGCAAATATTTTTTTCTAATTTTATAATTCTTTTTTTTTATTTTTCCCTTTTGCGAAGTCAGTCAGTCAGTCTGACAGTCAATCAGTCAAGCACTCAGTCATTCAGTCTCAGTCAGTCAGTCCAGTCAGTCAGTCACTCAGTCAGTCAGTTAGTCCTTCAGCCAGTCAATCAAGCAGTCAGTCATTTAGTCTCAGTCAGTCAGGCATTCAGTCAGTCAGTCAGTCAGGCAGTCAGTCAGTCAGTCAGTCGGTCAGTCCTGTGCAGTCAGTTAGTCACTAAAGCAGTCAGTCAGTCTCAGTCAGTCAGTCAGTCAGTCAGTCCAGTCCAGTCTCAGTCAGTCAGTCAGTCTCGGTCAGTCAGTCATTCAGTCAGTCAGTCAGTCAGGCAGTCAGTCAGTCGGTCAGCCTTATTCAGTCAGTCTGTCAGTCAGTCAGTCAGTCAGCCTTATTCAGTCAGTCTGTCAGTCATCCTTATTCAGTCAGTCTGTCAGTCAGTCAGTCGGTCAGTCCTGTCCAGTCAGTTAGTCAGTCAAGCAGTCAGTCAGGTAGTCAAGCAGTCAGTCAGTCAGTGTCAGTCAGTCATTTAGTCATTCAGTCAGTCAGTGAAATAGCCAGTCAGAGAGTCAAGCAGTCAGTCAGTCAGTCTCAGTCAGTCAGTTAGTCAGTCAGTCAGTCAGTCAGTCAGTCAGTCAGTCCAGTCTCAGTCAGTCAGGCAGTTAGTCAGTCAGTCTCGGTCAGTCAGTGAGTCAGTCAGTCAGTATCAGTCAGTCAGTGAGTCAGTCTGTCAGTCAGGCAGTATCAGTCAGGCAGTAAGACTCCGCTCGACAGAACTCTGATAGCCTAATGGCTAGACCGCTGGTTTTCCAAGCGAGTGACCTGGGTTCGAGTCCCAGCCGGAGCGAATATCTTCAATGTATATATTTCTTTTCTAATTTGAAAATTCTTTTTTTTTCAATTTCTTTCCTTTGCAATTATTGATTATTTATGTAGGGAAGAAAATTCTGAGTCAGTTTAATTTTTCGACACGAAGATTTCAAAGTGTTTAAATAAACAATTACCAAGGTGCATTTTTTGTTTTTATTATATTTAAAACTCCCACCGACAGAGCTCCCATAGACTAATGGCTAGAGTGTTAGGCTTCCAAGCGAGTGGCCCTGGGTTCGAGTCCCAGCCTGAACGAAAATCTTCAACGCATAATTTTAGTTTCTAATTTGAAATTTCTTCTTCTTTTTTTTTAATTTTTCTCTTTTGCGAATATTGATTATTTATGTAGGGAGAAAAATTCTGAGTCAGTTTAATTATTCGACCTGTAAATTTCAAAGTGTTTGAATCAATAATTACCAAGGTGCATTTTTTGTTTTTATTATATTTAAGACTTCCATCGACAGAGCTCCGATAGCCTAATGGCTAGACCGTTGGGTTCCTAGCGCGTGGTACTGCGTTCGAGTCCCGGCCGGAAAGGAAATCTTAAATGCAAATATTTTTTTCTAATTTTATAATTCTTTTTTTTTTATTTTTCCCTTTTGCGAAGTCAGTCAGTCAGTCTGACAGTCAATCAGTCAAGCACTCAGTCATTCAGTCTCAGTCAGTCAGTCCAGTCAGTCAGTCACTCAGTCAGTCAGTTAGTCCTTCAGCCAGTCAGTCAAGCAGTCAGTCATTTAGTCTCAGTCAGTCAGTCATTCAGTCAGTCAGTCAGTCAGGCAGTCAGTCAGTCAGTCAGTCGGTCAGTCGTGTGCAGTCAGTTAGTCACTAAAGCAGTCAGTCAGTCTCAGTCAGTCAGTCAGTCAGTCAGTCAGTCCAGTCCAGTCTCAGTCAGTCAGTCAGTCAGTCTCGGTCAGTCAGTCAGTCAGTCATTCAGTCAGTCAGTCAGTCAGGCAGTCAGTCAGTCGGTCAGCCTTATTCAGTCAGTCTGTCAGTCAGTCAGTCAGTCAGCCTTATTCAGTCAGTCTGTCAGTCATCCTTATTCAGTCAGTCTGTCAGTCAGTCAGTCGGTCAGTCCTGTCCAGTCAGTTAGTCAGTCAAGCAGTCAGTCAGGTAGTCAAGCAGTCAGTCAGTCAGTGTCAGTCAGTCATTTAGTCATTCAATCAGTCAGTGAAATAGCCAGTCAGAGAGTCAAGCAGTCAGTCAGTCAGTCTCAGTCAGTCAGTTAGTCAGTCAGTCAGTCAGTCAGTCTGTCAGTCAGTCCAGTCTCAGTCAGTCAGGCAGTTAGTCAGTCAGTCTCGGTCAGTCAGTGAGTCAGTCAGTCAGTATCAGTCAGTCAGGGAGTCAGTCAGGCAGTATCAGTCAGGCAGTAAGACTCCGCTCGACAGAACTCCGATAGCCTAATGGCTAGACCGCTGGTCTTCCAAGCGAGTGGCCTGGGTTCGAGTCCCAGCCGGAGCGAATATCTTCAATGTATATATTTCTTTTCTAATTTGAAAATTCTTTTTTTTTTCAATTTCTTTCCTTTGCAATTATTGATTATTTATGTAGGGAAGAAAATTCTGAGTCAGTTTAATTTTTCGACACGAAGATTTCAAAGTGTTTAAATAAACAATTACCAAGGTGCATTTTTTGTTTTTATTATATTTAAAACTCCCACCGACAGAGCTCCCATAGACTAATGGCTAGAGTGTTAGGCTTCCAAGCGCGTGGCCCTGGGTTCGAGTCCCAGCCTGAACGAAAATCTTCAATGTATACTTTTAGTTTCTAATTTGAAATTTCTTCTTCTTTTTTTTTAATTTTTCTCTTTTGCGAATATTGATTATTTATGTAGGGAGAAAAATTCTGAGTCAGTTTAATTATTCGACCTGTAAATTTCAAAGTGTTTGAATCAATAATTACCAAGGTGCATTTTTTGTTTTTATTATATTTAAGACTTCCATCGACAGAGCTCCGATAGCCTAATGGCTAGACCGTTGGGTTCCTAGCGCGTGGTACTGCGTTCGAGTCCCGGCCGGAAAGGAAATCTTAAATGCAAATATTTTTTTCTAATTTTATAATTCTTTTTTTTTTATTTTTCCCTTTTGCGAAGTCAGTCAGTCAGTCTGACAGTCAATCAGTCAAGCACTCAGTCATTCAGTCTCAGTCAGTCAGTCCAGTCAGTCAGTCACTCAGTCAGTCAGTTAGTCCTTCAGCCAGTCAGTCAAGCAGTCAGTCATTTAGTCTCAGTCAGTCAGTCATTCAGTCAGTCAGTCAGTCAGGCAGTCAGTCAGTCAGTCAGTCGGTCAGTCGTGTGCAGTCAGTTAGTCACTAAAGCAGTCAGTCAGTCTCAGTCAGTCAGTCAGTCAGTCAGTCAGTCCAGTCCAGTCTCAGTCAGTCAGTCAGTCAGTCTCGGTCAGTCAGTCAGTCAGTCATTCAGTCAGTCAGTCAGTCAGGCAGTCAGTCAGTCGGTCAGCCTTATTCAGTCAGTCTGTCAGTCAGTCAGTCAGTCAGCCTTATTCAGTCAGTCTGTCAGTCATCCTTATTCAGTCAGTCTGTCAGTCAGTCAGTCGGTCAGTCCTGTCCAGTCAGTTAGTCAGTCAAGCAGTCAGTCAGGTAGTCAAGCAGTCAGTCAGTCAGTGTCAGTCAGTCATTTAGTCATTCAATCAGTCAGTGAAATAGCCAGTCAGAGAGTCAAGCAGTCAGTCAGTCAGTCTCAGTCAGTCAGTTAGTCAGTCAGTCAGTCAGTCAGTCAGTCCAGTCTCAGTCAGTCAGGCAGTTAGTCAGTCAGTCTCGGTCAGTCAGTGAGTCAGTCAGTCAGTATCAGTCAGTCAGTGAGTCAGTCTGTCAGTCAGGCAGTATCAGTCAGGCAGTAAGACTCCGCTCGACAGAACTCCGATAGCCTAATGGCTAGACCGCTGGTTTTCCAAGCGAGTGACCTGGGTTCGAGTCCCAGCCGGAGCGAATATCTTCAATGTATATATTTCTTTTCTAATTTGAAAATTCTTTTTTTTTTCAATTTCTTTCCTTTGCAATTATTGATTATTTATGTAGGGAAGAAAATTCTGAGTCAGTTTAATTTTTCGACACGAAGATTTCAAAGTGTTTAAATAAACAATTACCAAGGTGCATTTTTTGTTTTTATTATATTTAAAACTCCCACCGACAGAGCTCCCATAGACTAATTGCTAGAGTGTTAGGCTTCCAAGCGAGTGGCCCTGGGTTCGAGTCCCAGCCTGAACGAAAATCTTCAACGTATACTTTTAGTTTCTAATTTGAAATTTCTTCTTCTTTTTTTTTTAATTTTTCTCTTTTACGAATATTGATTATTTATGTAGGGAGAAAAACTCTGAGTCAGTTTAATTATTCGACCTGTAAATTTCAAAGTGTTTGAATCAATAATTACCAAGGTGCATTTTTTGTTTTTCTTATATTTAAGACTTCCATCGACAGAGCTCCGATAGCCTAATGGCTAGACCGTTGGGTTCCTAGCGCGTGGTACTGCGTTCGAGTCCCGGCCGGAAAGGAAATCTTAAATGCAAATATTTTTTTCTAATTTTATAATTCTTTTTTTTTTATTTTTCCCTTTTGCGAAGTCAGTCAGTCAGTCTGACAGTCAATCAGTCAAGCACTCAGTCATTCAGTCTCAGTCAGTCAGTCCAGTCAGTCAGTCACTCAGTCAGTCAGTTAGTCCTTCAGCCAGTCAGTCAAGCAGTCAGTCATTTAGTCTCAGTCAGTCAGTCATTCAGTCAGTCAGTCAGTCAGGCAGTCAGTCAGTCAGTCAGTCGGTCAGTCGTGTGCAGTCAGTTAGTCACTAAAGCAGTCAGTCAGTCTCAGTCAGTCAGTCAGTCAGTCAGTCAGTCCAGTCCAGTCTCAGTCAGTCAGTCAGTCAGTCTCGGTCAGTCAGTCAGTCAGTCAGTCATTCAGTCAGTCAGTCAGTCAGGCAGTCAGTCAGTCGGTCAGCCTTATTCAGTCAGTCTGTCAGTCAGTCAGTCAGTCAGCCTTATTCAGTCAGTCTGTCAGTCATCCTTATTCAGTCAGTCTGTCA
Organism: Uloborus diversus; assembly: GCF_026930045.1. Classification (NCBI taxonomy): domain Eukaryota; kingdom Metazoa; phylum Arthropoda; class Arachnida; order Araneae; family Uloboridae; genus Uloborus; species Uloborus diversus. The sequence continues at coordinate 22,720 of NW_026558110.1, read as the reverse complement.
GTCAGTCAGTCGGTCAGTCCTGTCCAGTCAGTTAGTCAGTCAAGCAGTCAGTCAGGTAGTCAAGCAGTCAGTCAGTCAGTGTCAGTCAGTCATTTAGTCATTCAATCAGTCAGTGAAATAGCCAGTCAGAGAGTCAAGCAGTCAGTCAGTCAGTCTCAGTCAGTCAGTTAGTCAGTCAGTCAGTCAGTCAGTCAGTCCAGTCTCAGTCAGTCAGGCAGTTAGTCAGTCAGTCTCGGTCAGTCAGTGAGTCAGTCAGTCAGTATCAGTCAGTCAGTGAGTCAGTCTGTCAGTCAGGCAGTATCAGTCAGGCAGTAAGACTCCGCTCGACAGAACTCCGATAGCCTAATGGCTAGACCGCTGGTTTTCCAAGCGAGTGACCTGGGTTCGAGTCCCAGCCGGAGCGAATATCTTCAATGTATATATTTCTTTTCTAATTTGAAAATTCTTTTTTTTTTCAATTTCTTTCCTTTGCAATTATTGATTATTTATGTAGGGAAGAAAATTCTGAGTCAGTTTAATTTTTCGACACGAAGATTTCAAAGTGTTTAAATAAACAATTACCAAGGTGCATTTTTTGTTTTTATTATATTTAAAACTCCCACCGACAGAGCTCCCATAGACTAATTGCTAGAGTGTTAGGCTTCCAAGCGAGTGGCCCTGGGTTCGAGTCCCAGCCTGAACGAAAATCTTCAACGTATACTTTTAGTTTCTAATTTGAAATTTCTTCTTCTTTTTTTTTTAATTTTTCTCTTTTACGAATATTGATTATTTATGTAGGGAGAAAAATTCTGAGTCAGTTTAATTATTCGACCTGTAAATTTCAAAGTGTTTGAATCAATAATTACCAAGGTGCATTTTTTGTTTTTCTTATATTTAAGACTTCCATCGACAGAGCTCCGATAGCCTAATGGCTAGACCGTTGGGTTCCTAGCGCGTGGTACTGGGTTCGAGTCCCGGCCGGAAAGGAAATCTTAAATGCAAATATTTTTTCTAATTTTATAATTCTTTTTTTTTTATTTTTCCCTTTTGCGAAGTCAGTCAGTCAGTCTGACAGTCAATCAGTCAAGCACTCAGTCATTCAGTCTCAGTCAGTCAGTCCAGTCAGTCAGTCACTCAGTCAGTCAGTTAGTCCTTCAGCCAGTCAGTCAAGCAGTCAGTCATTTAGTCTCAGTCAGTCAGTCATTCAGTCAGTCAGTCAGTCAGGCAGTCAGTCAGTCAGTCAGTCGGTCAGTCCTGTGCAGTCAGTTAGTCACTAAAGCAGTCAGTCAGTCTCAGTCAGTCAGTCAGTCAGTCAGTCCAGTCCAGTCTCAGTCAGTCAGTCAGTCAGTCTCGGTCAGTCAGTCATTCAGTCAGTCAGTCAGTCAGGCAGTCAGTCAGTCGGTCAGCCTCATTCAGTCAGTCTGTCAGTCAGTCAGTCAGTCAGCCTTATTCAGTCAGTCTGTCAGTCATCCTTATTCAGTCAGTCTGTCAGTCAGTCAGTCGGTCAGTCCTGTCCAGTCAGTTAGTCAGTCAAGCAGTCAGTCAGGTAGTCAAGCAGTCAGTCAGTCAGTGTCAGTCAGTCATTTAGTCATTCAGTCAGTCAGTGAAATAGCCAGTCAGAAAGTCAAGCAGTCAGTCAGTCAGTCTCAGTCAGTCAGTTAGTCAGTCAGTCAGTCAGTCAGTCAGTCAGTCAGTCCAGTCTCAGTCAGTCAGGCAGTTAGTCAGTCAGTCTCGGTCAGTCAGTGAGTCAGTCAGTCAGTATCAGTCAGTCAGTGAGTCAGTCTGTCAGTCAGGCAGTATCAGTCAGGCAGTAAGACTCCGCTCGACAGAACTCCGATAGCCTAATGGCTAGACCGCTGGTCTTCCAAGCGAGTGGCCTGGGTTCGAGTCCCAGCCGGAGCGAATATCTTCAATGTATATATTTCTTTTCTAATTTGAAAATTCTTTTTTTTTTCAATTTCTTTCCTTTGCAATTATTGATTATTTATGTAGGGAAGAAAATTCTGAGTCAGTTTAATTTTTCGACACGAAGATTTCAAAGTGTTTAAATAAACAATTACCAAGGTGCATTTTTTGTTTTTATTATATTTAAAACTCCCACCGACAGAGCTCCCATAGACTAATGGCTAGAGTGTTAGGCTTCCAAGCGAGTGGCCCTGGGTTCGAGTCCCAGCCTGAACGAAAATCTTCAATGTATACTTTTAGTTTCTAATTTGAAATTTCTTCTTCTTTTTTTTTTAATTTTTCTCTTTTGCGAATATTGATTATTTATGTAGGGAGAAAAATTCTGAGTCAGTTTAATTATTCGACCTGTAAATTTCAAAGTGTTTGAATCAATAATTATCAAGGTGCATTTTTTGTTTTTATTATATTTAAGACTTCCATCGACAGAGCTCCGATAGCCTAATGGCTAGACCGTTGGGTTCCAAGCGCGTGGTACTGGGTTCGAGTCCCGGCCGGAACGAAAAGCTTCCATGTATATATTTCTCTTCTAATTTGAAGATTCTTTTTTTTTTTCAATTTCTTTCTTTTGCAAATATGGATTATTTATGTACGGAAGAAAATTCTGAGTCAGTTTAATCATTCGACCTTTAGATTTCAAAGATTTTAGATCAATAATTACTAAGGTGCATTTTTTGTTTTTATTATAATTAAGACACCGATCAACAGAGATCCGATAGTATATTGGCGAGAGCGTTGGGCTTCCATGAGTGTCGCCCTGGGTTCAAATCCCAGCCGGAAAGGAAATCTTAAATGCAAATATTTTTTTCTAATTTTATAATTCTTTTTTTTTTATTTTTCCCTTTTGCGAAGTCAGTCAGTCAGTCTGACAGTCAATCAGTCAAGCACTCAGTCATTCAGTCTCAGTCAGTCAGTCCAGTCAGTCAGTCACTCAGTCAGTCAGTTAGTCCTTCAGCCAGTCAGTCAAGCAGTCAGTCATTTAGTCTCAGTCAGTCAGTCAGTCAGGCAGTCAGTCAGTCAGTCAGTCGGTCAGTCCTGTGCAGTCAGTTAGTCACTAAAGCAGTCAGTCAGTCTCAGTCAGTCAGTCAGTCAGTCAGTCCAGTCCAGTCTCAGTCAGTCAGTCAGTCAGTCTCGGTCAGTCAGTCAGTCAGTCATTCAGTCAGTCAGTCAGTCAGGCAGTCAGTCAGTCGGTCAGCCTTATTCAGTCAGTCAGTCAGTCAGCCTTATTCAGTCAGTCTGTCAGTCATCCTTATTCAGTCAGTCTGTCAGTCAGTCAGTCGGTCAGTCCTGTCCAGTCAGTTAGTCAGTCAAGCAGTCAGTCAGGTAGTCAAGCAGTCAGTCAGTCAGTGTCAGTCAGTCATTTAGTCATTCAGTCAGTCAGTGAAATAGCCAGTCAGAGAGTCAAGCAGTCAGTCAGTCAGTCTCAGTCAGTCAGTCAGTCAGTCAGTCAGTCCAGTCTCAGTCAGTCAGGCAGTTAGTCAGTCAGTCTCGGTCAGTCAGTGAGTCAGTCAGTCAGTATCAGTCAGTCAGTGAGTCAGTCTGTCAGTGAGGCAGTATTAGTCAGGCAGTAAGACTCCGCTCGACAGAACTCCGATAGCCTAATGGCTAGACCGCTGGTCTTCCAAGCGAGTGGCCTGGGTTCGAGTTACAGCCGGAGCGAATATCTTCAATGTATATATTTCTTTTCTAATTTGAAAATTCTTTTTTTTTTCAATTTCTTTCCTTTGCAATTATTGATTATTTATGTAGGGAAGAAAATTCTGAGTCAGTTTAATTTTTCGACACGAAGATTTCAAAGTGTTTAAATAAACAATTACCAAGGTGCATTTTTTGTTTTTATTATATTTAAAACTCCCACCGACAGAGCTCCCATAGACTAGTGGCTAGAGTGTTACGCTTCCAAGCGAGTGGCCCTGGGTTCGAGTCCCAGCCTGAACGAAAATCTTCAATGTATACTTTTAGTTTCTAATTTGAAATTTCTTCTTCTTTTTTTTTAAATTTTTCTCTTTTGCGAATATTGATTATTTATGTAGGGAGAAAAATTCTGAGTCAGTTTAATTATTCGACCTGTAAATTTCAAAGTGTTTGAATCAATAATTACCAAGGTGCATTTTTTGTTTTTATTATATTTAAGACTTCCATCGACAGAGCTCCGATAGCCTAATGGCTAGACCGTTGGGCTCCTAGCGCGTGGTACTGGGTTCGAGTCCCGGCCGGAAAGGAAATCTTAAATGCAAATATTTTTTTCTAATTTTATAATTCTTTTTTTTTTATTTTTCCCTTTTGCGAAGTCAGTCAGTCAGTCTGACAGTCAATCAGTCAAGCACTCAGTCATTCAGTCTCAGTCAGTCAGTCCAGTCAGTCAGTCACTCAGTCAGTCAGTTAGTCCTTCAGCCAGTCAGTCAAGCAGTCAGTCATTTAGTCTCAGTCAGTCAGTCATTCAGTCAGTCAGTCAGTCAGGCAGTCAGTCAGTCAGTCAGTCGGTCAGTCCTGTGCAGTCAGTTAGTCACTAAAGCAGTCAGTCAGTCTCAGTCAGTCAGTCAGTCAGTCAGTCCAGTCCAGTCTCAGTCAGTCAGTCAGTCAGTCTCGGTCAGTCAGTCAGTCAGTCATTCAGTCAGTCAGGCAGTCAGTCAGTCGGTCAGCCTTATTCAGTCAGTCTGTCAGTCAGTCAGTCAGTCAGCCTTATTCAGTCAGTCTGTCAGTCATCCTTCTTCAGTCAGTCTGTCAGTCAGTCAGTCGGTCAGTCCTGTCCAGTCAGTTAGTCAGTCAAGCAGTCAGTCAGGTAGTCAAGCAGTCAGTCAGTCAGTGTCAGTCAGTCATTTAGTCATTCAGTCAGTCAGTGAAATAGCCAGTCAGAGAGTCAAGCAGTCAGTCAGTCAGTCTCAGTCAGTCAGTTAGTCAGTCAGTCAGTCAGTCAGTCAGTCAGTCAGTCCAGTCTCAGTCAGTCAGGCAGTTAGTCAGTCAGTCTCGGTCAGTCAGTGAGTCAGTCAGTCAGTATCAGTCAGTCAGTGAGTCAGTCTGTCAGTCAGGCAGTATCAGTCAGGCAGTAAGACTCCGCTCGACAGAACTCCGATAGCCTAATGGCTAGACCGATGGTCTTCCAAGCGAGTGGCCTGGGTTCGAGTCCCAGCCGGAGCGAATATCTTCAATGTATATATTTCTTTTCTAATTTGAAAATTCTTTTTTTTTTTCAATTTCTTTCCTTTCCAATTATTGATTATTTATGTAGGGAAGAAAATTCTGAGTCAGTTTAATTTTTCGACACTAAGATTTCAAAGTGTTTAAATAAACAATTACCAAGGTGCATTTTTTGTTTTTATTATATTTAAAACTCCCACCGACAGAGCTCCCATAGACTAATGGCTAGAGTGTTAGGCTTCCAAGCGAGTGGCCCTGGGTTCGAGTCCCAGCCTGAACGTAAATTTTCAATGTATACTTTTAGTTTCTAATTTGAAATTTCTTCTTCTTTTTTTTTTAATTTTTCTCTTTTGCGAATATTGATTATTTATGTAGGGAGAAAAATTCTGAGTCAGTTTAATTATTCGACCTGTAAATTTCAAAGTGTTTGAATCAATAATTACCAAGGTGCATTTTTTGTTTTTATTATATTTAAGACTTCTATCGACAGAGCTCCGATAGCCTAATGGCTAGACCGTTGGGTTCCTAGCGCGTGGTACTGGGTTCGAGTCCCGGCCGGAAAGGAAATCTTAAATGCAAATATTTTTTTCTAATTTTATAATTCTTTCTTTTTTATTTTTCCCTTTTGCGAAGTCAGTCAGACAGTCTGACAGTCAATCAGTCAAGCACTCAGTCATTCAGTCTCAGTCAGTCAGTCCAGTCATTCAGTCACTCAGTCAGTCAGTTAGTCCTTCAGCCAGTCAGTCAAGCAGTCAGTCATTTAGTCTCAGTCAGTCAGTCATTCAGTCAGTCAGTCAGTCAGGCAGTCAGTCAGTCAGTCAGTCGGTCAGTCCTGTGCAGTCAGTTAGTCACTAAAGCAGTCAGTCAGTCTCAGTCAGTCAGTCAGTTCAGTCCAGTCTCAGTCAGTCAGTCAGTCAGTCTCGGTCAGTCAGTCAGTCAGTCATTCAGTCAGTCAGTCAGTCAGGCAGTCGGTCAGTCGGTCAGCCTTATTCAGTCAGTCTGTCAGTCAGTCAGTCAGTCAGCCTTATTCAGTCAGTCTGTCAGTCATCCTTATTCAGTCAGTCTGTCAGTCAGTCAGTCGGTCAGTCCTGTCCAGTCAGTTAGTCAGTCAAGCAGTCAGTCAGGTAGTCAAGCAGTCAGTCAGTCAGTGTCAGTCAGTCATTTAGTCATTCAGTCAGTCAGTGAAATAGCCAGTCAGAGAGTCAAGCAGTCAGTCAGTCAGTCTCAGTCAGTCAGTTAGTCAGTCAGTCAGTCAGTCAGTCAGTCAGTTAGTCAGTCAGTCAGTCAGTCAGTCAGTCAGTCAGTCTCGGTCAGTCAGTGAGTCAGTCAGTCAGTATCAGTCAGTCAGTGAGTCAGTCTGTCAGTCAGGCAGTATCAGTCAGGCAGTAAGACTCCGCTCGACAGAACTCCGATAGCCTAATGGCTAGACCGCTGGTTTTCCAAGCGAGTGACTTGGGTTCGAGTCCCAGCCGGAGCGAATATCTTCAATGTATATATTTCTTTTCTAATTTGAAAATTCTTTTTTTTTTCAATTTCTTTCCTTTGCAATTATTGATTATTTATGTAGGGAAGAAAATTCTGAGTCAGTTTAATTTTTCGACACGAAGATTTCAAAGTGTTTAAATAAACAATTACCAAGGTGCATTTTTTGTTTTTATTATATTTAAAACTCCCACCGACCGAGCTCCCATAGACTAATGGCTAGAGTGTTAGGCTTCCAAGCGAGTGGCCCTGGGTTCGGGTCCCAGCCTGAACGAAAATCTTCAATGTATACTTTTAGTTTCTAATTTGAAATTTCTTCTTCTTTTTTTTTTAATTTTTCTCTTTTGCGAATATTGATTATTTATGTAGGGAGAAAAATTCTGAGTCAGTTTAATTATTCGACCTGTAAATTTCAAAGTGTTTGAATCAATAATTACCAAGGTGCATTTTTTGTTTTTATTATATTTAAGACTTCCATCGACAGAGCTCCGATAGCCTAATGGCTAGACCGTTGGGTTCCTAGCGCGTGGTACTGGGTTCGAGTCCCGGCCGGAAAGGAAATCTTAAATGCAAATATTTTTTTCTAATTTTATAATTCTTTTTTTTTTATTTTTCCCTTTTGCGAAGTCAGTCAGACAGTCTGACAGTCAATCAGTCAAGCACTCAGTCATTCAGTCTCAGTCAGTCAGTCCAGTCATTCAGTCACTCAGTCAGTCAGTTAGTCCTTCAGCCAGTCAGTCAAGCAGTCAGTCATTTAGTCTCAGTCAGTCAGTCATTCAGTCAGTCAGTCAGTCAGGCAGTCAGTCAGTCAGTCAGTCGGTCAGTCCTGTGCAGTCAGTTAGTCACTAAAGCAGTCAGTCAGTCTCAGTCAGTCAGTCAGTCATTCAGTTCAGTCCAGTCTCAGTCAGTCAGTCAGTCAGTCTCGGTCAGTCAGTCAGTCAGTCATTCAGTCAGTCAGTCAGTCAGGCAGTCAGTCAGTCGGTCAGCCTTATTCAGTCAGTCTGTCAGTCAGTCAGTCAGTCAGCCTTATTCAGTCAGTCTGTCAGTCATCCTTATTCAGTCAGTCTGTCAGTCAGTCAGTCGGTCAGTCCTGTCCAGTCAGTTAGTCAGTCAAGCAGTCAGTCAGGTAGTCAAGCAGTCAGTCAGTCAGTGTCAGTCAGTCATTTAGTCATTCAGTCAGTCAGTGAAATAGCCAGTCAGAGAGTCAAGCAGTCAGTCAGTCAGTCTCAGTCAGTCAGTTAGTCAGTCAGTCAGTCAGTCAGTCAGTCAGTCCAGTCTCAGTCAGTCAGGCAGTTAGTCAGTCAGTCTCGGTCAGTCAGTGAGTCAGTCAGTCAGTATCAGTCAGTCAGTGAGTCAGTCTGTCAGTCAGGCAGTATCAGTCAGGCAGTAAGACTCCGCTCGACAGAACTCCGATAGCCTAATGGCTAGACCGATGGTCTTCCAAGCGAGTGGCCTGGGTTCGAGTCCCAGCCGGAGCGAATATCTTCAATGTATATATTTCTTTTCTAATTTGAAAATTCTTTTTTTTTTTCAATTTCTTTCCTTTCCAATTATTGATTATTTATGTAGGGAAGAAAATTCTGAGTCAGTTTAATTTTTCGACACGAAGATTTCAAAGTGTTTAAATAAACAATTACCAAGGTGCATTTTTTGTTTTTATTATATTTAAAACTCCCACCGACAGAGCTCCCATAGACTAATGGCTAGAGTGTTAGGCTTCCAAGCGAGTGGCCCTGGGTTCGAGTCCCAGCCTGAACGTAAATCTTCAATGTATACTTTTAGTTTCTAATTTGAAATTTCTTCTTCTTTTTTTTTTAATTTTTCTCTTTTGCGAATATTGATTATTTATGTAGGGAGAAAAATTCTGAGTCAGTTTAATTATTCGACCTGTATATTTCAAAGTGTTTGAATCAATAATTACCAAGGTGCATTTTTTGTTTTTATTATATTTAAGACTTCTATCGACAGAGCTCCGATAGCCTAATGGCTAGACCGGTGGGTTCCTAGCGCGTGGTACTGGGTTCGAGTCCCGGCCGGAAAGGAAATCTTAAATGCAAATATTTTTTTCTAATTTTATAATTCTTTCTTTTTTATTTTTCCCTTTTGCGAAGTCAGTCAGACAGTCTGACAGTCAATCAGTCAAGCACTCAGTCATTCAGTCTCAGTCAGTCAGTCCAGTCATTCAGTCACTCAGTCAGTCAGTTAGTCCTTCAGCCAGTCAGTCAAGCAGTCAGTCATTTAGTCTCAGTCAGTCAGTCATTCAGTCAGTCAGTCAGTCAGGCAGTCAGTCAGTCAGTCAGTCGGTCAGTCCTGTGCAGTCAGTTAGTCACTAAAGCAGTCAGTCAGTCTCAGTCAGTCAGTCAGTTCAGTCCAGTCTCAGTCAGTCAGTCAGTCAGTCTCGGTCAGTCAGTCAGTCAGTCATTCAGTCAGTCAGTCAGTCAGGCAGTCGGTCAGTCGGTCAGCCTTATTCAGTCAGTCTGTCAGTCAGTCAGTCAGTCAGCCTTATTCAGTCAGTCTGTCAGTCATCCTTATTCAGTCAGTCTGTCAGTCAGTCAGTCGGTCAGTCCTGTCCAGTCAGTTAGTCAGTCAAGCAGTCAGTCAGGTAGTCAAGCAGTCAGTCAGTCAGTGTCAGTCAGTCATTTAGTCATTCAGTCAGTCAGTGAAATAGCCAGTCAGAGAGTCAAGCAGTCAGTCAGTCAGTCTCAGTCAGTCAGTTAGTCAGTCAGTCAGTCAGTCAGTCAGTCAGTTAGTCAGTCAGTCAGTCAGTCAGTCAGTCAGTCAGTCTCGGTCAGTCAGTGAGTCAGTCAGTCAGTATCAGTCAGTCAGTGAGTCAGTCTGTCAGTCAGGCAGTATCAGTCAGGCAGTAAGACTCCGCTCGACAGAACTCCGATAGCCTAATGGCTAGACCGCTGGTTTTCCAAGCGAGTGACTTGGGTTCGAGTCCCAGCCGGAGCGAATATCTTCAATGTATATATTTCTTTTCTAATTTGAAAATTCTTTTTTTTTTCAATTTCTTTCCTTTGCAATTATTGATTATTTATGTAGGGAAGAAAATTCTGAGTCAGTTTAATTTTTCGACACGAAGATTTCAAAGTGTTTAAATAAACAATTACCAAGGTGCATTTTTTGTTTTTATTATATTTAAAACTCCCACCGACCGAGCTCCCATAGACTAATGGCTAGAGTGTTAGGCTTCCAAGCGAGTGGCCCTGGGTTCGGGTCCCAGCCTGAACGAAAATCTTCAATGTATACTTTTAGTTTCTAATTTGAAATTTCTTCTTCTTTTTTTTTTAATTTTTCTCTTTTGCGAATATTGATTATTTATGTAGGGAGAAAAATTCTGAGTCAGTTTAATTATTCGACCTGTAAATTTCAAAGTGTTTGAATCAATAATTACCAAGGTGCATTTTTTGTTTTTATTATATTTAAGACTTCCATCGACAGAGCTCCGATAGCCTAATGGCTAGACCGTTGGGTTCCTAGCGCGTGGTACTGGGTTCGAGTCCCGGCCGGAAAGGAAATCTTAAATGCAAATATTTTTTTCTAATTTTATAATTCTTTTTTTTTTTATTTTTCCCTTTTGCGAAGTCAGTCAGACAGTCTGACAGTCAATCAGTCAAGCACTCAGTCATTCAGTCTCAGTCAGTCAGTCCAGTCATTCAGTCACTCAGTCAGTCAGTTAGTCCTTCAGCCAGTCAGTCAAGCAGTCAGTCATTTAGTCTCAGTCAGTCAGTCATTCAGTCAGTCAGTCAGTCAGGCAGTCAGTCAGTCAGTCAGTCGGTCAGTCCTGTGCAGTCAGTTAGTCACTAAAGCAGTCGGTCAGTCTCAGTCAGTCAGTCAGTCAGTTCAGTCCAGTCTCAGTAAGTCAGTCAGTCAGTCTCGGTCAGTCAGTCAGTCAGTCATTCAGTCAGTCAGTCAGTCAGGCAGTCAGTCAGTCGGTCAGCCTTATTCAGTCAGTCTGTCAGTCAGTCAGTCAGTCAGCCTTATTCAGTCAGTCTGTCAGTCATCCTTATTCAGTCAGTCTGTCAGTCAGTCAGTCGGTCAGTCCTGTCCAGTCAGTTAGTCAGTCAAGCAGTCAGTCAGGTAGTCAAGCAGTCAGTCAGTCAGTGTCAGTCAGTCATTTAGTCATTCAGTCAGTCAGTGAAATAGCCAGTCAGAGAGTCAAGCAGTCAGTCAGTCAGTCTCAGTCAGTCAGTTAGTCAGTCAGTCAGTCAGTCAGTCAGTCAGTCCAGTCTCAGTCAGTCAGGCAGTTAGTCAGTCAGTCTCGGTCAGTCAGTGAGTCAGTCAGTCAGTATCAGTCAGTCAGTGAGTCAGTCTGTCAGTCAGGCAGTATCAGTCAGGCAGTAAGACTCCGCTCGACAGAACTCCGATAGCCTAATGGCTAGACCGCTGGTCTTCCAAGCGAGTGGCGTGGGTTCGAGTACCAGCCGGAGCGAATATCTTCAATGTATATATTTCTTTTCTAAATTGAAAATTCTTTTTTTTTTCAATTTCTTTCCTTTGCAATTATTGATTATTTATGTAGGGAAGAAAATTCTGAGTCAGTTTAATTTTTCGACACGAAGATTTCAAAGTGTTTAAATAAACAATTACCAAGGTGCATTTTTTGTTTTTATTATATTTAAAACTCCCACCGACAGAGCTCCCATAGACTAATGGCTAGAGTGTTAGGCTTCCAAGCGAGTGGCCCTGGGTTCGAGTCCCAGCCTGAACGAAAATCTTCAACGTATACTTTTAGTTTCTAATTTGAAATTTCTTCTTCTTTTTTTTTTAATTTTTCTCTTTTGCGAATATTGATTATTTATGTAGGGAGAAAAATTCTGAGTCAGTTTAATTATTCGACCTGTAAATTTCAAAGTGTTTGAATCAATAATTACCAAGGTGCATTTTTTGTTTTTATTATATTTAAGACTTCCATCGACAGAGCTCCGATAGCCTAATGGCTAGACCGTTGGGTTCCTAGCGCATGGTACTGGGTTCGAGTCCCGGCCGGAAAGGAAATCTTAAATGCAAATATTTTTTTCTAATTTTATAATTCTTTTTTTTTTTTATTTTTCCCTTTTGCGAAGTCAGTCAGTCAGTCTGACAGTCAATCAGTCAAGCACTCAGTCATTCAGTCTCAGTCAGTCAGTCCAGTCAGTCAGTCACTCAGTCAGTCAGTTAGTCCTTCAGCCAGTCAGTCAAGCAGTCAGTCATTTAGTCTCAGTCAGTCAGTCATTCAGTCAGTCAGTCAGTCAGGCAGTCAGTCAGTCAGTCGGTCAGTCCTGTGCAGTCAGTTAGTCACTAAAGCAGTCAGTCAGTCTCAGTCAGTCAGTCAGTCAGTCAGTCAGTCCAGTCCAGTCTCAGTCAGTCAGTCAGTCTCGGTCAGTCAGTCAGTCAGTCATTCAGTCAGTCAGTCAGTCAGGCAGTCAGTCAGTCGGTCAGCCTTATTCAGTCAGTCTGTCAGTCAGTCAGTCAGTCAGCCTTATTCAGTCAGTCTGTCAGTCATCCTTATTCAGTCAGTCTGTCAGTCAGTCAGACGGTCAGTCCTGTCCAGTCAGTTAGTCAGTCAAGCACTCAGTCAGGTAGTCAAGCAGTCAGTCAGTCAGTGTCAGTCAGTCATTTAGTCATTCAGTCAGTCAGTGAAATAGCCAGTCAGAAAGTCAAGCAGTCAGTCAGTCAGTCTCAGTCAGTCAGTTAGTCAGTCAGTCAGTCAGTCAGTCAGTCCAGTCTCAGTCAGTCAGGCAGTTAGTCAGTCAGTCTCGGTCAGTCAGTGAGTCAGTCAGTCAGTATCAGTCAGTCAGTGAGTCAGTCTGTCAGTCAGGCAGTATCAGTCAGGCAGTAAGACTCCGCTCGACAGAACTCCGATAGCCTAATGGCTAGATCGCTGGTCTTCCAAGCGAGTGGCCTGGGTTCGAGTCCCAGCCGGAGCGAATATCTTCAATGTATATATTTCTTTTCTAATTTGAAAATTCTTTTTTTTTTCAATTTCTTTCCTTTGCAATTATTGATTATTTATGTAGGGAAGAAAATTCTGAGTCAGTTTAATTTTTCGACACAAAGATTTCAAAGTGTTTAAATAAACAATTACCAAGGTGCATTTTTTGTTTTTATTATATTTAAAACTCCCACCGACAGAGCTCCCATAGACTAATGGCTAGAGTGTTAGGCTTCCAAGCGAGTGGCCCTGGGTTCGAGTCCCAGCCTGAACGAAAATCTTCAATGTATACTTTTAGTTTCTAATTTGAAATTTCTTCTTTTTTTTTTTTTAATTTTTCTCTTTTGCGAATATTGATTATTTATGAAGGGAGAAAAATTCTGAGTCAGTTTAATTATTCGACCTGTAAATTTCAAAGTGTTTGAATCAATAATTACCAAGGTGCATTTTTTGTTTTTATTATATTTAAGACTTCCATCGACAGATCTCCGATAGCCTAATGGCTAGACCGTTGGGTTCCTAGCGCGTGGTACTGGGTTCGAGTCCCGGCCGGAAAGGAAATCTTAAATGCAAATATTTTTTTCTAATTTTATAATTCTTTTTTTTTTATTTTTCCCTTTTGCGAAGTCAGTCAGTCAGTCTGACAGTCAATCAATCAAGCACTCAGTCATTCAGTCTCAGTCAGTCAGCCCAGTCAGTCAGTCACTCAGTCAGTCAGTTAGTCCTTCAGCCAGTCAGTCAAGCAGTCAGTCATTTAGTCTCAGTCAGTCAGTCATTCAGTCAGTCAGTCAGTCAGGCAGTCAGTCAGTCAGTCAGTCGGTCAGTCCTGTGCAGTCAGTTAGTCACTAAAGCAGTCAGTCAGTCTCAGTCAGTCAGTCAGTCAGTTAGTCCTGTCCAGTCTCAGTCAGTCAGTCAGTCAGTCTCGGTCAGTCAGTCAGTCAGTCATTCAGTCAGTCAGTCAGTCAGGCAGTCAGTCAGTCGGTCAGCCTTATTCAGTCAGTCTGTCAGTCAGTCAGTCAGTCAGCCTTATTCAGTCAGTCTGTCAGTCATCCTTATTCAGTCAGTCTGTCAGTCATCCTTATTCAGTCAGTCTGTCAGTCAGTCAGTCGGTCAGTCCTGTCCAGTCAGTTAGTCAGTCAAGCAGTCAGTCAGGTAGTCAAGCAGTCAGTCAGTCAGTCAGTGAAATAGCCAGTCAGAGAGTCAAGCAGTCAGTCAGTCAGTCTCAGTCAGTCAGTCAGTCAGTCAGTCAGTCAGTCAGTCAGTCCAGTCTCAGTCAGTCAGGCAGTTAGTCAGTCAGTCTCGGTCAGTCAGTGAGTCAGTCAGTCAGTATCAGTCAGTCAGTGAGTCAGTCTGTCAGTCAGGCAGTATCAGTCAGGCAGTAAGACTCCGCTCGACAGAACTCCGATAGCCTAATGGCTAGATCGCTGGTCTTCCAAGCGAGTGGCCTGGGTTCGAGTCCCAGCCGGAGCGAATATCTTCAATGTATATATTTCTTTTCTAATTTGAAAATTCTTTTTTTTTTTCAATTTCTTTCCTTTGCACTTATTGATTATTTATGTAGGGAAGAAGATTCTGAGTCAGTTTAATTTTTCGACACGAAGATTTCAAAGTGTTTAAATAAACAATTACCAAGGTGCATTTTTTGTTTTTATTATATTTAAAACTCCCACCGACAGAGCTCCCATAGACTAATGGCTAGAGTGTTAGGCTTCCAAGCGAGTGGCCCTGGGTTCGAGTCCCAGCCTGAACGAAAATCTTCAATGTATACTTTTAGTTTCTAATTTGAAATTTCTTCTTCTTTTTTTTTAAATTTTTCTCTTTTGCGAATATTGATTATTTATGAAGGGAGAAAAATTCTGAGTCAGTTTAATTATTCGACCTGTAAATTTCAAAGTGTTTGAATCAATAATTACCAAGGTGCATTTTTTGTTTTTATTATATTTAAGACTTCCATCGACAGATCTCCGATAGCCTAATGGCTAGACCGTTGGGTTCCTAGCGCGTGGTACTGGGTTCGAGTCCCGGCCGGAAAGGAAATCTTAAATGCAAATATTTTTTTCTAATTTTATAATTCTTTTTTTTTTATTTTTCCCTTTTGCGAAGTCAGTCAGTCAGTCTGACAGTCAATCAATCAAGCACTCAGTCATTCAGTCTCAGTCAGTCAGTCCAGTCAGTCAGTCACTCAGTCAGTCAGTTAATCCTTCAGCCAGTCAGTCAAGCAGTCAGTCATTTAGTCTCAGTCAGTCAGTCATTCAGTCAGTCAGTCAGTCAGGCAGTCAGTCAGTCAGTCAGTCGGTCAGTCCTGTGCAGTCAGTTAGTCACTAAAGCAGTCAGTCAGTCTCAGTCAGTCAGTCAGTCAGTCAGTCCAGTCCAGTCTCAGTCAGTCAGTCAGTCAGTCTCGGTCAGTCAGTCAGTCAGTCATTCAGTCAGTCAGGCAGTCAGTCAGTCGGTCAGCCTTATTCAGTCAGTCTGTGAGTCAGTCAGTCAGTCAGCCTTATTCAGTCAGTCTGTCAGTCATCCTTATTCAGTCAGTCTGTCAGTCAGTCAGTCGGTCAGTCCTGTCCAGTCAGTTAGTCAGTCAAGCAGTCAGTCAGGTAGTCAAGCAGTCAGTCAGTCAGTGTCAGTCAGTCATTTAGTCATTCAGTCAGTCAGTGAAATAGCCAGTCAGAGAGTCAAGCAGTCAGTCAGTCAGTCTCAGTCAGTCAGTTAGTCAGTCAGTCAGTCAGTCAGTCAGTCAGTCAGGCAGTTAGTCAGTCAGTCTCGGTCAGTCAGTGAGTCAGTCAGTCAGTATCAGTCAGTCAGTGAGTCAGTCTGTCAGTCAGGCAGTATCAGTCAGGCAGTAAGACTCCGCTCGACAGAACTCCGATAGCCTAATGGCTAGACCGCTGGACTTCCAAGCGAGTGGCGTGGGTTCGAGTACCAGCCGGAGCGAATATCTTCAATGTATATATTTCTTTTCTAAATTGAAAATTCTTTTTTTTTTTCAATTTCTTTCCTTTGCAATTATTGATTATTTATGTAGGGAAGAAAATTCTGAGTCAGTTTAATTTTTTGACACAAAGATTTCAAAGTGTTTAAATAAACAATTACCAAGGTGCATTTTTTGTTTTTATTATATTTAAAACTCCCACCGACAGAGCTCCCATAGACTAATGGCTAGAGTGTTAGGCTTCCAAGCGAGTGGCCCTGGGTTCGAGTCCCAGCCTGAACGAAAATCTTCAACGTATACTTTTAGTTTCTAATTTGAAATTTCTTCTTCTTTTTTTTTAATTTTTCTCTTTTGCGAATATTGATTATTTATGTAGGGAGAAAAATTCTGAGTCAGTTTAATTATTCGACCTGTAAATTTCAAAGTGTTTGAATCAATAATTACCAAGGTGCATTTTTTGTTTTTATTATATTTAAGACTTCCATCGACAGAGCTCCGATAGCCTAATGGCTAGACCGTTGGGTTCCTAGCGCGTGGTACTGGGTTCGAGTCCCGGCCGGAAAGGAAATCTTAAATGCAAATATTTTTTTCTAATTTTATAATTCTTTTTTTTTTATTTTTCCCTTTTGCGAAGTCAGTCAGTCAGTCTGACAGTCAATCAGTCAAGCACTCAGTCATTCAGTCTCAGTCAGTCAGTCCAGTCAGTCAGTCACTCAGTCAGTCAGTTAGTCCTTCAGCCAGTCAGTCAAGCAGTCAGTCATTTAGTCTCAGTCAGTCAGTCATTCAGTCAGTCAGTCAGTCAGGCAGTCAGTCGGTCAGTCCTGTGCAGTCAGTTAGTCACTAAAGCAGTCAGTCAGTCTCAGTCAGTCAGTCAGTCAGTCAGTCCAGTCCAGTCTCAGTCAGTCAGTCAGTCAGTCTCGGTCAGTCAGTCAGTCAGTCATTCAGTCAGTCAGTCAGTCAGGCAGTCAGTCAGTCGGTCAGCCTTATTCAGTCAGTCTGTCAGTCAGTCAGTCAGTCAGCCTTATTCAGTCAGTCTGTCAGTCATCCTTATTCAGTCAGTCTGTCAGTCAGTCAGTCGGTCAGTCCTGTCCAGTCAGTTAGTTAGTCAAGCAGTCAGTCAGGTAGTCAAGCAGTCAGTCAGTCAGTGTCAGTCAGTCATTTAGTCATTCAGTCAGTCAGTGAAATAGCCAGTCAGAAAGTCAAGCAGTCAGTCAGTCAGTCTCAGTCAGTCAGTTAGTCAGTCAGTCAGTCAGTCAGTCAGTCCAGTCTCAGTCAGTCAGGCAGTTAGTCAGTCAGTCTCGGTCAGTCAGTGAGTCAGTCAGTCAGTATCAGTCAGTCAGTGAGTCAGTCTGTCAGTCAGGCAGTATCAGTCAGGCAGTAAGACTCCGCTCGACAGAACTCCGATAGCCTAATGGCTAGACCGCTGGTCTTCCAAGCGAGTGGCCTGGGTTCGAGTCCCAGCCGGAGCGAATATCTTCAATGTATATATTTCTTTTCTAATTTGAAAATTCTTTTTTTTTTCAATTTCTTTCCTTTGCAATTATTGATTATTTATGTAGGGAAGAAAATTCTGAGTCAGTTTAATTTTTCGACACGAAGATTTCAAAGTGTTTAAATAAACAATTACCAATTTGCATTTTTTGTTTTTATTATATTTAAAACTCCCACCGACAGAGCTCCCATAGACTAATGGCTAGAGTGTTAGGCTTCCAAGCGAGTGGCCCTGGGTTCGAGTCCCAGCCTGAACGAAAATCTTCAATGTATACTTTTAGTTTCTAATTTGAAATTTCTTCTTCTTTTTTTTTTAATTTTTCTCTTTTGCGAATATTGATTATTTATGTAGGGAGAAAAATTCTGAGTCAGTTTAATTATTCGACCTGTAAATTTCAAAGTGTTTGAATCAATAATTACCAAGGTGCATTTTTTGTTTTTATTATATTTAAGACTTCCATCGACAGAGCTCCGATAGCCTAATGGCTAGACCGTTGGGTTCCAAGCGCGTGGTACTGGTTTCGAGTCCCGGCCGGAACGAAAATCTTCCATGTATATATTTCTCTTCTAATTTGAAGATTCTTTTTTTTTTCAATTTCTTTCTTTTGCAAATATGGATTATTTATGTACGGAAGAAAATTCTGAGTCAGTTTAATCATTCGACCTTTAGATTTCAAAGATTTTAGATCAATAATTACTAAGGTGCATTTTTTGTTTTTATTATAATTAAGACACCGATCAACAGAGATCCGATAGTATATTGGCGAGAGCGTTGGGCTTCCTTGAGTGTCGCCCTGGGTTCAAATCCCAGCCGGAAAGGAAATCTTAAATGCAAATATTTTTTTCTAATTTTATAATTCTTTTTTTTTTATTTTTCCCTTTTGCGAAGTCAGTCAGTCAGTGTGACAGTCAATCAGTCAAGCACTCAGTCATTCAGTCTCAGTCAGTCAGTCCAGTCAGTCAGTCACTCAGTCAGTCAGTTAGTCCTTCAGCCAGTCAGTCAAGCAGTCAGTCATTTAGTCTCAGTCAGTCAGTCATTCAGTCAGTCAGTCAGTCAGGCAGTCAGTCAGGCAGTCAGTCAGTCAGTCAGTCGGTCAGTCCTGTGCAGTCAGTTAGTCACTAAAGCAGTCAGTCAGTCTCAGTCAGTCAGTCAGTCCTGTCCAGTCTCAGTCAGTCAGTCAGTCAGTCTCGGTCAGTCAGTCAGTCAGTCATTCAGTCAGTCAGTCAGTCAGGCAGTCAGTCAGTCGGTCAGCCTTATTCAGTCAGTCTGTCAGTCAGTCAGTCAGCCTTATTCAGTCAGTCTGTCAGTCATCCTTATTCAGTCAGTCTGTCAGTCAGTCAGTCGGTCAGTCCTGTCCAGTC
This sequence comes from Uloborus diversus, assembly GCF_026930045.1. Lineage (NCBI taxonomy): Eukaryota > Metazoa > Arthropoda > Arachnida > Araneae > Uloboridae > Uloborus > Uloborus diversus. The sequence goes on along the minus strand of NW_026558110.1, from coordinate 4,460 downwards.
AGTTAGTCAGTCAAGCAGTCAGTCAGGTAGTCAAGCAGTCAGTCAGTCAGTGTCAGTCAGTCATTTAGTCATTCAGTCAGTCAGTGAAATAGCCAGTCAGAGAGTCAAGCAGTCAGTCAGTCAGTCTCAGTCAGTCAGTTAGTCAGTCAGTCAGTCAGTCAGTCAGTCAGTCAGTCCAGTCTCAGTCAGTCAGGCAGTTAGTCAGTCAGTCTCGGTCAGTCAGTGAGTCAGTCAGTCAGTATCAGTCAGTCAGTGAGTCAGTCTGTCAGTCAGGCAGTATCAGTCAGGCAGTAAGACTCCGCTCGACAGAACTCCGATAGCCTAATGGCTAGATCGCTGGTCTTCCAAGCGAGTGGCCTGGGTTCGAGTCCCAGCCGGAGCGAATATCTTCAATGTATATATTTCTTTTCTAATTTGAAAATTCTTTTTTTTTTCAATTTCTTTCCTTTGCAATTATTGATTATTTATGTAGGGAAGAAAATTCTGAGTCAGTTTAATTTTTCGACACAAAGATTTCAAAGTGTTTAAATAAACAATTACCAAGGTGCATTTTTTGTTTTTATTATATTTAAAACTCCCACCGACAGAGCTCCCATAGACTAATGGCTAGAGTGTTAGGCTTCCAAGCGAGTGGCCCTGGGTTCGAGTCCCAGCCTGAACGAAAATCTTCAATGTATACTTTTAGTTTCTAATTTGAAATTTCTTCTTCTTTTTTTTTAAATTTTTCTCTTTTGCGAATATTGATTATTTATGAAGGGAGAAAAATTCTGAGTCAGTTTAATTATTCGACCTGTAAATTTCAAAGTGTTTGAATCAATAATTACCAAGGTGCATTTTTTGTTTTTATTATATTTAAGACTTCCATCGACAGATCTCCGATAGCCTAATGGCTAGACCGTTGGGTTCCTAGCGCGTGGTACTGGGTTCGAGTCCCGGCCGGAAAGGAAATCTTAAATGCAAATATTTTTTTCTAATTTTATAATTCTTTTTTTTTTATTTTTCCCTTTTGCGAAGTCAGTCAGTCAGTCTGACAGTCAATCAATCAAGCACTCAGTCATTCAGTCTCAGTCAGTCAGTCCAGTCAGTCAGTCACTCAGTCAGTCAGTTAGTCCTTCAGCCAGTCAGTCAAGCAGTCAGTCATTTAGTCTCAGTCAGTCAGTCATTCAGTCAGTCAGTCAGTCAGGCAGTCAGTCAGTCGGTCAGCCTTATTCAGTCAGTCTGTCAGTCAGTCAGTCAGTCAGCCTTATTCAGTCAGTATGTCAGTCATCCTTATTCAGTCAGTCTGTCAGTCAGTCAGTCGGTCAGTCCTGTCCAGTCAGTTAGTCAGTCAAGCAGTCAGTCAGGTAGTCAAGCAGTCAGTCAGTCAGTCAGTGAAATAGCCAGTCAGAGAGTCAAGCAGTCAGTCAGTCAGTCTCAGTCAGTCAGTCAGTCAGGCAGTCAGTCAGTCAGTCAGTCGGTCAGTCCTGTGCAGTCAGTTAGTCACTAAAGCAGTCAGTCAGTCTCAGTCAGTCAGTCAGTCAGTCAGTCCAGTCCAGTCTCAGTCAGTCAGTCAGTCAGTCTCGGTCAGTCAGTCAGTCAGTCATTCAGTCAGTCAGGCAGTCAGTCAGTCGGTCAGCCTTATTCAGTCAGTCTGTGAGTCAGTCAGTCAGTCAGCCTTATTCAGTCAGTCTGTCAGTCATCCTTATTCAGTCAGTCTGTCAGTCAGTCAGTCGGTCAGTCCTGTCCAGTCAGTTAGTCAGTCAAGCAGTCAGTCAGGTAGTCAAGCAGTCAGTCAGTCAGTGTCAGTCAGTCATTTAGTCATTCAGTCAGTCAGTGAAATAGCCAGTCAGAGAGTCAAGCAGTCAGTCAGTCAGTCTCAGTCAGTCAGTTAGTCAGTCAGTCAGTCAGTCAGTCAGTCAGTCAGGCAGTTAGTCAGTCAGTCTCGGTCAGTCAGTGAGTCAGTCAGTCAGTATCAGTCAGTCAGTGAGTCAGTCTGTCAGTCAGGCAGTATCAGTCAGGCAGTAAGACTCCGCTCGACAGAACTCCGATAGCCTAATGGCTAGACCGCTGGTCTTCCAAGCGAGTGGCGTGGGTTCGAGTACCAGCCGGAGCGAATATCTTCAATGTATATATTTCTTTTCTAAATTGAAAATTCTTTTTTTTTTCAATTTCTTTCCTTTGCAATTATTGATTATTTATGTAGGGAAGAAAATTCTGAGTCAGTTTAATTTTTTGACACGAAGATTTCAAAGTGTTTAAATAAACAATTACCAAGGTGCATTTTTTGTTTTTATTATATTTAAAACTCCCACCGACAGAGCTCCCATAGACTAATGGCTAGAGTGTTAGGCTTCCAAGCGAGTGGCCCTGGGTTCGAGTCCCAGCCTGAACGAAAATCTTCAACGTATACTTTTAGTTTCTAATTTGAAATTTCTTCTTCTTTTTTTTTAATTTTTCTCTTTTGCGAATATTGATTATTTATGTAGGGAGAAAAATTCTGAGTCAGTTTAATTATTCGACCTGTAAATTTCAAAGTGTTTGAATCAATAATTACCAAGGTGCATTTTTTGTTTTTATTATATTTAAGACTTCCATCGACAGAGCTCCGATAGCCTAATGGCTAGACCGTTGGGTTCCTAGCGCGTGGTACTGGGTTCGAGTCCCGGCCGGAAAGGAAATCTTAAATGCAAATATTTTTTTCTAATTTTATAATTCTTTTTTTTTTATTTTTCCCTTTTGCGAAGTCAGTCAGTCAGTCTGACAGTCAATCAGTCAAGCACTCAGTCATTCAGTCTCAGTCAGTCAGTCCAGTCAGTCAGTCACTCAGTCAGTCAGTTAGTCCTTCAGCCAGTCAGTCAAGCAGTCAGTCATTTAGTCTCAGTCAGTCAGTCATTCAGTCAGTCAGTCAGTCAGGCAGTCAGTCAGTCAGTCGGTCAGTCCTGTGCAGTCAGTTAGTCACTAAAGCAGTCAGTCAGTCTCAGTCAGTCAGTCAGTCAGTCAGTCCAGTCCAGTCTCAGTCAGTCAGTCAGTCAGTCTCGGTCAGTCAGTCAGTCAGTCATTCAGTCAGTCAGTCAGTCAGGCAGTCAGTCAGTCGGTCAGCCTTATTCAGTCAGTCTGTCAGTCAGTCAGTCAGTCAGCCTTATTCAGTCAGTCTGTCAGTCATCCTTATTCAGTCAGTCTGTCAGTCAGTCAGTCGGTCAGTCCTGTCCAGTCAGTTAGTTAGTCAAGCAGTCAGTCAGGTAGTCAAGCAGTCAGTCAGTCAGTGTCAGTCAGTCATTTAGTCATTCAGTCAGTCAGTGAAATAGCCAGTCAGAAAGTCAAGCAGTCAGTCAGTCAGTCTCAGTCAGTCAGTTAGTCAGTCAGTCAGTCAGTCAGTCAGTCCAGTCTCAGTCAGTCAGGCAGTTAGTCAGTCAGTCTCGGTCAGTCAGTGAGTCAGTCAGTCAGTATCAGTCAGTCAGTGAGTCAGTCTGTCAGTCAGGCAGTATCAGTCAGGCAGTAAGACTCCGCTCGACAGAACTCCGATAGCCTAATGGCTAGACTGCTGGTCTTCCAAGCGAGTGGCCTGGGTTCGAGTCCCAGCCGGAGCGAATATCTTCAATGTATATATTTCTTTTCTAATTTGAAAATTCTTTTTTTTTTCAATTTCTTTCCTTTGCAATTATTGATTATTTATGTAGGGAAGAAAATTCTGAGTCAGTTTAATTTTTCGACACGAAGATTTCAAAGTGTTTAAATAAACAATTACCAAGGTGCATTTTTTGTTTTTATTATATTTAAAACTCCCACCGACAGAGCTCCCATAGACTAATGGCTAGAGTGTTAGGCTTCCAAGCGAGTGGCCCTGGGTTCGAGTCCCAGCCTGAACGAAAATCTTCAATGTATACTTTTAGTTTCTAATTTGAAATTTCTTCTTCTTTTTTTTTTAATTTTTCTCTTTTGCGAATATTGATTATTTATGTAGGGAGAAAAATTCTGAGTCAGTTTAATTATTCGACCTGTAAATTTCAAAGTGTTTGAATCAATAATTACCAAGGTGCATTTTTTGTTTTTATTATATTTAAGACTTCCATCGACAGAGCTCCGATAGCCTAATGGCTAGACCGTTGGGTTCCTAGCGCGTGGTACTGGGTTCGAGTCCCGGCCGGAAAGGAAATCTTAAATGCAAATATTTTTTTCTAATTTTATAATTCTTTTTTTTTTATTTATCCCTTTTGCGAAGTCAGTCAGTCTGTCTGACAGTCAATCAGTCAAGCACTCAGTCATTCAGTCTCAGTCAGTCAGTCCAGTCAGTCAGTCACTCAGTCAGTCAGTTAGTCCTTCAGCCAGTCAGTCAAGCAGTCAGTCATTTAGTCTCAGTCAGTCAGTCATTCAGTCAGTCAGTCAGTCAGGCAGTCGGTCAGTCCTGTGCAGTCAGTTAGTCACTAAAGCAGTCAGTCAGTCTCAGTCAGTCAGTCAGTCAGTCAGTCAGTCAGTCCAGTCCA